>NC_134472.1:17377841-17483016 GCF_964194025.1 Convolutriloba macropyga | reverse complement strand
CTCTGAACAAATAAGTAGCGTGTCCCATAATGTTGAAATAAGCGAACGTTTCAGAAGCCACAGGTTAGAGTTCAAAGGTCAAAGTTCAAATTTAAAACATCTAGCAAAAATAGATGAATGAAAACTTAATGGAGAAAACGTTGATACTCAAATGAGCACCTTGATGCTCAATTGCACATTTTTGGCATTTTTCGAACGTTCGCTTATTTGAACTTTATGGGGCAGACTATACTTAACGGCAGGAGAAATGCATTTAAAAGTCGATTTGTGATCTGTGAGGCAAATAAGGAACAAAAATGAAATGAATTTACTGAAAGTAGAAATAGAATTTAAGTAATTAAGAGATATCAAATGGAAAATGCAATCACTGCATCAACAAATTAAAAAAAACAGCAGCAAAATTTTAATTGTAATAAGTAATTAGCGGCGATAATTTATAATGAACACGTTCTGGGCGCTTAATTAAGATACGTTAGTATTTGCAAGCGTCCACTCCTGACGAAACTTTGAATTTATGGATTTTTAATAGTGGATTCTGCTGTGTCCACAACTTCTGCGTGCTTTATAAATTAACAGGAGAAACTCAAATTTTATAGTTAATGGTTATGAATAGCGATAAATTGAGTAACAGTTTTATGATTGCAGATTAATTTTTCATCCAATATAATGTGATGACTATGCGTTTGCGGCCTTCAAAACTGATCGTGCGAAGGATTAGTCTTAAAAGTAATCAAGGCTGAAAAGTAACAAGGAAGCTCGGTAATGTGTGTTCACACAATGTTCCGACCCCGCTCAACCAAAAAAGAAAATTACAAAATTCATTTTTGTTCGAAAATAATTGGTTTATCCATTTACATAATCGCTTTAGCTCTAATCATTATAGAAAGGAAACAATAACTCTTTAAAAGGCCGACGAACTGCCAAAAAAAGCGTAAGAGACAATACAAATAAAAAAATCAAATCAAAACAACAAGCAATAGTTACGATCAAAACTTAATGTCTGCCCATTTAAAAAACAATGAAAAGGACAAAAGCGCATTAGATAAACCCATTGACTAAACCAATTGACCTGTATTTCATCAGAAAAAAATATGAGCTCTGTCCATCTTGAGAATATTAAACAATTAGACAGTAAACCAACAGGGCAAAGTCAAGAAAAACGCTTACAATTTCTGAAAACATGTGAATTCGAAGTCATGAAATAAATAAGCTATCAACTGAAATCATTCAATGGCTTCATTTACACTTTCACAAAAAAATGAGATTTGTTGTACAGTTTTGCATGCTGCTACAAAGAAACGAAAATCAGAAAATCAATTCAAATTTGCGAGGAAACGTTGTCAAAGCCTATAAGGTAAAAGTCTATTCACAAAAAAGTTGAACACAATCAATTGCGTCTTATTTCAACGCCATTAATGTGATACTCGATGTGTCAAAAAAGTGCTTATAATATGATGATCAAGGCAGCAAACGAAGACCAAACATGAAAAGGGAATACATATGTTGGAAAAAGTCAAAAAATTATTGATCAGTTTAGGACTAAGTTCAAAGCAGAAAAATCTATTTTTATATAATGAAACAGCAATTGAGATTACATTATAATCCAATGGCAAAATAATTGGACCTGTTTTTTCATTAAGACTACGCTAGGTTGCAGAAAAACAATTAACGTGGCAACCTAAAAAAACAGTTATTTTTTAAGATGAATTTGTTAATACCGTAAGACATTACAACCGTAGTTTTACATCTAATATATGGTAAGAAGATTGACCCGTAACTGCTTAGGAAGCCAATTGTACATGGCACTGGCGAGATTTAGTCTAAAGACTACATTTTAATACTGAATAGAGACAGAATCCAAAGTTTCACGACAATTTTATGCAAACAATGTTGAAGACAAAAAATATTGGTCGTTTTCTTCATTGCCCCCCTTCTGCATTAAAATTAGACCTGTTGATAATCGAAGTCTATTTGAAGTCAATCTGGCGTGTAGTTAACGCAAAAAACGAAAAAAGTTCAAAAGTATTTTCAAACCAAATATACAGCGCCCATTTATAATGCGAATAATTTCTGACTTAAAAATTTCCACAACGATAGCCAAAATGATCCTGTGGATCCTGCTGCTTCTCCATTTAAACCAAATTAAACCAAATGTTACTCAAATAACCAATATGACCAAAAAGTCATTATAGCAAAAATAAATGATGAATTTTGGATTTTTATCGAGTAATTTTACCAAAAAGAACATTACGTATCGACGAAAGCATTAGGTGGTTTCCTTTCCTCTCCCTAGGTGCTTTATTTAGTATTTGTTTAACGAAGGTTAGCAATAAGACTACGAAAAACATCAAATGTTGACAAAATTGAAGAAATCATTGAAAACTTACAAAAACAATTTGTCGGAGCCATAAAAAAACAAGAACCTTATTAATAAAACGCAATATTGTTTCTTTGCACCTTAATGGATCATAATGAGACCTCTCTTTAAATAAACCTTTGATTAGAAAAGATTTTTTGTAACTGGGATGAAAATATGCGAAAAAAATATTCCAAAAGACGGAACCATAATAAAACGCGAATCTTTTTTCATTCCAAAACTCATCGGCTTAAATTATCAAAAAATGGCAAAGATGTTATTTCCAGAAAACTTTCTGAGAAACCTGAGGTACAATTAGCCCATATCTGAGTGAAAGAAGATTTTTTCAGCAGTTTTTGTTTGTGCGCACCGCCGGTCAAAATGGACGGAGTTGGCCAAATGAGCATATTTGAAGTCATTTTCTATGAAAAAAAAAGGAAAAAATGTTAAAATTCCAAAAAATTAGCTCACATTTTTGCCAAAACAGTTGCTTCAAACAATTCACCAACTTGCTTCAAACCTATCTTTAAATGTAATAACTAATAATCTGACAATCAACAACTTTGTCAAATTTTAGCAAGAATTGATCAAAATTTAAGCAAGAATTACAAAAAATGTGAACAAAACAACGGAAGTTAGGCTAACTTTCACAAATGCTTAAACTTCAGTAGCTCATCGGAAGGAGAGACAAAAAAATTTTTAAATTCCAAATTCTACGCTACATAAATTTTCTAAGGATACCACTCAAAATCCTGTACGATGAATATATCAATCGGCAAAAATTGATCAACAAAAAACCCAGTTGAATATACAGTCCCCCCACTAAATTTGGTCGGAACAATAATAATGGCCCAGGTTTTTTGGGAAAAACTCTTGCCATAATTGGCAAAGGAAATCAAGGATTTTGACAGGATTTTGCTCCGTGTTATGGTTTGTACAATTGATAAGTTGACTTTTTTCGAAAAAAGGTTGAAAAGAATTGGAGACCCCATCTTCCCGTCAATTACTTTTTTGGTCTTTCTATAGCTGGGGAACAAGAGACTTTTGACTCACTCAATGATGCTTGTGCTTCATATCAAAAGTATCAAAGACATCCTCTAGAAAATCCCCTAGATCTTGATGTAACGAGGACAACAGGAATTTCAACACGTGCTGTGAATGATGCTGGTTCTTGTGGAGCAAATGTGTCAATTTGGATAATAGACTGAAAAAAAACAACATCTTTAAAAACTAAGTTTTTTTGGTTTCTCCAGAATGCAACAAACTATGCTTTTTTATTGATTCATCGAAAAATTAGGAAATATGTATAAGGGGCAACCAATAACGCGCGTGGGTTGATCTTATAAGCTTTTGTTCATAAATTTTCAAAAATTGAAATTTACAAACATGAGTACCAGATTGAAAAAACTAAATAAGGAAATAACCAGATGCCTTGCCTTTATATTTGTTCATTTATGATTTTTGGATCTCATCCAAACTTCAGATTTTCAAATGTTTACTTTAAAATAACTTTTAATTGCTCTCGAACGACGTTTAGTTTGTAGCTGTTAGTCCTCTGTTGTCTTTTCTATACATTTTTTCGCTTGTCTGATTTTTTGTCCGGAGAGCATTAGGTTCCTTTAGAGCCTTACCGTTCAATAGTCTCCAAAAATGCAAACTATAGTGAAACAGTCAGGATAAGACATAGATTTATGGCGTGAAGGGTAGTACGTAGAGTTTGACCCCCTTCTAACCCCTCTTCCCCATCCCCGCTTCCTTCCTCCCCTCCTCTCCTCTCCCAACCCTCTGCACTGCATGGCATCCGTAACGCTGCACACTTACCTTAAAACGCGCTCATCGCCTCTTGCCCTTCCGTCCCCCTCATGCTCACCCCCCGGGCCGAGGTGTCCGCCCCTAATACACCGTTATTAAGCGAGATTAGGGTGTAAAGCGAGAGTAGGGTGTAAAAAGTTTTAGCTTAATTGGGGAGGGGGTTTGGTGAGCATTAGAGTGGCCACTCTAATGCTCACCAAACCCCCTCCCCAATTAAGCTAAAACTAGCCTCCCTAAGCCGCGGCTAGCTACTAAGGAAAAGAACTGCTCCCCAGTTGTTTGAGAGTCATTCACCCGAACTATAATAACAATAATAATAAGTTTGCTTTCAGATTGGATTGACAAATTTGAAAAATTTGACAATCAATTAATAAGTCATCAACAAATCTGAGCGAGCACAATTACGATATACAGCCTTTTTTGTGTCGCAATGAGAGACTTTTTTCAGCAATCAGTTCATCAAATTTATAACAGGGAGAAGTCCACTCCCCCAAAACACCGTTTATTTTTTCATGTAAAGGAAAAAAATGAGCTCGAGCTCATATCAAAACAATTTGACAAATTATCAATGTCTATAATTTATTTTTTTCTTATATCGTGCAAAATGATATTCATTTGAAACTCAGTTATTTGATATTGTATCAAATTCTCCGAGTTCTAAATATTTGTTTTCTAATTTATGAAATGTATTACATCGTAATTTGATTCTCACTGAGTTTATTTTGTTGTTTTTCGTAAGTTTGACGGTCGATGCCGATTCCTTCACTCTTCGTTCATCTGATAGCGACTTTTCCAACTTCTTTTGTGTGATGAAACAGTTTACAATTGAACTTTGAGATTTCTGTCTAAGCGCTTTTTGACATTTCGTTAAGATACAGTTCAAAACTTGATGCTAGTTTATTTTGACTTCTGAGGCTTCGACCTTCGTCACATTTTTTAAATAGATATGCTCCAAAAAAATCTGTTGTTTTTGCAATGCTTCAATTATTGCTTTATTTGCTACTCCGTAAATCAAAACGCCACATCGAGAGAGCAGATACCAGTAAAGTATAGAAACTTTGAAAAAAAAGAAATAAATTGAAGTGAGATCTTTTTTGATACAAAACACTGACGAACCCATTGCATTTCTTTTTCACAGAAAATACGTTTTCTTTCATTTTTAATTCGTAATCTAACCAGGCATCAAATTAAATTCCACATTTTTGATTTCTTCAAAACCTTTTATCCAAGGAGATGGTATTCTCGATGTCTCTCAAGTAGTTGAACATTTTTTGTTTTTGCTCTTTATTCAAAGTGTTTTTCTCCGTTATTTTTTTCAGTTTACACAAATTTGATTTAAGTTCATATTCATTGTGTTTTTCAAATACTTTGCTGTCATCGGCAAAAACATTTTGTTTTTTTTCAGCCACGTCTGGTAGATGGTTGATATAGATTATAAACATAAGTGGTCCCAATACCGAGACCTGTGCTACTACACAGAGTGTAATTATTTCTCTCGAACAATCATTTTTGATTTGAACACACTGCGTTCTATCTTGTACATAGTTTTGAGCAAGCTTAAAATTTTTACTCGATTTACAAAAATTTCTAAAATCTGTCGTAATATTTGGTGATCAACGGCATTGAGATATTTCGATAGATCTAATAATCTTCAATTTGCCTTGACGTTGTTGCAATGATCGGTGAACAGTTCCTCCATGAAGTCAACAATTGCGTCAACTGCTGACCTCTTTCTGAAAAAGTCCATCTGTTTCGAAGAAAAGATTTTATTTTTTAATAATTGGTCTAACAGCCTTCCATATAGTATGTTTTCAAAACAATTTAACAAGGACAAGTAATATTGATGCTGGTGCTTAGCCAGAGACGGCATTTTTATCACTAGACTTTTGTACCGGTAGCACTGGAGCCATTTTCAGAACACCTGAAAAATCAAAATAAGTAAGTCACACATTACGGGATTGATCATTTCTCAAACATTTAAAAGCAGACCTTTTTTCACAGGAACGTTGGTTTTCCAGACATCATACTTTCTGTTGTAATGTACACTTCATTAGAACTTGTTTCAGAGGAAAAATATTGAATTATTATTTGACTGAATGTTAGATTGATAACCAAAAGATTTCTTTTTCGTTGCGAGGCTCGTTCCAAATCCAAAAAAATGAAATCCTCTGCTTCAATGTTCATTTCATGACCGCCTTTATGATCACTTTTTTTCCGTTGTCAAATTATGATATGTCGCTTTGGTTGCTTTGGTCTTAGGTTGCTTTGGTCTTTTGTTGTGTCATATGATTTTTCGTACAAAATTGTTTTAGCTTTGGATATTAAAGATTTGGCCAAAGTGCTTTCTGTTTGAAGAGCCTTTCTTTTTGTCTAACTTATTCTATCAATTTTTTTCCGAAGCATTGTTTTTGCGCTTGCTGTTTTACTTTTTTTAATATCCTTGTTTAATAAACTTTGCTTCTATTGATTATTCTTTGTTACATCAATTTTTTGAAGTTATCTATTATACTTAATAATTTTGATAGATTTATTATGATTTTTAGTTGTTTTGCAGCGTCTCATAAAATGACAAGCATTCCATACGTTTCTCATCAGTTTTTTTTTCCTTTTTAGCAGCTCGCATTTGAAGTCTAGTGTAATCTCTCTACATTAAAATTTTTACCGTTCCTGCTGAAGAATCTCATCTTTTATTTTTTGCACTTAAATATAGACCATAGTTGTAAATACACCATACTGATAACCTATGGCTGTTTATGACACATGGGCAGTCTGGGGTGTGATGAAGATCAACAAAGTAAGGTCTGCTAATTGCAAGCTGAATTTACTTCTCCAGTGCCGCTTTCACGTTGGTCAATAGTGTTTAAGGTCAAACAATTGAGCGGACCAAGGAATTCCTGTGCAATTTTTTATTTTATTGCTTTATCTATATTGAAATTTTCACATAAAATATGAGTTGTATTTGTCTTTCCAACGGAAACAGAATTATCTATAAGTGAGTAAAAAAACTTGGAGTGTTCTAATTTCAGTGCTCTTTACAAAATCATTAATAGTAAATATTTTTCCTGTAAAGAACCTATTTGCGAGAATCTTTAAAAGTTTCAAGCATGTCTCATGTTCCAATTTTGAATGGATTCCTTTTAGAGTCATTAGGGCCACTCCTCCTTTCATTTCATCTCCCGATTTTTTTAACAATGTTTTTTCTTTCACTTATGCAACAAAAGATACCTAAGCAAGACTTTGTTTTCAGAAATGTTTCAGTCAGAGCCAAAAGCTTTATTTGATGTTTCAGTTATTCTGGTTTAAATTTTTCTGCAACAGAAGAGTTAGGAATCCTAAGATTTCATCTCCCCGCCAAAAATCAAGAACAGAATTGTTTTTGTTATATTTTTTAAAAATAACTTTTGTGGCAGTCAATTTAACCTGTACTGTTGAAAAATTATACATTTAAAAATATCAAATTCCGCAAGTAAGTTTTAGCTCCAACTTTCAGCTTCCAATCGTTTTCAGTTGTGTGTTCAACTAACCAAAGTAAATCGTCCTGCTTTGCTTTTTGGGGAAAAAATCTTACTTCTCTTTTTTGTCAATACGATATAAAGCAAACTTACAGCGGAAAATTGTTTCATGTCAACTGTTTTCGTATAATTCTCCCATAATAATGACGAAAATTTCACCAACTAAGCTTATATTTTATACTTTCAGACTTTAAGCGGACAATCGTTTCTAGTCAGAGCAGTGTTTTTCAAAATAATTCCAACTTTCGTTAGTCGGTTATGTTTATTCTTTGCTTTGACGTAAATCTTTCTGTCATCGCAGAAAAATAAAGATATTTCTCACTTTAGACTAGGATTAATTGGTACCAATCAGAGGCAACCTCATTTGAAATTTACGGTTTTCTCAAAAATTTTATTTATACATGGATGAGTTTACAGATCAAATTTAGGAGCAGAGGGAAAACCTAACAAGTGACTCTATCAACTGTGTACCGACAAAAAGAAGCAACGCGGTTCCTGAAAACGCAGTTGAGTTCTTTATGCTGAACGCTGGCAAATTTTGATCTTTATGAATTTCACTGCTTTAGTGAAAGGCTCTCGGAATGATTTTAGTATAATGATAAGGAAAAAGGGGTTGAGGATGGAGATGAAACAGGGAAAAATCTTACCAAAAAAGCCAAGAAAGGGCATCTGCAAGAATATTGAAGATTGCATCTCAGCCAAGGTCAAGCTAGGCAAGTAATTGTTGGCGTACATTTCAAAAATGACCTGCATCGCGTTTTTGTGTCACTATTAGGAATAACCTGTCTCAAGCGTTTACGCTTCCGTCTTGTTACTTTTTTTTAATTCAAAATATGCTGCAATAAAAACACTTGAATGCAAGATCATTGATATAAAATTTGAATTTTCGCTGAATACAAAAGAATTTTTTTAACTGAGCTAATTTTTCAAGCGTGACTGGTGATGAAAATGTGGCTCTAAATGTAGTCTGAAAACAAAAATAACAGTATCATCATCTCACAATTGTCAGTGACACTTAGAAAGTATCCATTTTAAGGCTCAACATCGGGGCTCGGTGTGGTAAATGTTTGACTATGACCTAAAAATGCTATATGAAATGACTTAGTCAACCCCTATTGTCATAAGGCTATCGTAATTTTCAAACGGGAAAATCGGGCAAACAAATAAAAAAAATCGTTAATAAAAGCTCAAAATTTTTATATCAAAGTTTTAAAAAATCATTAAAAAGATCAAAGTTTTGTTTTTTTTGCTTTCTCTTGAGAAAACTGAACATCTGGCGATTAACTCAAAATCAACCCATTATATTCCATAATTGAAAAAACTCAAACATTTACGTTTTTTTTTGTTTTTTTTTTCGAGAAATTTTTTTTAGAGTGTCTGGCAAATAGCTTGAAATCGATCAAATATTTAAAAAATACTTAGAAAACTCATAGACTTTAGTTTTTGCGTTTTTCGAGGAAACTAAAAATCCGCCAGACAAATCCGCCAGACCGATTTTTCGAAAATGATGTATTTTGGCAGAAAAAGCAGAATTGGTAAACAAATCAGAATTGATGAAGTTTTTCGAAAAACCTCAATTAAACTTAGGCGTTTTTTATGGTTCTCTGTCTTTTTTTGAGAAAAGTCAGTCTCCGTTAAAAGCTCAAACTCGATAAAATAAATCCAAACTTTTTTAAAAGCTTAGAAGCTTAGAATGTTTTGGTTCTTAGTATTTTGTCACGAAAATTGAAATTTGTATGATTTTTTTGGCGTTTTTGATAAAAAATGAAAACCTGGCCACTAAATCAAACCAAAAACATTTTTTGAAATTTTTTGAATAAAAACTTACGTTTGCGTTTTTTCGAGAAAACTGAAAATCGATGATATAATTCAAAACCTTTTAATTTTCTAAATAATTTTCAAATTAATTCAAAGTTCTATTGTTTTCATTGCGTCTTTTCAAGAAGACAGAAGATCTGCCAAATATATTAAAAATAACCAATTTATTGGAAATTTTCAGAAAAAACTCAAGTTATTTATGGATTTTAGCGCTTTTTCGAGAAAAATTTAAAATCTGGCATTCAGCTTAAAATCGACCCCTTTTTCAAAAATCTTGAAAGAAAACTGAAAAACGATGTTGTAAGAAAAAATGTTTTCTGAGTTTTTTATAGAAAACTAGAAAACAATTTTCGCCTTTGTCTATGCACCGACTCTCAATGATAGTTTTGACCTTACTACAACGCAAAGACAGACCTGAATCTATTCTGACTGATTTCGCCACTGTCGAAATTGGTTATGTTTTGGATTTCGAAATTGTAGATTTCAGGCTACTGGAATTCAGTAACGTTCAAAAACGGAATCAGTTATCAAAATCTGGCTCTATGAAATCCACGATGTATTAATAAATTCCACAATGTTTGTAACAATTTGTGGAAAAAAAAATCAACAATGTGGGTAATATTGTTAGCAAAGCATAAAATTAATTTTCATTATGTCTTTTTCACTGAGTTCCATGGTTCTGCAATTAGTTATACACTGAATTGACCCGCGAGTTGTAATTGCCGTGAAGCATCGCTAGCAGTCGTTATTGAAAATGAAGTTAGGCCACGAGAAAAAGTTTCTGGTTTCAAAATTGCGTGATAGGTTTTTCGGCAATTATCTTGATAAGTTTTTCGGATAGGTTTTTCGGCAATCAAAAAATTTTAACTTTAATTTTGTTCTTTAATTCACTTCTAGGCTTTGAAGTTTTTAAATATTTTTATAAGCATTTTTAATGAACTGAACTATACAAGCTTCGGCGCGGAATTCAGCTACGCATGAAACGGAATTGAGATACGTTTAAATACGGAACTATACTTTTAAATACCGAACTTAGGCTATGAGGCTAGCCCAGATATCTAAATTCCTAAATTTGGTAATTTGGGGGATTTAGACACTAACTCCATTTAAAAAGAATATATTTTTAGTGTAGCCCAATATCGCAATTTTCATGAAAATCCCATGTATAAGCATAACAAAAAAAATCAGATTACTTGGTCACATTTGTCGTATGCAATTCAATTTTGTTCCTTGTGTAATGCTACGGCAACTCTTTTTGGAATGGAAATCAGAATTTATGTTTAATTATATGAATTCGGAACCTGATTTTGATGATTTTGAAAGAAGATAAAGAGACTTAAAAACTATTTAGGTGAAAATTTAGAAAACAAAAGAAGAAATTATCTGACGATCTCTATTGCTATGTCAATACGTAAGAGCCACAAAATAAACTGGAATCTATTTTTGTTGGCGCTATCATTATCTCATTAACATATATCAATCAGATGTCAGACGTTAAATTCTAACACATATAGAAACACGATTCCAACTTGCACTGACCTCCAACTGATGAACTCGATTGTCTAATGCCATATTTAATTCTCATGAAGTATTACGAAAATGAAGAAACGCGTCCAGTGTTGGGAACTAAAATCACACGCTAATCAAATAAAATATTTTTGTCTAATCTAACACTTCTTTGTATATTTTCCAAGTCAATGGTGCCCGCAGACCACCCAGCGACCGAAAAGAAACGGATTTGCAGAACGCTAAATCCTGTACTGCATGGATGATGTCATTCGCGAAATATCGTACAGAGAAGAAAGAGGACAAACTTAACAGAGATGGTACCATAGTGCACCTACAGATAACGAATCTCGAGCATTTGCGGATAGGAAGCAACTTTTAAACTTAAAGGATTAATGAGCATCAATTTGGCCAGAAGCCGACGTTCGTGAACGGCTCGATATAAACTCGATTCTATTTTTATCATGGAGCTATTATTATATTATTCACTTATCAATCAGATGACAGAAGTTAAATTCATATATCCATAGAAAACTGATAGTAGAATCCACTGACCTCAAACTGATGAGCTGGATTGTACCAGGGACCCACACCACTCTCATGAACTGTAACGCAAGTAAAAAGGAGGTCCGGGATACGGAGCTAAGTTCTATGCACATGTCAATCAAGTGAAAAATTTTTTGTTAATCCAAGTTTTCCCTGTATACTTTGGCATAGATAAATAATATAAACACAAACTTATTTTTTGGATATCTTTAGTGTAAAATTTAATTTGAAATTCAATTCACTGAATTTTTTCACCCGCTTTACTGACCACGTTAATGGTGTCCAGACCACCCGGCGAACGACAAAACTTAGAACTGTAAAATGCTGAACCCTGTACTGCATGAATAATGCTATTGTGACAAATTGTTGTGCAGAGAACAGGGTGGAAAAATAGACACATAACATACTTTATCGTAGTTGACTTACATGTAACGAATCTTTTTCTGAATTCGCATGTACGGGCAAGAAGCAAATCTTAAACAAAGGAGAATAATTAGTCCCTGAGATCAGACTTGCAATTCGAATTTATATTTCTGCAAAGGAGAGAGTAGTAACGGCAAAAATGGCTAAGTTTCTATCAGTAAAGCAAAATGTAGGAGAATCAGAATATTTCTTTCCAAGCACGTTTCAGAGAGGAAGCATTGTGACTTCAAAAATTTCAAAACAGTTGCCAAAAAGACTTCCGAAAAGAAGTTAGTGAAAACGAAATTCATCTCATGATTGAGGGACTCTGAAGCAAAACTTAGACTACTAGATGGTATTGAAGCAAAACTAGCAATGTTCTTTCCTGAAATGGCCGAGAACTTCAACCAGACCTTTCGGAAGCCAAACAGAAAATTCACAGCTGACAAAATCAAATTTTTAAGAGTTTGTGCACCAGATTTGGAGGTGAACAACAATTTTTCAGACCTTGACCAGGCCAAAAAGAATGCCATGCCTACGAAAAAACTGTGATACTTCACAAAAATGTGTACAACAAAGCACTGATCAAAATCAGCTAAGTATAATAAACTACAAACTGTTGAAAAAAATAATTCTTTTGAGCAAAAAATTCCGGTTTCGGATATGGTGTGTTTTGCACTTAAGAAAAAATCTTTAGCATCTCTGAGACATGGGATTATATCTCAATAAACAACTTCAAATTAAGAGTGAAGGTAGATAAAGGTGCTGACAGCTTCGTTGTATCATCCAAAGTATAGATTGAGCTAGTTAAACCTCAAATAGATGGTAAAAAATACATCATGAACTCACAACGGCCATCAATTGACGCCTTTGGTTTCACTTACTTGCAATAATGAATGGAATGGGAAAATCTAACCCCAAGATCACCCAGTCGCTGCACACTATGAAAAAAAATTTGTAGTACTTAGAAGAGACCTACTCCCCAAGCATAGTGTGAAGAACATCAAAACCGAAGGTCTACTTGACTTGAAGGGTGTAAATGTTCAAGTGAAATAACACCAGGGTCACAGAAAAAGTTCTACAAAGCTTTGAAAATACCCCAATCTCTTCAAAACAAGGCCATAGGGAAGCTGAAGCTGATAGTCAAACAAAGCATCAAGGAAACTGCTCAACCAGAAGAGGTCACGAATGCGTCGACAGTGGTGCGGCTGTGAAAGAAGAGTGGAAAATTGAGATTTTACAGGAAATTGAAAGTGCATATCAATGGAAAGGTCATACATGGGGACTATCCAATACAAGTCATGGAAAAGAAATTTCATACTCTTCATTGGTCTTCCTTCTTTGGCAAAAATGACCTTTCAGACGATTACTATCAGTTGAATTTGACGATGAGGCAATGGGCATATGTAAAATTGACACATCTCAGTGCCTATTCAAAATGTGCCGATAGCCTCGAATATTGAAGAATTTTTTGTCAATTTTCCAGAAATGTATGGAATCAACGCTCAAAAAACTAGTTCTAAATTTGGCATACAGAATCCCTAAGGATGGAATAGCACCTAATCCCAATAAATTCGAAAACTAAAACAGCTATTCCACCAACTAACAGCAGTCAGTTCAAATCGTTGGTTGGTTTAGCAAACGTCTACGGAACAACGATTTCCAATTTTACAATTAAAAATTTTTCACAGAACAAAATGAGAAACAGCGATTTCTCATGAAGCAAGAGGAGGCCAAAATCCATTTAAGACAAAACAACTATGTGCTAAACTCTTTGTACACCCCTAAATTTTGCTAAAAATAGACTGAGTTACTGCGGAGTCATCTGAAAATGCAGCGGATGGGTTTTTTTTGCGAAAAAGACATCAAGTAACATATGGCTTAAAGAAATTGACTCCAAAGGAGAAACATTGAATAGGCTTAGAGCGGGAGGCCTTGGAAATTGTTTTTCTTTACAAAAGATAACAAAAACTTCCTCCTGGTGGTTGATTTACCCTATAGACAGATCACAAACCGCTCAAATAACTCTTTGCACCTGACAAGGAGTTCCGGCTGACAGCAACAGCTAGAATCACAATATGGGCAATAGCTCTGATGTGATAGGGCTTCGACTGTGAGTTGCAGTACCCACCAGTAAAACAGATAAATCACGGTGAGGCTTTGAGCAGAATTTATTTTGTTTAAGACGAGTCTAACAATAATAGAAAACGCATTGATATCAACAACATTTTCTTTCGTCAAACTGACGTGATGACCGCCACAAAAGTCAAAATAGAAATTGGAAGAAATATAGATAATTCGATGAGATAATGAAACCAATTAAAACAAGTAATTGGAATAAATTCTTAGAAGTAGAAGATGGAACAATCAGCAAAAAGTTGCATTGACCATACACAATGGATTAATCTTCAATGCTGTCAAGCGTCAGTCAAAATGTTAGACTCGTTGCCTGACATTATCAAAGACAATCAGACTTTTGTATGTAAATATTAGAATTGTCAATTGAACAGGTTTAGCCTGTGAAAAACAGTTTAAAGGTAGCCAGAAGTCGATGTTTGGGAGCTGCACCACATGAACGGGATCTGCGTATAACGGTCAAGGTAACATCTGAATAAATGTTGACGCCGGTTTTGTCTGGATTTAAATCAGAAACAGTAAAACCTTACCTTTGTCAAAAACTTCAAGATTCTGAATACCTAAGACTTTAGCAGTTGATAATGGTCCCAAGTTTGCAAAAAGGTATCTTAAACATTGGTTTGAATCACTGGGATCTGAACAATGGAACTCAAGTGGGCACATCAAGCGTAGAGTCCCAATCTGAAGGTTTCATTTGGAGGTTTCCAACAAAGGACCTTGATGACACATCGCAGTACTTGAATGACGAAAGGCAAAACTCCGATTGAACTATTTCTGGGACGCAGAGTTATAATGAAAAGCAATAGAAGATTTCGATGTGTGCGAACCTATTCAGAAAAGCTTTTAACAGATCTTTCAAACAACCTGAAATTTCAACTGGAACAACTTTAATGAGCGCCGATCAAACTGTCAGACAAAATGAGGACAATGTAAAAAACGAACTACCAGTGGAGATGACTATAACTCAACCCGAATTACATTTTCAGAACAGAGATTGGGGGTTCTTCACACCCAAAAAACTCTGCAGCAACATCAACTGCAAAGCAAAAACAACCTATATCATCAGAGCCTACACGAACATCCTTAGGAAATAGAGATCAACTAGACAGATTCGGAGAACCGATCTCCACAAACTTTTTTTAAAAAAGAGGGAGAATTTGATTGCTTCGAAAGGACAACAAGAAACTTAGGAGTTATTTTAGTAAGGTTTTAGAAAACAATAAAAGAACTCACTTGACGTACTCTATTGCTATGTCAATAAGTAATGGCACTCGATCCTTTTTTTGACGCTATCATTATCTCTTTGACCTATCAATCAGATGTCAAGAGTTAAATTCTCCCACCCATAGAAACCTGATTCTAATATCCACTGGCCTCCAACTGATGAACTCAATTTTAAGCACGGCCATACATAATTTTCATGAAATATAACGCAAATAAAAAAACGCGGCCGGGGTCCGGAACTAAGATCTATTTACATGTCAATCAATTGAAATACATTTGCTAATGTAATTTTTCTCTGTATACTTTCCCACAGATAAGTGCTAAAAATAAAAGCTAATTTTTGTATTTTTTCATTTCCATTTTCTTATTGAATTGTTAAGTTTTGTATTCTTTGACCCATGTTAACAACCACGTTACTAATTAATGGCTTGCGTTTACGCTTGTTTGTTTATGTTCTCTACAAAAAGAAATCATGTTTTGCGTTGCTGGAAGTTTGTTTCAAAATCCTGTTGTTGAGGTTATTTTCCAAAAGAAAACCTCTTCCTTCAAAGGCTTTGGCGAAACTTAATTGGGAGGTATTTTTATGTTCAGTATTATTTTGTGTTCGCCTGAAAAACGCGACTGCACCTTAACCAATGACGTCAGCAGCCACATTATGCACCCAAGACTGAAAGCGACACACAGATTGATATTGCGGCCAATTTTTTTGCTGTTGCATGTCAATAGTTGCATCAAGATTTGGAGGTACAGCCATAAACAAACGGTAGCAGGGATAAATGTGAAGATGATATTTGATGCTAGAATTGTCCAGTACCTCCCAATGTATGGCAGGTTAATATTAAAGCGAGGAACATTAGAACACTCGATATCACGCGTAAAGAACCGGTAGAGACAATCCGACAAGAAGAACGTTATAACGGTCATTGTTAAAATGGTGTAGATCTGTTTGCGCTTGGGATCAGACAAGCGTGTATCTTTTTCATTCGCTTTGCATACCAGAATGAATCTGGAATTCAAACAGTTCCTTGCTTCTGCTAATTTTTATCAAGTTATGAGTTTGAAATTTCCTTTGGTTGACCTTAGTGTCATTACCGCTCGAAGGTTATCGGGTAAATATTTTTTTGATTCTTCCCATTGCAGCCCCACAAAATGGTACAACTTTTTAAGCCTACCTAGGAGCGGTATATATGAAAACGTAAGGTATCTTATAATATTTTTTTGCATTTCACCGATATTGTGATAACAGCCAAATTGAGTACAATATTCAATCCAGATTGAGAACACGGCGAAAAAGTTTTCCGCAAAACATAAAAAAATGAACACTTTCGTCAAAAGTGTCCAATGTCGCACTTTTTCTATTTCTTTAAAGGAAACAATGATAAATAATTGTTAAAAAATTATCTGAAAAAATCCACCGTAAGGGGTAAGAAAAGTGTCTTTTTTTGGTTGGAGAATACCATACGGACAATTTCAAAACCTCTAGCAAAAATTTTTGAACATTTAGTTTTCGCTTTTTTTTCAACTCGATAACGGTTTGAATCATTGTTAGAACAGTGAGAACAGAAGATATTAGGTAAATAAAGTCCATGCACACACAATAGAAAAACATTTCATTTTCAATTTCATTTGAAATTACGCAATATGCGGCCAATGTCCGAAAACCATCGAGTATACTCCATTTTTGCGGCATTTTTCCACGGCCCATGTTTTAAGATTAGAGTTGTTTTCTGATTTTGAGTTATTTCCTCCTGACGAAAATTGCGCTTTAAGAGTGGGCTACAATTTGCTGCAACGAGAGGACTCACTCGGAGCAGTGTTTGTCACTCATTTCCTCGCCCCAAGTCATAGTTTCCACTCTATATGTAACTCTTTCCAAAAAACAAAGACCAAAAGTGTCAGTAAGACCAAAATGAAAGAAAGCGCAATTTGTGAATGATTTCAGAACATTCGCGCTCGAGATTGATTGCGGATTTACAATTAGCAGTTTCGCGATTACTCCTCATATAGTTGTTCACAAGAACAATTAAGTCCTTTAACTGGGCCTCAGGTGTAAATTTCGGGCAAAATAGTTTAGGTTAATTACAGGATCAATGTTGCGGAAATGGGTTAAGCCTAACCGTTTATAATCATGACAATATGTAAGCCCTTTCTGCGATATAATTAACTTATCTACACGTTTTGAATAACTAAATTCCATCGTCGAAAGTGGTATATGAATCGTGAAAATTGGGGACACTTTTTGGTCTCTGCATTCCACAAAAACTTTTTTCGAAAATTTTGTTTCTCGTGGTTGGCAAAGCCTTGACTTGGTGTTGTGAGAGTGGAAAAAAGGTCGTGCGGTGAATGAGTGAAACTTTAAAAAAAATTTTGAATCCCTTTTCTAATCTAACGAGACTAATGAAGGACTGCAAAGCGAAAGTGACTAACCCGATGGAATACTGAGGTAAGGGAAGAAAAAGATAGTTTAAATTTGATAAGTTTTTATTCCAATGTAAGAAATCTAATAGTTTTGCGAGTCTGAGACCGCACAAGTGGTAAATGGGTTTTATTGCCTATATCTTTGAAATAACAAGTAAGTGCAAAATAATGAAATTGTTGAATTTAAAGATTGGACAGAAGTTTGAGTTTCGAACTGAAAATAGCGCAGGAAAATGAATGGGGGACAAAAAATCGTGAAAATTGGTTTGAAATTTGTCTGAAAATTGGTGTAAAAAAGTGATTTTATTGCTTCATTAATGTGTCGGGAAATGCTCGATATGGGGGCCAATTGAATTTTGGTAAAACTAAGAGTTGAAAAAAGTTTGAATGGAGCTCTTACGGTGTATTTTGAAGCCATTTTGCGCCAAAAACAGACAAAAATTTGAAAAAAATGCAAAAATCGCTGCTTTTTTGGTAGTAAAATTTATAAAAAGAAATTGTTTTTCGCCGCCAAAAATCATTTTTATACTCTTTAATAAATGTTAGAATATGGAGGGAGAAATACTGTTAAGGAATCGGGTTCATATTAACTGTTATTTACTGATAACTTGTATCTACACTTTTTGTATTTTTTGATGAAAAATGGACAAAAAGGTGCAAAAATTGGCAATATTAAGTAAGATTGTAGAAAAAAAATGTTCTATGCTCGCTATAATGGAGTGAACAACAAAGTTTGATGAGGTGGAAGTTTGCTTGGAGAATTAGTAATGGGTAATTGGGTGTTGTTTGCATGTACCTTATGTTAAATTTTTGTAATTTTCCGGCATTTTTTGAGAAAAAAATGAAAAAATTGATACTTCGTGGGCGAAGAATGTCGAATAAAGTGATGTTTCTTAGTTGAAACGCAATTTGCAATGAAATTTTGTCATTTAACAGATTGGTGAAACAAATAATAGTGATTAACGTTTTAGCGAACCAAATGTTATAAAATAGCTGCCGTCCAATAGTACAGTATTCAGTGTACAATGTCCTTTTAATTGTTTGTGCTGAAATTGTTGATAAAAAAAGTGGGAGATTAAGTACAGAAAAAGCATGATTTTGACAATTTTGCCGTTAGTTGACCCATTCATGTTTCTATTAAGACTTCTTTGACTTCTTTGTAGTGCTCATGTATGACTTCACTACATGGTAGACAAAACTTGGGTGTGGCAACCATAAAATAGGCGGAGTTTGAGCTTCAGTTCTATTTTTGGCATATCTGTGCAACCGACCATGTACAGACAAAGTGAAGAAAAGTACTTTTTAATAGTTTCATTGGTACTGCATTTTCTTTACAATTCAATTCAAAGCAAGCCGCTTTTCTTAAATTCCCTTGACAGCGTGTTGATACCATTTAGAGTGTATTTCTTGTCCACAACAGAAACAAAGTTTTGACTGAAAATTTTCCTTTCACGACAATAGTGACTTTTACCACGAATAATATGAAGTGCTTTTTTTGCTAGAGTTTGATACTTGAAATAAGCTGAATGATCTGAGAACTCTATTATAAAATTGTGAAAATTTATAAAGTTAGCTCAACAAAAGAATATCACACAAAAAACAAACAATATCAACAAAGGAAAAAGTTTGATTAAGTTTTCATAATTGATATCGAATCTTCGTTTCTTTGGTGCAAAACACTTGCTCACGGGTAGAGTCGCAAGGCTTCCACTGCTCAAAAATAAATCTGGTTTGTTTTCAGATTTGTTTTCAGTTGTACAGGCAATTGTGTCATGAACCATGGCAGGTGTTAGTGGTTCGCTAAAAGTTTCTGGGCTCTCAATATCTGGTTTCATTTTCGAAATGTTTCAACCACTCAAGATCTCTCCAGTAGCCTTCTTGATTTTCATACAGCCGAAATTCGTTCACGTCATAATCGTCAAAAAATTTTTCGTACTCCATCATCCAGTTTTTGTTCCATTGTGAGAAACTTAATAGTTTTGCGAGAATGAGACCGCACAAATGGTATTAATTTTATGGGTTTTATTGACCATATGTTTGAATTAACAAGTAAGTGCAAAGTATTGAAATTGGAAGTTTGTTGAATTTAAGGATTGGAGAGAAGTTTGAAGTAGAGTTTCGAACTGAAAATAGCGCATGATAATGAATGGGGTACAAAAAATTGTGAAAAACGATTTGATATTTGACTGAAAATTGGTTTAAAAAGTGATTTTATCGCCTCATTACTGTGTCGGGAAATGCTCGATATGGAGACTAATTGAATTTTGGTAAACATACGGGTTGAAAATAGTTTGAATGGAGCTCTAAATGTGTATTCTTGAAGTCTTTTTGCGCCAAAAACAGACAAAATTTTGAAAAAAATTGGTAATTTTTGTGTATGAATGTAGAAAAAAATTTCAAAGCTCGCTATAATGGAGTGGGCAACAAAGTTTATTAAGGTGAAAAATTGCTCGAACAATTAATAATGAGTATATGATGTTGTTTGCATGTTACTTATGTTAAAGTTTTGTCAGCTTTCGGCTTTTTTGACAAAATCGACAAAATTGATGTTTCTTGGGCGAAGAATGCAGAATAAAGTGATGTTTCCTGTTGAAACGCAATTTTCAATGAAATTCGATCCTTTAACAGCTTGGCATAACAAATACTAGTGATTAACTGGGTGCTGAATTTATGTCTTTTTTGTTACTTTTTATATATTTTAGATAAAATTTCCACTGCGAACCAAATGTTGTAAAATAGCTCCCGTCCAATTGTACATTATTCAGTGTACAAGGTGATTTTAATTGTTTGTGCTGAAGTTTTGGATTAAAAAAATGTTCGAGATTAAGCACAAAAAAGGCATGATTTTGACAATTTTGCCGGCGGTTAACCCATTTATGTTTCTATGAAGACTTCTTTGGCGTGCTCATGTATGACTTCACTACATGGTAGACAAAACTCGGGTGTGGCAACCATAAAAGTAGGCGGAGTTTGAGCTTGAGTTCTAATTTTGGCATATCTGTGCAACCGACCATGTAGAGACAAAGTGAAGAAAAGTGCTCTTAAATAGTTTCATTGGTACTGCATTTTCTTTACAATTCAATTCAAAGCAAGCCGCATTTCTTAAATTCCCCTGACAGCTTGTTGATATCATTTAGAGTGTATTTCTTGTCCACAACGGAAACAAAGTTATGACTGAAAAATTTCCCTTTCACGATAATTGTGACTTTTACCACGAATAACATGAAGTGCTTTTTTTCGCTAGAATTTGATTCTTGAAATAAGCTGAATGATCTGAAAATTCAATTATAAAACAGTCAAAATTTATAAAGTCAGCTTCACACAAGAATATCACACACACAAAACAAACAATATCAACCAAGGAAAAAATTTGATTTAGTTTTCATAATTGGTATCGATTCTTCGTTTTTTTGGTGAAAAACACTTGCTCACAAGGGTTTTGCACCAAAGCAAAACCCTTGTGAGCAAGTGTTTCCACTGCTCGAATTTCAATCTGGTTTGTTTTCAAATTTGTTTTCAGGTGTACAGGCAATTGTATCGCGAACCATGGCAGGTGTTAGTGGTTCGCTAAAGGTTTCTGGGCTCTCAATATCTGTTTTTTTTTTCGAAATGCTTTCAACCAGTTCAAGATCTCTCCAGTAGCCTTCTTGATTTTCATACAGCGGAATTTCCCTCGCGTCATAATCGTTAAAAAAATTTTGTACTGCATCCTCCAATGTAACTGGGTCAAATGCAATCTCTCTAACATTAGATGTTACAAAACCCAGCAAGTTTTAAGCTCCTTTCATAAGGCCATTCTCAAATCGAAATGACTGAATTAAATCAAAAATCACAATAGGCAGAGCCATGTGATTTACTGTAACCCAGTCATCTAACTGATAATCCTGCTGTACAAGGATAACAGTCTGCTTTCTTTGAGTCTCATAAGCAATTGTTTGGCTGTCAGGAGTCGATTCCGCCTTCAAAATGATGGCTAGAGGAGACATTGGAATTAATTTCTTTGGTTATGATAGAATTTTGGCAATCCAATTGAACAAAAGGAATTTGTCGTCAAAATCCAGGAACAGTTCTGCTAAATAAAACTTAGAATTTAGCAAATGAAAGTTGAAGCGAAAATTAGGAAATTAAGAGTTCAGGTATAATTTTACAATAAGACGTGTTCAATCCATTCCTTCCGTTTTTGCTGAAAAAGGTTGCTCAAGTTGATTTTACACACAAGTTCAATACACTATAATCCTTGTTTTTTAGTTGAAACTCAGTGTTCTATTCGGTTTAACGTTTCTAATCTTTCCGTGTTAGCTATGCTGCATGTATATACACAGATTTATTATTTTCTTATCTAGAGCAATTAATGAGCGCAGTACGTTGTTCAGATACCAAACAGCGTTTATATGAGGAATACTATGTAGATCAGAAGATATTTATAAGGCTTTAGGGTTTGCTAATGTCAGGATTTTAACATGTGTTCTAGCAATAGTGTTTTGTTATTAAGCGGGTGTATTAAGCTTTGGAACAAAACTTGGTCTCACTGCTGTCACGCTACCTTTCGCGCCTGCATACCACTCGAACGTATTTAATACTCTCCTATCAATGGTAATTAACAATATAAGGTATTGTTAACATTATGTGTATATATTTTGTTTATGTGTTTTTGTGTGTATGGTTACTAGTGCATTGTATAAACTATATATGAGGATACATACAAAACAAGACCATCATATGCTAGGAACATTCTTTTATTGCTTCCATATCTTGAAAAATTTCAAAGGAAATTGCTTTTGTATGACCAAGGTTAAATATGTGCTTAATAAATCCAATCCCATTTTGTCTGTTGTTAATATATTGTTTTCCCGATGCAATGACCAATAATCCATCTTCTTATCTTTCCAATCATTTTAATGTGCAGCCAGACTAGCGAAACGAAGGTATGCGTCTTGAAAAACCAATCGTATGCAGAAACTGCTATAACAAAAACAACGAAAATTATTTATCGGTTTCATCAATATACCCAAATACCCAAACAACAGTGTAAGGGCTACAAGTGAATATTATTGTGAAACTGAAGGGTTTGATTTTGTTATCGCGCTAAAATTGAGGCCGTACGGTGGTATTTTCAGCATAGATAATTCTTCAGTAGATAAATACTTGAAAATCTCAAAATTTTTACGTTTGCACGCTATTTTACACGACGGAGTTGGTTTCACATACGAAATATATAACCAAGGTTCTGGTTACTCTTATATGCTTCCGTGGAAAAGCAGCAACTGTTTTAGCGATCTTTTGTCGGGAATTTTGTTTTGCTTATATATAAAGGTTTTTCATCCGCCAATTTTTTATTTATTGGAATGCTGAGCAGCAAAACAGTTGTGTTAGATGTTGAAGTGTTTCATCACAGAAAAGAAAAATTTATTTTTAAAAAACTTGGTGTTTGCACCGAGGTCTTTCTTGACTGTGTGTCATTTTTACCTCCAACAAGTTATAGTGAGTTAACAGCTCAACAAAAGCAATCTTTCAGTTGGTTGACTAGAAATTTGCTCTGCATTGAGTGGGACACAGGAATCTATCCCTATATTTATCTTACACAAATAGTTCAAAGCGTTGGCTTGAATAATCCAGGTGCAATATTCTACGCTAAGGGAGAGGAAAAATTAAAATTTTTGTCACATGTGCTTGAATGCTCTATCATTGATCTGAATTCACTCTCGTGTCCTTCGATATCTGTGAACTGTTTTAGACAAAACTGTCAAAATCATTCAAAGGGCAAAAACATTTTCAACAATTGTTGCGCAAAAAAAGCCATATGTTTTTCAACTGGTTAACAAGTGAGGAAATGACGATAGTGGAAGCTCCCTTGTCACCGAGTTCAAAAATTTGCGCCTTGTTTACGGGGGACAGGAATCTTTCAATTTCCAAAGGCGTCTTTCAATTTCCAAAGACGAAACCATAAAAACCCGAAACCAGTTTTTACAGAGAAAAGTTAAATTGTTGTTGACTGAGTACGAAATTTGCTAATTTTTTCATTAAGTGTATTATATTGAAATTTTTCTTCAGTGGAGAAAGCAAAATGTCAAAAACTCAAACCAGAGTCTGTCCACTGAGACTCTTACTGATGTCGGAGCGCCCGGTAGGTAAAGAAATTGACAAGAACAACCCTTCACTGCCAAAAGGGATTCAACTTTTGGTGAAGGAAAAAAAGACACAAAATTGTTCATTATGGCAAAACTGAGAGACTCTCTGAGTACTTTATGGTTAATATGAAAGACTTTTTAACTGAGTTCAATTGCTATGAATTGTTTTATGTAGAGTGACTTTTTCTCAATACACTTTTTTTAAAAAAATTAGTTTGTCTCGAGATGGAGGGAGTAAGAGTTGATCAAGTTGACGCTGTTGTAGAAGAAAGTTTTTCTGAGAAGAAAGTAGCAGCAAATCTTCCTGGAAATTTTGTAATCAAACAACGTTGCCACGGTCAGACGTTGTATTTTTCGTTCAAATGTTTGTTATTTTACTGCTAATATCACTTTGCATTGTTAAATTAACCATTTTAAAACCAAATTGTGAAGAGACATCAGTTTGGATATCAATAATGTCAGGTTTAGTTGGATACATTTTACCAAATCCAAGACTATGAATAAGATTATATCTACGCAAGATAGGGTCTTCATGGCCGTTGTAGGGCCTTCAGATTGTGTCAAAACAGAGTTAATTTTGAAAATGAGTGGAAACACATTTTAACCAAAATTTAGCAACATTAATTTTTTATACAGAGAAATGCAACAGATATGCATCAAAATGGAGAAAACACTTAGTGTTACGGTTAAAAAGTAGGCCAATTGAGAATTTTTGAATAGCCTCGCAAACTGTTTTCTGATAACAGACGACTCGTGGGAATAATTTTACAATGAAAAAGAATTTGTAAAATTGACCACTGCAAGGCGTCACAAAAACATTAATGTTGTTTATATAAAACACAACCTTTATCAAAAGAGCGAGTGGTCTCGTACAATAGACTTGAACACAACACACATCATTTTGT
The DNA here is from genome assembly GCF_964194025.1 of Convolutriloba macropyga. Taxonomy (NCBI): domain Eukaryota; kingdom Metazoa; phylum Xenacoelomorpha; order Acoela; family Convolutidae; genus Convolutriloba; species Convolutriloba macropyga. The sequence continues at coordinate 17,458,253 of NC_134472.1, read as the reverse complement.
TCAAATCAGCTCACGATATTCAACAATTCGAATTCATAGGCAGAGAGTTGAGCTGACAAAGGGTGTTAAATTTTTAAAACACTGCTATCACTTGGCAACGAAAGAACCGTTTGGGCGTTTGCTTATCGATCTTGATCCAAAAACTTCTGATTGCTTACGATACTGTTCGATTATAACTGGGCCGATTCCTACAATTTTCTATCTTCCATCTGATATAGCAGAAACAACTCCTCTAAACAAAGAAAGAGAGAAATATATCTATGCTGAAGCAAATGGTGCATTTGAGGCAAAAACAGTTAAGGATATATTTGCGTAGTTGTGATAGTGATGTTATACTGGATTTGTGTGAATGTCTTCACAATGTCTTACTGGGCCATGTTAGAGTGAAATTAAGAGACTTAGAAAATTACAGACACATATTTGAAGGCGTTGTCAAGAAAAATTCAACACCGTATAAACGACGCAAAAACCGGTTTTGAACTGATTCAACTCATTATTAAGTTTTGTTTCAACCATTTGAGTTGAGCAAAGTCGATGATGAAAGGTTTATTTGGGTCCCAAAATTCAGTTTATGAAGGAGCAACCATATTCCTCACAAATTCTAAATGATCCCAGAGTTCATCATACAGGTGCTCAATTTTCGTTTTTGAACCGTATGCGACCAAATGAAAACACTGGCAAAGAGAACCAAGAAATTTTGAAAACAAGGGAAACAACTGATTCTACTGAGTAGTCAAAATTACATGCGGACAAAATTCATCAATATCTCAACATGCTAGTGCCAGCAAAATTTACCAGGGCGAAAAAAATAGTTAACCTCATTAAAGAATCAAAAACTTTGTTAAAGTCGATAATGAAAAATTTATTGTTGACGGAACAACGACATGAATAAATGTTCCCATTTTCTCTATAATTTGCAGCAACCAACTGAAAAAAATAAATAATACAGATTAATTCAAGACTCTAGAGGCTTTAAACATAAAAGAAGACTTGGTGATCAATAGTAATGCTAAAATTGCGATCCCGAAAAGAACTCATAGAGTTGCCAAACAATAAAAGAAAAAAAAACTTTTGCGTCTAAAAGAATCAAGCACAAAGAAACCAGCCAATTATTTACAGAGGAATCCCCAGACTCCGGAAGTGGTTTGGAAACCCCAAAGCAAGACGCAACTCAGCAAGGAGAGAAAGACTGGCCTTTCGACGAATGAGAAACAATTGCTTGATTTAAATTATACGAAAGGTCCCAGAGCATCCGGAAGCTTATAAAATCTACAAAAAGAACAAATTTGAAACCAAGTAAAGTGAAATTGTTTCTAGACGGCAAAAATTCCTAAACAAAGCATAAAGAATATAGAAAAAGATTTCCAACATTGAAAGTTATTGCTTAAGACATAAATGAGATTTGGTCGCTAGACTTGGCTTATGTGGATAAACTAGCAAAAGAGAACAAATATGTAAAATATTTATCGATTGCGGTGGACTTTTTCTCAAGTTATCTACGAGTCAAACCCTTAAAATCAAAGTACGCCACAACAACAGCAGATGCGTTCAAGAAAATGATAAGGAACAAACTACCTAATAAATTATGTGTAGATGCTGGTACAGAATTTAAGGGCTCCTTCAGCACTCTTTGACGGAAAAATGAAATTGAAATTTATAAAATTTTCAGTGAGAAAAAATCAGCATTTGCGGAAAGAAAAACACGATCGCCCAAGAATTTGATATACAAGTATTTAGAGGACAAATGGACATACTCGTATATTAATCAATTGCACAGCTTTATACAAACCATTAACTCTAGAGACAACAGAGTAACGAAATTGGCGCCGAGTAAAGTGACAGAGAAAGACGTTCCTTACTTGATATCATTAATTTTTGATGCGTCAACAAAACTAGCGCGTCGACCAAAGTTTTACGTTGGGGAATTTCTGCGAACATCAAAAGCGGATATTCTTTTTAGAAAAGGATACAAGCAAACATTTACCAACGAAACTTTCGAAATTCACGATATACCTACAACAAATCCCCTAATACACTTAGTTTCATAAGCCTCTATGAATATTTTTCCTCAAAACACCTTGTCCTAATTCAAAAATTATTTCAATGAAGAACTTAATTTGGAGGGGGATTGGCGCGTTGCATTAAGTGAAATTATCGTTCGGTAAAATTAAATCAAGTAAACAAAAGTGATTTGAAGATTTCTTCTGAAGGCCTTAAGCTTTATGAGAAAAGTATTCCATTTGATGCTGTCTCCAGACCATTCGGAGGAGAAGAAGCTATCATTGGAATTGGTTCCTATGAAAACCTAGACCATCTTTTGAGATCCTTAAAAACAGCTTACGGATTGCCTCATTTTGACTGTCAATGTAACAAAATCAACGAGTTTCATTCCTCTTTTTTGGTAAAAACGAAGGAATTACTTTTCAACATAACAAAATTCTAAGCATACTGGGTTTCAACGGTATTCATGATGGGTCTGGTTGTCATAATGGATGCAAGATAGTGGACACTTTTGAAAATCTGACCATGTTTGATGACGAAGACAAAACTTTTGTTGGCGATTATTCTTTGGATTTGTCTGCAGGGAAGCAACTGATTTTTGTTTACGTTAACATAATAGAATATCAACACGTAGGTGATATTAAAGCTCCACTTATTAGAGTCATTGACTCAAAAAACGCGTGAAAAACGGTAGACCCTGCGAAACAGAGCCAACACCCTGAATTGTTTTCATCAAATTGGAATACAAAAAGTTACTATCAAAAACTTTTCAGTCAGTTCAGTTTCAATTGCGGATAAAAACCAGACAATTAGTTCCATTCACTGGAACAGGAAGACTTTATATTTGAAAAAAAAATAGACTAAATGGAAGCCTTCTGTCAACAGCAATCGGTGTCACCATACTTTTCAGGACATTATCCCCAACAAGAAAGTGGTTTTGGGGCTTTAGCAGCAGGTATTGGCAGAGCCGCATTACCGATTGCAAGGAAATCTCTTTGACCTGTAGTCAAAAAGCTTGGACGTGAATTAATTGTACAAGCAGCTCCTGTGCTGGTAGAGGTTGTTACAAAGAAAAAGTCTCCAAAACAAGCAATAAAGTTGACTGTGCAAAAAACGGTAAAAAAACAAATGGGCGGATCTAAAACAGGAAGAATGCGTAAATTAAAAACCAACGGTGAAAAGTCGAAACAAGGCATTAGTAAGAAGAAGTCTTTGACGAGAAGTCGGTCAAATGTCTTTTCTAAAGTTCGAAAGAATTAGTAATTTACTGCCCACAGAGGCAACACACACCACGCTTGATTTGTTTGAAAAACAGCCTCTGCCTATTACTTTTGACAATGCTTTATTCAAAAAGTCGGACCATAAAATTCCCCGGAGGTTCCAACGCTTGAGTTTGAAGTTTTGGGTGACATGAACAGTTTCATAGATTTACAAAAACTTCTCCTAGAAATTAAATGCAAAATCTCCAGAAGCATTGACGGCGATTTAAGGACAGGAACTGATGCTACAAATGCAAACGCGCCATACTTTAGCAACAACGCATTACACTCACAATTTTCAGAATGCACCGTATCTGCTAACGGTGCTCCCAACACAAACGGAATCTATGCGCACAAAGCATTCATTGTAACGGACATTTCTTCAGGAAAAACTGCAAAAATTACATGGCTAATTTGTCAGGGATATTGTTACGAGCATGAGCCAGCTAAAAATGATGCCACCGACGGTCGAGTGGACGACGTAGCGACCAGAAAAGCTATTGTTGCTAATTCCCAGGAAAACTATTTTATTGGAATGCCGGCTAGTGATATTTTAATTTGTGATAAACACTTACTTAGTTGTGTTACTCTGCGAATTTCATTTAAAAGGTCTACAAATGATTTTGTTGTAAATTTAGAGTCAAAAAATCATTACAAAATTAAAATAATTGAGGCTAATCTCTACGTTAGAAAAATGACAATAGCGGATCATGTTTTGACGGCAATTTAGAAAACTCTAATAAAAACACCTGCCGTGTATCGCTATACAGAAGTATTGCCACGAACTTTTTTAGCTACAACTGGAATGAGAAGTTGGGGCCATGAGCATATTTTCTCGAAAGAACCTGTACGGCGTATAATATTTGCAATGGCAACAAACCAAGCACACCTCGGAACTAATCGCACTAATCCTTTTCACTACCAGAAATTCAATTTGATCAAAATGGTTCTTTATGGAAATGGTCAACTATTTGTTTCAACTCCGGTCTCAACAACTTTTAACCACCGCATTTACTTCAATACTCTGGAATCCCTGGATTTTCTTGACAAAAGTGGGCATCTTATAACTCTGGAAAATTACCCCAATCACATTATTCTAGCTTTTGATTTATCTTCTCATGATTTCATTCATCTAGAATTTACAAATTGCTCAATTTCGGTTCAACTTACTTTTGACGGAGCATTGGCAGCCAACGTAGAAGTTTACGTTCTGGGCGGACGAAGCTCAAATTTTTAAGTTAATTTGGAACGAAAGGTGACAAAAAACTCAATTATCACCTACCCCACCGATGGATAGTAATGAAATACGCTACATGTTTTGAAAATGTTTTCATTTGATTTTTTTATGAAGATTTTGCAGCGGGCAACTTCCCAAAGCTACAGAGAGAAAGATTTTTCTTAGTTAATGCTTCACCAACGCCATTTGAAGGAAGCCATCGGATGGTTATTTTGTTTCAAGAAAACAAAGTCTGTTTGGCTGAACCGCTTGGAATACCGATACAAAACTATTAAATATTCTATTCCCGTCTGGTTCATTTTTACAAAAAGGTAACTGAAGTACTCAAACTTCAGCCAGTTCAAAATCAAAAACCAAAACTCTTTGGACTTTTTTGCATTTGTTTTGCGCATGTGATGTTTGGTTACGAGTATCCTTTCTTGTTGAATATGAACGATAATAATTTTCTACGCTTTGCTAATCATATGCGCTAAAATTTTCAATTAACTTTTTTTGCTCATTCTTTCTTCAAATACAACAAAGAACAAAATTATTAATTAGAAGATTTCGGTTCCATGTTGAAATTTATCAAAATCAAACTATTTTCAACATGCAAACACTCATAGCCACTATTTAATATATCAAGTATTTTGGAAAGCTCATCGTACAGACCACCATAATAAAAACAATAAAATCTATCAATTGTACAAGTAGGCAAAAACTCAGTTTGAGTTTGAACACTATTGGTAAAAACACAATAAACGTTAGGTAATTTTCGCTGAGAGTTTGCAAAGTTCAATTGGTGTCGCCCTTGTAGTTCACCCCTTCGTCAATTTTGTTCTTTATTTCTGCACAAAAAGTTGAGTTTGTTAAATTATTTTTAATAAGTAGTTTGAAACAGGTGAAGAGACCAGGTATAATGAATGGTTTGGATGATGTAGACTTGAAAGAATCAGGAAATTGAACGTTTGAGGCAAGAACATGATAATGAAATCCAAGTACTTTACAAAACTCATCTTTCTTATGCAAGCTGTAGGCAAAACTCTTTGTTACTGTATGGTCAAATATAGGCTCACTTTGGCATATAAAGTAACAATTTTGTTTGACAAATTAACAAAAACATTCCGTTGTGCGCTCAACCATTGCCTCCACCAATTTGGCAATTAATTTTTTTTTCACTTTCACTTGATTTATTTGTAATTTTTTGTCGTGATTTTTCGCTCTTCTACCTTCGTACTGGAGTCTTCCCTCGAGATCACTTTCACAACCAGTTCGCTGCCTTCGTTTTGTTTTTCTTTGCAGTTCCTCGAGACGATAGGTTTTGAATCGTTTTTATTTTCTGGCCGAGAAGATCGAATTCAGCAGCTGAAAGAGTTATTCTTTGGTTAAAACTCAATTCCTCGGAGTCTTTTCTGAAGAAATGTAGAGTAATATATGCTCCCGTTGTTTCGTATGTTTTCACTGAAGCAACGACAATCCGTTTGCTAGAGCACGAAGTTTCGTGGTGAAAGTCACTATTATCGTGAAAGGAAAATTTTTCAGTTATGAATTTGTTTCTGTTGTGGACAAGGAATGCTAAATGATATCAGCGCTATGTAAAAAGAATTTAAGAAATGCGGTTTGCTTGGAATTAAATCGAAAAGAGAATGCAAAACCAAAAAAACTATTTAAGAGCACTTTTCTTCACTTTGGCTGTACATGGTCGATTGGACAGATTTGCTAAAAATAGAACTCAAACTGAAACTCAGCCTACTTTTATGGTTTCCACACCCAAGTTTGGTCTACCATGTAGTGGAGTCATACATGAAAACTACAAAGAAGTCTTCAAAGAAATATAAATGGGTTAATCGCCAACAAAATTGTCAAAATCATGCCTTTTTTGTTCTTCATCTCTCACACTTTTTCACCCACAATTTCAGCACAAATAATTAAAATGACCTTGTACACTGGATAGTGTGCTATTGGGCGTCAGCTATTTTAGACGACTGTTCTTTTATAACATTTGGTTTGCAAAATAGTGAACGTCTTAACTAAAATACATAAAAAGTAACAAAAAAACATATATTCAGCACCAAGTTAATCACTATTATTTGTTTTGCCAAGCTGATAAATGACAAAATTTCATTGCGAATTGCGTTTCAACTAAGAAACATCACTTTATTCTATATTCATTGCCCAAGAAACATCAATTTTTTCAATTTTTTCTCAAAAAAGTCCGAAAAATGACAAAAATTTAACATAAGTAACATGCAAACAACACCAAATTACTCATTATTAAATGTTCGAGCAAACTTTCACCTTATAAAATTTTGTTGCCCACTCCATTATAGCGAGCATAGAACATTTTATTCTACATTCTTACCCAAAAGTTACCAATTCACTAAATAATATTTAATATAAACCGGATTCCTTAACAGTATTTCTGCTACCATATTCTAACATTTTTTAAAATGTATAAACATGCTTATTGGCGGCGAAAAATAATTTTGTAAAACTTTTTAACAACAAAATAAACAGCAATTTTTGCACTTTTTTTCAAAATTTTGTCTGTTTTTGGCGCAAAATGACTTCAAAAATACACATTAAGCTCTCGATTCAATCTATTTTCAACCCGTGATTTTACCGAAATTCAATTGGTCCCCTATCGAGCATTTCCCGACACAGTATTGAAACGATGAAATCACTTTCTTAACCAATTTTCAGACAAATATTAAACCCCAATTTCTTCAATTTTTCAGTCAATTTTCACGATATTTTGTCCCCACATTCATTTTCATGCGCTATTTTCAGTTTGAAACTCTACTTGAAACTTTTCTCCAAGCTTGAAATTAAACAAACTTCAATTTCATTACTTCGCACTTACTTGTTAATTCAAACATATGGGCAATAAAACCCATAAAATTAATACCACTTGTGCGGTCTCAGACTCGCAAAACTATTAAATTTCATACATTGGAACAACAACTTATCAAATTTAAACTATCTTTTTCTTCGCTTACCTCAGTATTCCATCAAGCTAGTCACTCATTCACGGCACCAAATTTTTTCCAAACATTTTACAAGTTCCACCACTCTCACAACACCAAATTCACAAAAAAAATTACAAGTCTTTGTCAACCACGAGAAACAAAATTTTCAAAAATTTTACAAGGTTTCGACAAGGGCACCTAAAAAAGGCCATGCCGGTATTGTAGCGGGGGGAGGGGGACAGATCCCCCCCGTTAAAATACCGTCATTTTCACTACTACTTTCATCACATATGTTTTTTCAAATTTCCTTGAAAACAGAGACAAAATGTTCAAAATATTTAGTTTTCCAAGTTCTTGGCAGCTCTGGTAGGGTTTACTGCCTTTTACTCCCATGTCCATATGACCATCACACACAAACTACTATTCGCTTCAGTAAATCCACAAGTCCAAAGAACTATGGACCATTTGCCTCAACATATCAATATCCACGACCTAGGGGCCCCAACTTTAATCTCAATCTCAGTACCTTCAATCTCTCGCAAATTGCAACCTAGCTCACGTCTAGCTTTAATTAGCATTCGCAAAATCACATACACTATTCATCTTATCATCTTTACACTTTGAAAAGCAGAATCAACAACCAATCACTCTAGCTGGAGAATTCACTAACCGCTTTTACAAAAGAAACAGTATCTTGTCTAAAAGTTCACTGTTAATTCACCATGTAAAAGTTCACTCTTAATTCCACCATTAAGTCGAAATATCCAGTGTTAATTCCACCGCACCGTTTAATCGAAATTCACTTTTTGATTTCACTTTTAGTTTTCGATTTTCCAGCGTTATTCCACTGTTTCCAAGCTTTAAAATAGGAAAAGTAACGGTGGAAAATCTTACTTGTCCACTCTTTCCACACTTTTTAACAACTTTTAACGGTGGACGCCTCGACTTTCCATTAATTGCAAAACAATATACATTTAGTATCACCATCTTTAACTGCTGATCAACGCACCATACCATTAGTTTCACCACTAGGGTTGAATGTGCTCCCTAAAGTCCACCCACTTTTGATTTTGTCGCAAGAGTGGGGGTAAATTTTCTATGGGGGGAATGATGTAAGAGTGGGGCTGCAGTGGGAGGAATTACCAAAACATCCTACACCTGACCAAAATTGCGAGTTGTAAGAGTGGGCTGCAAGGGGCTGCAATGGGCTGTTATGGGAGGAATTTCGAGTAATTTCCTCCTGACGAAAATTGCGCTTTAAATTGGGCTGCAATTTGCTGCAACGAGAGGACTCTTGAGGAATTACCCCGCGAGAGCAAGTTACAACTTGACAGACCAAAAGATGTAGGAGTGCCGGGGTCAACTTATCCTTTAAAATCTCACTATTAGATCACTTTACTTCCTTGGCAGCCAATTGCAACAAAAAATGATAAAAGATTTTTGAGCTGCCTTTTTCCTAAAAAATTCCTTCCCTTGGAGCTTCACTCTTACATATTTATGCGCGGAGCAATTCGACCCCGGCATCTCTGACTATCAGTAAAAAGAGTCCGTAAATCCTCCCAGCGTCTTAAACATTCTTAAAACAACATCTACTGTTGAGTGGATCATCCCCCTTTGTTCTTAAAACATCAACCAATTTATTAAAACTCGACTATTGAAATCACATTTAGGCTTTCGCAACTCTATGCAATTGAACTATCACTGATTTCGTTGGCTGCAGATCTCAGAACAGCGTTTCAATCTCTTTTCTATCTCTACTTGTCAAAAAACTCTGGTGGGCTATAATGATGTAAGAGTGGGATTGGAATGGGATCACTTTAGAGGAAATACTCCCTTGACAAAATTGCGATGTAGGAACGGACTGCAATGGATTGCATTGGAGGACTTTTGCGGAGTTACACCCTGGTCAAAACTGTGATGTAAGAGCGGGCTGCACTGAGAGGACTTTTGAGGAATCACACCCCCTGGTCAAATTTGCGATTTGAATGTGGGCTTCAATGAGCTGCAAAGAAAGGATTTTTAAGAATTTGTCCATGGTCAAAATTATCATGTAAGAGTGGGCAGAAATGGGAGGTATTTTGAGGATTGGTCTGGAAGCTAAGAAGAACCGGCTGGGGGTACACAGTTTGTGGGTTCAAGACTGTCAGCCTTCGAGTATGGGGCGCTAAAACAATGTATGATTAGGGCTTCCAAGGGGGTTAAAATGATGTAGGAGCGGGATGTAACTTGTTGAGCAGGGGTAAAACCGTGTTAGAGTGGGGCTGCCAAGGGGGTAAAATGATGTAAGAGCGGGGCTACCAAAGGAGTATAACGATTTAAGAGTGGGAAACAACGGGAAAATTTTTTAGAAAAAATTTAGCTCAAAACTCTTATATTTTTTGGGCTGCAATGGGCGGCCAGGGTTGGGGGCGGGGGTGGTAAAATGATTTAACAAGCAGGGAGTAAAATATAAATTAACCACCGGCTTGTACATCTTTTTGGTCTGCCAAGGAAGGTAAAATGATGTAAGAGTGGGGGTTATTTTCTCAATTACCCCTCACTCTTACATCCTTTTACCCCCCTTGTCAGACTAAAAAATGTAAGAGTTGGAGGCTTATTTATCTTTTACCCGCCATCACTCTTACATAATTTTATCTCCCTTGGGAGCCCATTGCATCCCAAAAAGATGTAAGAGTTTTGGGATCTTTTCCGTTTGCGCCCCCCGTACGTTATGCGCCCCCCAGTTACAGAGCACGTGTCATTACATGGTAAATCATTTCGTAAAAATATGGCAAGTGCGACTCGGGGTGCAAATAATATGTACCAACTAAGCTGGGGGGGGGGCACAAACGGAAAAGATCCGAGTTTTGAGCTGCATTTTCCTAAAGCATCTTCCCATTGCAGTCCCACACTGATATCTTTCTTGGCGGAAAAGTTCCACTGTCTGAGATCTTTGGAAATTGTCAATCATTGTGTTTTCAATCTCAGATTTTTTTGCACTCTGAGGGGCTGATGTTACAGTCTAATTTTCAGAAATTGTTCATTTTTGATTTTTCGCAAATGCAATGAACAAGTTGATTACAAGACCTTTCATATGCAAGCACGAAGTTGCACGGTCCCGTCGAATAATGATTCAGCTGCACCATAAACATAGATGGTAAACATTTGTACAAAAATGGTGACACCTTATTCCTCAGCACTGGACCGACATTATACTTGAGAAACTTTCGAAGAGCTGAATATCCTCCAAAAAAACTGCTAGCTGATGCGCGATAACCTTCATTATAGAGCACTGACATGTCGGTTTCTTCTGAAATGAGGAATGACAAAGCCCCTGGACCAGTTATGATGCAATCCAAGAGAGTTAGGAAAAATATTGGGTAATTTTGAAGTTGACGGATGTCGGATGAGAAAATACAGCAGCATACGAAGTACAAATTGATAGCACTCGACACCAGTGAAGTACAAAGCTAATATGAAACAACAATTCTCATTCTATAAATAAGTTAAATTGCCAAACTTCATACAATACACAGAAATCTTACACAAGAAATAAAACTTTAAACAACTTTCTTAAAAATGTTATTCGTTTTACTTTGAGCTCGATTTTTTTCGATGTTGTAAGTTTTGGAAATGAACAAAAGATAATTGCTCGTAAGAGTCTTACTGCTTCTATTTCAAACTGTACTCTTTATCGACGCCTTTAGAAAATTAAACAGACTTTACTTTTTATATTTCCTACAGCTCCGATTTCAAACCAATTGCAATTAGGCACAGATTTCAAACTAAAATTTTTTGTCTACGAATTTCAGGTTGTACCTTTGGTAACATTAATGAAAACTTTGGTCTTAAAGACTAGCAAAATAGAATATCCATTCAGAGTGTTTTGACTTCAGAACAGTAACCTATCTTGATAAGTATTCTCTTTGTTATGTACCAACAATGAAAGCAAACTGGGTATCAAAATTAAAAACCGCACAAAATTACGTCAAAAACGTGTGTTAGCAATGAATATATCTGAACTAATATCAATTGAAATCAAGATCAAATAATGAATATGGCTAAAAACCCCTCGTTTTGCTGATTTCGCTGTTCATAATATCTTACCGAAATCCGTGCTTTTTTAGTTTTCGTATCCTAGAGCCTTAGTGAGCAAGTCTGTTGATATATTTTCGGTGGACAAGCACCTAAGCAGAATCTCTCGTATTCAACATATATCTTGTATATAATTTATACTGGGAGCATAGTGCCTGGTATTATTATTATGGAGCATTGAGTGTATGTTTAGCGCAATACAATCTTGGTTGTCAAGCCTTAAGACTAATGGGCGCTGCAAAACATCACCAAATTAGTCAAAGAATCCGTTTCAAGGTACTGCCTGTTGTCTTACTGCAACACACTCATTCAGTTCGGCTTTGGCGGTTGACGCAGCCACCGTTGTCTGGAACTTGCTTGACCAACGTACGCAGCCTGATTCGTTGTTATGTCCAACGAAGACACCACATTTGTTTTTCCGTGAGTCAGTATTACTCGCTCAGTCAGCATCAGAAAAAAAAACATTTCTAAACTTTCGATAAGTCAAGTGAAAGTCCCTATTGCGCTTTAGATAATGTAAAACACTTTTCGCAGCGCTCTTGTTGTGATGATTCAAGAAATCTTCTAAGACTATCTGCTGAGAAAGCTATGTCAAACCGTATGCAGTTCGCCAAACAGTTTAAACTGCCAAAGAGCACTCAATAGCATTGCCCAGCTCGAGTTTGGAGATAGTGCTAGATGAATCGACAAGAAAAGGTGTCTGTTCTGTTAATATTGGCGCCTCCACTGGTTTGTAATCCCAATACAAAAACTTTTTCAGAAGAGGTCTAATGTGTTTTTGCTGGATCAAGCTGATCCAGTCCTCTTCTACCTAATTTTTGAGACATAGAAACCCTTGTGCTTCTGAAGCCTTGCTTCTCAGAAATTTTCTGCTAAATATTTTTTCAAAACATTCATTAAAATCAGGGTTCTTTGCGAAGAACAGTATATCTTACACCGAAACACAAACAAAGCAAATAACATCTGGCGCGCCTTCACAAACAAAAAATATTCATTTATGTATCTTTTGAATCTTATCCTAATTAGGAATTGAGAAAAAGCTGAAAGCACAACTCAGCAGGATTGTTTGAGACCGTACAAATTACGCTCTATCTTGCTATCGAGTTTTATTTCCATTGGATTCCGTTTTCCAGATCAATCCCTCCGGTTGCTCCAAGGAAATTTTTTCCTCCATATCTGTATTGAGGTATGCCGTTTTCTACAAAATTGTCAAGGCTTCATTTTGAAGTGTGCTGAGAGCCAGAATAGTAACCTAACAGATGAAATCTCAGCAGCTGGAGAGTACTTTTGAGGTTTAACCGTACGCTCTACCTGCAAAAAACCTTTCGCCCCGAAGAGAACTATGTTTTTGTCAGGAGACCCTTCACCATTATATTTTACGATAGTTGTTGTATATTCAAGACCTGGCTCTTTAATAAAGACTGAATTTCTGCCTCCATACCAGACATCTCTTCCTTCAAGGAGATTGCGTCGTCTTTACTCTGTAGAATTTTGTATTTTGTCGTTAGAAGGCTTCTAGCTGAGGACTGGCTAGCGCCCAAAACTCTATCGATTTCAAAAGGTTTATTCGGTGGGTCGTCTTTTTATTGAAACTGATGTCTTTTGTCCTCAGTTGCTCTCGGCCGCCGTTCAAAAGTTCCGTTAATTAAATAAATTAACAGTCGAAAATAAGTAATCAAGCCAAAGTAACAATAACACCGGCAAGAAATGTTCTCAAATGCAATTAATTAATCAACTGAAAATGTAGATACATGAACTCAGAAATATTTACACTAAACAATGGGTGCACACTTCTAATAAGAACTTTCATCAAATCAATTCCCAGCTTCTGAAAAGTATTTTCTGTTTCTGAAAAGTGCTCCTAGCTATTTCAGTCCTATTTTTAAAGTTATTTCAAATTCTGCGTTTCCGTCTTAACCAAATCTAAAAGTCAAATTTGTTGATTGCAAATTGTCTCACAGTCCAACTGGTCTTGACAAAAACTAATCAAGCTCAACTTACTTTTAACTTTTTCTTCTCTATCTAGAACCAACTGTTCTGTATCCTCTCTCTTCGTTCTCTCTCTCGCTCGCGGTTTTTGTTTTCTACTCTTAATGACTTAGAAGCAGCGCCTTCTGCCACGTGGTATTAGAAATCGTTAACTCTGTGAACAAAATACTGTCATTACGCCTCTTTGTTCTACTCGATCTCTTTGAGGTGGATGTTTTCATTGCTAGCTGCGTTGATTTCTTTACTTTCGCTCTTTTGGAGCGCTCTTCTGAAGATGAACTGAAAACTCATTGGTCAACGAAACAAGTCACGCTACACTACTCCTACCTATACCACGATTTATGCAAATTCGTTCACGCAAATACCAGTCCGCCTACTAATTATCAAACGTCAAATTCTTTGCATAATATTAGCTCCTACCTATTGTACTGAAGAAACGAATCACCTGACCTTTGAACCGATTAAAAACCAATGTTTGAAAATACTCCCCTACCATATACCAAATTCATCAAAAGTAACCTGATAGAGCACAAAAATAATCAAGGTCGTCATGCTACGATCACCATTTGCAAGATTAAATGATTTTTAGGCCAACGAAATATTTGCGCATGTCGCAATTTAACCCGTACGTTTAAGAACTTTTCCCAACTTCTCCTGAATGTTCCGAAGTATTCCGTTCCATTGTACCAACCATTCCGTTTCAGAAATGAAAATCATCTTTCTGCTAACAGAGATTTTCTAGATGGGTTAAATGGCGACATATTTCTCATTGGGCCAAACGTCAATTATATAATTTTATCAAAACAAAAACATCTATAGTTGCCCTTTGTCTATCTTTAAAACAGCTTAAAATGTCAACCCGTAAAATATTTCTAACAGTAGTCTGAATTTCCGCCGGTACCCTAATTTCGACATGAATGCCTTCCTGAAATCTCGCCTGTCGATTTCAAAATGGTGTAGGTAACTTAGAGTCTCACTTCCTATTGTTCGTTAACTTTTGAATACTTGAGAGTACCCATGGAAGAGTTCATTTGTGAGATCTGGGTAATCCGAAATTTATGTCGACATAGGGAGTGAGCTTTGACTTAGCCTATAATTTCAAAATTATAATCTATAATATTCTATTTCCCTTCGTTCCTACAATTTCGGGCAAATTTTTCTTGTTTCAGGAGTCATAGTGCTTCCTTGTGTTTTTTTCCAAATTTCGCTGTAGCGCAATGCATGGTGTAGACAGAGTCTGCAAACCATCCTCTTTTAACTTTGCTATCCAATATAAACTGTATGTGCTATTTAGAAAGTACAATTTGTCGACATAACTATTAAAACTTATTAACTTCCGTGTTCTCGGGTTTTCCAAGGAAAAAACGTTTATTGACACCATTCTGGGATTTAAACTCTACTCCAATCAGAAGGACATACTGCCTCGGGCTCTCATCCCGATTTTGGTTAATTTTCAATGAATAGTTTAGAAGTTTCATGAGTTAAGAGTTTTCCCAGTTTTATTGGGATAGGGACCCGGGAAAGACGATTTAGGCCTGTTTTATGTTTCATTTGTAATTAGGGTACTTAGGGTTGCAAGTCCTGTGATTTCTAAGAGATAACAGTGACGCTAAGTATGACTTCCTCCTACTTCAACCTAACTCAATTTGGGCGCTAATAGCTCGGGTTCAAACTCTCATATCAAAAAATACCCCCAGATAAGGTCATATTGAAATCATCATTTCTTTCTGCTCCCAAATTTTCATGTCGATAGGTCACTTTCCTCGGAAATGGGGGATGCTGAGCGAACTTGGTAGATTCCAAATTTCTCGAAAAATTTTCTAAGTTCTTAGTCAAATTTATCAAACTCGATACTAGTTCTCATTCATTCTGCTTTGCTATCATTCTTTATACCACACTTTTAGAGCAGCTCGTTTTTGATTCACTTTTTGTATACCAAATTTTATTCTTTTCTTTTTATCTCAACATTGTTTTCTTTTCATTGATCATTTGGTTCCTTTTCTTTTATCCATGGACCCAATGGAATATAATCAAACTTCCGACTACCATCTTAATAAGACCGTTCCTAATACGTGTATCAACAATTTATCCCGGAACGCTTTCGTTTGTAAGTCCAAACGCTATCATTTTTCTGATGGCGTTCTTCGAAAGAACGGAAGAACTGTTGTTTCTGCCTCAGTGGCATGGGAAACTTTAAAACATATTCATGATGTAATTCTTGACCATAAAGGTGCGGGAAAAGCATTAGAAAATTTTGCCGCTGAACGTTACTACATTTACAAGTTGCGGGATATATGCTGCTCTCTTACTTCGTTTTGTATTGTATGCGCCTATCGACGTCTTGTTACTATCGAGGGTAAGCGAATGGTGCAAATATGTGAGAAGAAGCGGATAACAATTTGTCGGGCATTAGGTTTGGGGCCTAAGGAAAAGCTTCCTTTTAATGTCAGAGATGCTCCTTCAATAGATCTGCCGAAGGAACTGATCGACGTGAAAGATTGCGCGATTAACCGTTATAATTGTTTCCCTGCCTGCATTAGTACACGACTTACAGGGTCAATCAATAATTCTGAAGCACTCGCTGTCGCGTTGGAGGTAGCTCGCAAGAGTTACCTTAAGAAGTGGTACGACCGTTACTACTTTCCGCGTATAGATCTTAATCAGAGCCTGAAAGAACGCGGTATCCAAACTATCGACTTGTTTGCTCTGGCTAAGATCATGGGAGTGCATATTATTGACAACGATGCAGACAATGGGATTTGAGGTTATTATGCTGGCAATAACCGGGGGTGCGAAGATGGCGCAATTTATAATTGGTTCGAAACGAGCAAGGATAACGAGGCTCACTCTATGCTTGTCGTGGGTGCCTTGAATAAACCCAAGGAACCAAAAACCAAGAGTCGTCGCTATTGAGGCTACCCGGATTTCGTGACCTTAAGTGTAATTAGCCCTACTTAGACTTTTTGCCTTTTCCTAACAAAGGGGTCGTCTCTTTGTCTATTAGCTTTGAATAGATCTTGTTGATTAGTCGAAGTTGCTTTTGTTCATTGTTAATTAGCGTTCGGTTAGTCGCATTGATAAACTATAATTACTTCTAGCTTAACATCATCATACATCATTAAACGCTGCACTCCTAGTAGAAAGCTCTTCCTCTTTGAATCCAATTATCTAAGTATTGCCAGTATCAGCAAAACTTATGAAAAAACATAAATTTGCCCGTCTGTCACATTTAGCACTATTTTGCTTCTCAACAAAAACATGCACATGAGAAGCAAAAACTGCCAAAAAAATATTTAATTCGTTTTTCTTTTGAACATAACCTTATACTGTTATTTACGAAGCTCTGAGTGCACACTTTTGTTTTTCACGTAAACAGAAAGATTGAGTGTACAGGATCAATGGGACTTATCAACCCCCTTGCACCAATCATTGTACTTTGTTATATAAAGAACGGGAACTACCCGTGGACGATGCGCATTGCAATGACACAAAATTTTCGCAAGATTTTTTCGATTTTCAATTTTCCTCCGTTGAACAAATTTTAAAACTCTCTATTATGTACTCTAATTTGAACAATTTTTTAAGTTTGTATCCAATTTTTACGGTTGTAAAGAACCGTCTGGAGTTGGGTGTTTCCAGTTTTGATTGGTTTTCGAAAAAATTTCCCCATGCCCTCAAATTTCACATTCAGAAGATTTGTGACCACTTTTGCCACAAAAAAAGCATTTTGTCTGAATCCATCCCAACCACATTTAACAATCTGCCATTGGGGGGTGGATGGATGCACATGGGGGGTGGATGGATGCATACCTCCACGTGGTGCCCCCTGGACGCCCTGCAGCCAGCTGGTTGACGAAATGCTTTCACCGCGGCCTGAGTCTGTGCCCAAAGCTCAGTTTGGAAGTGGCGACTCCGGTCAAAGCAGCCAAGAAACCACAATGCGCACACGAAATAAAGATTACCCCGTTAAAGCTACTTGCCAGGCGGGAACTGGGATGCCTAACCACGCTGCAGTGGGCAGACAAGTAAAGACAGCGAACCCACCCTTCACGCCCACACCTGCGAAAAAGACAATCACACCCGCAAGTTGAAATGTTCGCACTCTTTTGCGGCCTGAAAGCAAACCCTTGCTCGCCGACAGCCTCTGTAACCGCGGTGTGACAGTGGCATGCCTCCAGGAAACCCGTTTACCGGGCGACGACGCATGCGTCACCCAAGACTCAAACGGTATGCCCTCATACAAACTCTTCTCTTCAGGTGAAGAAAAATATGGCCTTCACGGTGTCGGCATTGCGATTCAGCTGAAGCTAGCCAACTGTGTGATTTCTTTGCGTCCCTTTGGTCCCCGCCTATGTCATTTGGGACTCTCTGCAAAAACCATTTCCCATCTCTCTTATTTCCGCCTACAGCCCCACGGAAGACGCTGACCCATACGTCAAGGAGACCTTCCACATGCATCTCATTGATCTCTTAGACTCGATCCCAAAACAAGACTTCCTGCTGCTAGCCGGTGACTGGAACGCCAAGCTAGGCGCCCCCTCCCGACTCCAAAAGCAGCCATCGGAAGTTTCACTCTGGGTGGCAAAAATGATAACGGTGACCGCCTAGCCCAGATGGCCCTGACTAGAGGGCTCCATGTCACCAACACAACCTTCGAGAAAAATCCCCGTGCCCTAGTCACCTTGCTGTCAAATGACGACCGGACGAAAAATCAGGTTGACTACATCTTGGTCAAACAACGGTGGCGTTCCTCAGTCCTTGATGTTGCCTCTACACGGCACAACACTGTCCTCGACTCAGATCATAAGATGCTCTTGGCCAAGCTGAAAGCCTATACCAAGAACGTCCGCCACAGCAACCTCGACATGGCTTCCCTTCAGATCCCAGCTGTCCTTAACGCTTACAGGGACTCTCTCGGCTCGCTTTTCCCAACATCGCTGGATGACAACATCGGGACGGCGTGGTCCTCAATCCGCAATGCGATGTCAGCAGCTGCAAGGAGATCCCTTCCAAAAAAGGTACCAGTCCATAAGCCCTGGCTACCACACGAGTCACTAGCCCTCATAGCCAAGAGGGCCAATAGCCGCTCGAGGAAGATGCTGAAAAATACCAGAAAAGCAGTCGAGAAGAATATTTGCGCCGACAAAATCGCGTACTTCAGTAGACTAGCCGATGAAATCTAGGCGGCTGATGAAGTCGGCAACACCCGCCTTGATTACAAGACCATCAGAACAATTTCTGACAAACGCTTCACGTGCAGCAAAGTGCTGAAGAATTCCAACGGCCAACCCATCGCTGACAGCAATGACAAGATCGAAGCATGGGCAGCCTAATTCGAGTCACTCCTGAATAATCCTGTCAACGACTCAGCAGATGTCAACCCAGGAGCTTCTGATGCCCTTGCCAAAGTCGACGATTCCGCCCCAATTTTTGCACACGTTACCCTTGCGCTCAAAGCTCTGAAAACAGGCAAAGCTGCTGGCACCGACCAGCTGCCCCCAAGCTTTTTAAGTTTGCAGCCGACGAGCTCGCACTACCTCTCTTGTCTCCGTTCGGGAAGATATGGACAGGTACAGACATCTCCTGTGATTGGAAAGATGCCATTATTGTCCCTGTGCACAAAATGGGAGACAAGGCCCTCTGCTCCAACTATCGGGGCATCTCTCTCCTGAACATTGCATTCAAGGTACTTGAAACAGTGATGCGCAAGAGCATTGAACCAGCCTATGCCCCCTTGCGCAAAAGAATCAGGCAAGTTTCAAACGTGTGTTGGTTGTAGAGACCAATTTTTCTCCTTTAGACAAGTTCTGGAGCAGATAAACCAGTTTCACCGCCTCACATCCGTGGCGTTCGTCGATTTCAAAGCAGCCTTCGACAGCGTTAACCGTGAGTGCCTATAGAAGATTGCTGCAAGCCTTGGCCTTCCCAACAATGTGATATGTGTGCTACGTGCGATGTACACAGAGAGCCGGTGCCAAGTTAGAGTGTACAACGCGACATCGCGATCCTTTGACATCAAATCTGAAGTTCGCCAAGGCTCTTTTCTGGCCCCTTTTCTCTTCAACCTAGTCATCGACAATATCATGATCTCCGCGCATCGAACTGATAAGTTTGGTGTCAGCCTGGACGACACCACCGTGGCAGATCTTGACTGCGCTGATGATATCGCGTCAGTCGATGACAATATTTATGACATACAAAGACTTCTTGATGCCTTTAACATTGAAGCCGAGTCCTGTGGCCTAAAAATTAACGTAAAGAAGACTGAAATCTGCAGCAACCAAGAAGATGCCACCCTCTCCTGCAACGGCGTCCGACTCAATCTGGTTGAACATTTCACGTATCTGGGGAGCTCGATCCAACTAAACGGTGATATAGCCCGAGAAGTGATGTCCCGCATAGGCCGAGCCGCCCAGAGCCACAAGAACCTTGATATGATCTGGTGCATGAAAAACATCGCGCGCTCCCTGAAGATCAAAGTCTACAACGCTTGTATCACCAGTGTGCTTCTCTCCTCCTGCGAAACCTGGCCGATCCCCGCCTCAGAGCTCAAAAGTCTGATGGGATTCGACAAGAAGTGCCGGTAAAGAACTCCTGGAGACCCCACAGTTACCAGCAACCTCGACGTCTCCATCAAACGTAGACGCTTGAGGTGGCTTGGTCACGTTCTTAGGATGCCCGAGGACTGTCTCCCCAACGCCAACCTTGAGATTGTCAAGGGGCCCTCTGGGAAGCGGCCACCTGGTGGTGTAAAAACCACCTGGAGAAGCATCGTGTGCGAGGAACTGAAACAACACCTCAAGCCCCCAAGGATGTCTCACAAAAAGTGGAATGAAGAGTGGTTCACCATTGCCAAAGAAAATGCTGTGCACCGGCCGCAATGGAGAGCTCTTATCCGTGACAGTTGTGGTGGGTAATGGTCGACCCCGATTGAAAAGCCCGATGATGATGATGATGATGAATCTGCCATTATACCCCATTCTTGCTAATTCGTAAACTGTTTATGTTTTTTGCTCCGAAAAACATGCTCAATCTCCGTTAGAAGTTTGAAAAATTTTTGGTCCATTCCAACATTTTTGTTTCCTATTATTAGGTTTCGTTGTCTCCTATCCAAACCTGCGAGAGCCACAATGCTTTCAAAATGTTTAGGCAAAAACAACGCTTTCAAAATCTTTGGACAAACTCTTTGAGCTGTTGTAAACAAGCTTGCTAAAAATATTTAAGCCTGTTGCTCAGTTATGTAGTCCAAATCCTTGGTCAATCCAAATTGTACATACGGATAAAAAGCATTGATCGCCGATCAAAGTATTGAACAAGCCAACACCAAAATGAGTGTTACTTTTCTTACAAACGTGCCTCTACCTCGACACGTGCAGCAGGTCGTTGCGCTTCAGATTCATCATTCTAAAACGAAATCATCAGAGCTCAAAGCTGAGCCTGCTTTTTTTTAATCCTCTTTGTCCGAAAAATTTAGCCAACTCAATTTTGCTGGAGCTTATTTTAGGCCTTTGTACTGCCCGCAGCAAACACTCAAATGTTTTTTGATAACTAAATCTAATTATTTAGAAAAGTTTTCTTATCATTTGATTCCTGCCAATAATCACACCCGGGTCAAGGTTTTTGGGTAAATTTTCGTAAGAAATGCGGTGAATGCGGTGAATTTTCGTAAGAAATGCGGTGATTGCGGTGAATGCGGTGAAAAAAAATAATTCACCGCTTTTCACCGCATTTCTTACAAAAATTTACCACCAAATTCACCGCATTTCTTACAAAAATTCACCGCATAGACTATTATGGCAAAATAATGTAAGAAATGCGGTGAATGCGGTGAATGCGGTGAAAAAAAATAATTCACCGCTTTCTCTCAAGCGGTGAATTATTTTTTCTCACCGCTAGATGCGGTGAAAAAAAATAATTCACCACATTTCACCGCATTTCTTACAAAAATTCACCGCATATGGTTTCCAAAGTTTACTCAATCTGATTTAAATTCACAAGAATTAACAAACAAGTAAGTGACAGTTGGCGCAGTGGAATAAGCATTGGAAGGCATGCAGGAGGTCAGAGGTTCGAACCCGTGTAGGTACGATTCTTTTTTGTAAGAATACTGAGAACGCGGTGAAAAAAAATAATTCACCGCGATTCACCGCATTCACCGCAAAAAGATGTAAGAAATACGCGGTGAAAATTATTTTTTTTCACCGCATTTCACCGCATTTCTTACGAAAATTCACCACCAAACCTCGACCCGGGCAGCTTTGAAGGAATTTTAGTGAGGGCCACCAGGTAGCTCCTTGCAATTAACTTAGTGCCCGATTGTCTCAATAAGTTATGATTATTACCATCTGTTATTGTCAAATTTTGTGTTTGACGCCAGTCTCCCCACACCAACTGCTCAACTCTGTACAACTAAATGCGAAGATTCCGTAAGTCAACTTTCTTTACACAAAGACCGGTTTTTTCCTTCACTGATTACTTGTGCTGGTTGGGTCTGGGTGTTTGGTCTACCTCTTCACTTTACTTTGCTCAGTTTTTTTGAAACATTTTCTTTCTTCTTTGCAATTTTTATATAGTTCAATATCTCTCAGTTTATAATTTTCTCTAACCGTTTATCTCTTTTGTACAAAAAACATCCAGAGCAGAAGCAATGTTGGTCTTCTAACCTATTAAAGGCTATGGCCCCAAAATTTGCAAAATTAAATAACTATTAAGAGCATTTAGACTTCAGATCTGAAATGCATCTTGAGAAGGATTCTACTTGCTATGTATCAACAATGTAAGCAAACTGGCAATCAAATTTGCCGCACACAATTACCTCAACACAATGAGTTGGCATTGAACAATTCAGAGCTAAAGTTCCCAGATCAAAATCACAGGAATTAAAAATTAAACAAGGCGGCTCGGTAATGTGCGATCGCACATAAAGTTCCGACCCCGCTCATCCACAATTTTGGCATAATTGTCTGCCAAATGAAAGATAGAAAAACATAAAAAATTCAAGTAAAAAAAAAACTGGTGTATGAACGAAAAGATGGCCTTCAAAGCAAATAACTCAGTGGAGTAAAAAAGATGCATTAGATTGATGAGATATGCCGATATTAAGAAAGCGAGCGAAGACGAACGGCAAAATCAAACAACAACAACAAACATTAATTACATCATAAAATTTATGTCCGTTTTAAAAAGCAAAACTTAATAACAAAGTCCAAATAGCGTTAGATAAAACTGAAAATCAACACAATAAATTGTAATTCACCAGCAAAAAATGGTTATTCACCAGTTCACAATAAAGCTTGGTAACAATTAGACAAAAAAGAACAGAAACTTTAAAGTTAGAAAATTCGCTAAATTTAAAAAAAATATATTAATTTCAAAGTAATGAAAACCATTAGGAATCAACTAACATATCCCATAGGTTTACAATTACCAATGCTTCTATAGAAGGAAATTAAGAACTCTTGGTATTCAATTTGTTATGCAGTTACAAAAAGAACAACAAATAGACAACAAACTAAAAATCAATTAAAATTTGCCAGAAAATGCTTTGGAAGCCGAAAAGCCATACTTTGGCCCCCAAAATACGTTCGATTGCACCTTCTTCGAACACTGGTACTGTATTATCTGGCCCCTTCATTAATGAATATAAGCCACAATTTGACAAAAACGAAAAAAAAATGCAAAATTATGAAATACCTGTTTTCTTTCGAAAAAAAGGTATTTCCAAAGACATGAAAGCCATTAATTACAAAATGAAAAGGTTGAGTAGGTTCGTTCATTCTTCCAAAGGAAGCCCTTGAGACCTGCAATTATTCAGAATATGTTTTACGTCTACAAAGGGAACGTCAAATATGAGAAAAATCAAAAATTCATTTACTTTTTTTGTGAAAAACCCGTGTGGAAGCCAGTAAAGACATAACAAACTCTCTTAAAACATTAGATTTTGTGACACCAATCTCTTTTGACACCTTCCCTTGAATTCTATTATGTGACCTCTCATTAATGAAACTACGTAACAATTACGCGCAAAAGAAAAAAAAGCAAGATTATGTAAAAATTGTTTTTATCGAAAAAAATTTATTTCCAAAGTCATGAAATCCCTTAATTACAATATGAAAAAATTAAACAGGTTCGTTTATTCTTCCAGAGGAAGGTTTATAGACCTGCAATTAACCAGGACATGTCTTACGTCTACAAAACGAACGTCAAATATGACAAAAATCAAAAATTAATTTAATTTTTTTGTGAAAAACCAGTGTCGAAGGCAGTAAATTCATAACGATTTCTTTGAAAACATTAGATTTTGTGCCACCAATCCCTTTTTTTACACCTTCCTTTGACAAAAAAATGTCATCCTAAACCTTTAATTAACGAGACCAGGTAAAAACAGACAATATAAGGAACAAAATTGCGAAGTTGAAATTTTTTTTTCATTTTGGAAAACAATTGCTTTCAAAGTCGTGAAAGCCATTATCTATCTTCTAACGTCAGAACTTCGGCTCATTTACTCTTCCAGGAAAACCAAATCAAACAGGGTCATTGTACAGGAAATTAAATACGATTGAAAAGACACTTGAAGACAAAATTAAAAAATTCAATTAAATTCCTGGAGAAAGTATTGTCTAAGCGGTAAAGAACCACAACCGATATCTTTAAGGATTTAAATATTATCAATTGTGCGTTATTTTGAACGCGAAAAATGTGATATATGAACTGACAATAACGTGATAATTTGACAAAATTAGAAAACATGAAAAATGGGCAAATACCCAAAATTAAAAAAAAGTTTGTGAAATCTAGTAGTATCAAAGCCAGAACACCATAACTTAAAGCGTGAAACCGCAATAAAGACTAATTTGAATTCAGCAGAAAGAAGGAGCACTCTTTGAGTGCTGACACAAAGCTACAAATTGACGAAAGTAAGAGAAAAATGGAGGCAAAGTTCAATAAGCCATTTTTTATTTAAAAATCAAATTTTTTGAAAGTCAAAAGGACCATGAGCTTTCAAGCAATCAACTAAATAAATTAATTGTAAGCTAATTAGGAAGCCAATAGGACCTATAACTAGTGGGCTTTGATTTGGAATGTTCTGTTATTTAATTAATATAAAAAAAAAAATCGAAATTTTTTTTTTATAAAAAACTGGCTGATGACAATCCGAACTATTTTTGGATTGTAACGGTCCAATATGCGGTACAGAAGTAGTCCTGCTATCGTTGATTATCCATAAAGAATATTTAATTTTAGGAATTTCTTTTATATAGATATTTTGTTTGTTAAAAATCAAAAGTAAATGCTGCGTTTTTGATAATCAACGAATAAAGTTGGCAAAATCGGCACAGTTTTATTTGCAGAGCACTCTAAACGGAGGTTGAAGTGGAATTAGCCCCCTTTTCAGTCTACAGAGATTGTGTTAGTGGTGTTTGGGTGTGCACTTCCTGCAAATTTAATCAGAGTGAACTAAAGAAACTTATTTCGTGCATTTTTTGATGAAAAAGTCTGAATTTTGTGAAATTTTTAGCCGGAATTTGTGACAAGAAAATCCAAAGAAAATAGCCGACAATGTTTTTTGTCTTTAAACCTAGAATCAACAACATGTTCATAACAAATTTTTTATTAAATTCTATCAAAATTGGCGAAATTTTAGTCAAAAATTCCGAAAAAAGGTGAATGAAATCAACGGAATTCACTCTATTTTCTCGAAAGTTTAAACCTCTATATCTCCCTGTCAAACACGAAAATCAAAAAAATTTTTTTAATTCCATATTCTACGCTGGACAAACTTTCTAATGATACCAGTCTCAACTCTCTACGATGAATATATCGATCGGCCAAAATTGACTGAACAAAAAAAACCCAGTTGATTATATGGTTCCTCCCCCCCCCCTCAAGAGGGGTCGGAACAATAACTATTGTGGCTCAAAAATATCAGATTTGAAGCCAAAAATGGCTGAATCAATACATAAAAGCCGGTAAAACTTTTTGCAACCTCAAAATCTTTCCATTAGTTTAATTCGACAGATTTTTTTCAGAAAAAGTTTAGCTTCGGAACTGCAAAGATGTTTTCTCAAAACGAGTAAGGTTCGGTGAAGTGCTGTTGAAATCTATTTTGTGGTTAAAAAGTACTATTATCTGAATAATATGATAATTGTTAAGCTTCATATATTTATTAAGCTTCAATGTGGACAAAATAAAAAATTTTAAAGATTAAATCTTGTGTACTTTCACACAGTGAACGGCAACAATCAATACATTACCTGCATGAAAATAACCACCCTAGTTAAATTGAGAGAATAAGAAAACAGCTTGTAGGAAAAACCAGTACTTTAATTTTTTTTGCATCGGAAGCTGTGATGACCACTTATCAATGAAAACATCATATATGATGACTATACTCAACCAAAACAAATTCAAAAGAGAAAGGCAATACGTTTTCATTTCGTGACAATAATTTAACTGGCCAGCTGGGTACCGGAAAATGAGTTGGCCGTTGAAATAATACGGGAAAATTGACAGTGCACTAGCGCCATCTTTGTTTCAACTGCACACTAGGATTAAACTTTTCACTTTTTTCAAAAGTTTTCAAAGAAAAATTATCAATTTAATGGCAACAAAAAATTGGAGCCATTATTGTGTTCAGGCTGTTCAACAATTCAGGAAAATGAATCTAACTAATCTTTAGGGCCTGAAATTGACACAGCTTTTAATTGCTTTTCCTAAAATTACAAAACAAAAGAAAAAAAATTGGTTCCTCAGCTGTTGCATTTTCAGATAAATCTTTCAGAAAAGCCTTTAATATATTTGGCTGGAATTGGCAGAACCGGAAGCGGTTTTGCAGAAAATTCAATATTGCTTTTTAATTGGCTTACTGCAAAAAAGTTGTTCAGCAATGATTTAAGATATTATGTAATTAATAGCCAAGATGAGGTCCTTGACCAAAAACAGATTTGGCAGATGGAATTCGGTAGTGGAGAGGGCGGTGTAGACCGAAGAGACTTTGATCGCCTGGAACAGACCAAATAGACCCCAGACCAACCCAGGACAAAGATGCAAACATACCCAAGACCCAAGACTTTTTGCAAAAACTTTATTTAAGTTTTTAAAAATAGTATGTAAACGTTATAGCACAAATATCCTCGAAACCTCATTCAGCCCAAATGTCAAAAACTCACATCTTTTTGGATATAATAGTCCTTTGTTTGGTCCCAAGGGGGCAGTGAAGCATAGTCTTCGCCTTAGAAAGAATAAAAAAATTGGTAGAAAACCAATATGAATTTGAATAATTAGGAATTAATTAATCTCGAGCACTGTTCAGAAAAAAATAGATGAATATCACACGTCGTGGTTTAATCAGTGCCCCGAGATATTTTTCAGTTGGCTAGTTAGTGTATTATGATGATATATTTTACATTCACGCCTAATTTGCGGGATTTCGCCCCTCCATGTACTAAGATAGGCTAGTTGTAAACTAGGTGCAGATCACTTTTATGTTTGGCGCCACTTGTAGTGTGATTTTTTTCGGCAAATTTTGTTTACTACTTATTAACAAGAGATTTCCAGATTACAATGAATTGCTAGGTTGCACACGTGGGTAAAACATAAAACCCGCAAATTTTGCAAATCAAAACAAATCAGAAGTCATCAATCAATCAAAACAAATTAAGGAAATCAAGCTTGTGCTTGAACACTCCGGGCCGCGTGTATGAGGGTAAAACTGAATACTCTTGTTGTATTTTGCAGTTTAAGATTTCGACAATCAAGTTTACATGATTCTTTTGCTGATATGTAATTTCAACATTGTTTTGTAATGTCGAAGCTGTTAAGATGATCTGTTGTCATAATTGAGGGCATTTTTGGCTTTCTCTGTGTGTGTATGTGTAAATTTGTTGTACACTCTTCCGGGGCGACACATATACACCGGCTATATGTAGGTGAAAGTTGGTGATCATACGTTTGCATCGACGTTTTAATTTGATGCGTGGTGGTTGGAATATTGTGTTGTTGAATGACAAGGATATGTGAAAGTAGTTATTAGGCTTCATGGGGGCTGTGAAAGTTGAAGTTTAATCGAAGATCGTTGGCAGTATATCCTGTAAACTCTGTTGATGTGAAGGTGTATACTCCGTCGATCTGAAGGCTGTTGACAAAATTATGTGGGTTGGATTCCGGAGACGTTAGCTTTTGTCGAACTGGCAAATAAGGGCAAAAATAACGAAAACTTGATGATCACTGTTGTCGATGAGGGCAAAGAAACACTTTAAGCTGGATTCCGCGTAGTTTTAGGGAAGTTAAGGACTTGGGGAAGTTAAAATTCTCTTTTCCTTTTGTATTTTCACAGCGTTGTTACTTCTTCATGATTGTTTGAGCTCGATTGTTTGAGCTTGTGTGAATTGAATATTTGATACGCTGACTTTGCACACAATGATTATGGAAATTTAAAACCAATACGTCGTTTGAAATTTAAAATTTAATGGTTTCAAGTATTGTGTAAAACTTTAGCTAATTTGACTGCTGGTCTGTTCAGCACTTCAGTCGATGTCTTGATTTCGAAGTATCGTGCTCGTCCGTCCAATCCATTATGGCATTTCGCAATTCAACCCATTGGCCAAATACCTCTCGGAGTGAACTCATGCAAGAGCCAGACTAAATCGCCTTCTTTCAATTGTTCTGATTCTGTTCTCCACTTTGGTCGGCTGATAAGATTTGATGTGTACTCCTTTTGCAAACGTTTCCAAAAATGATCCAGTAATGTTTGTGTGTAAGAGAACTCCTTTTTACTAAATGTTCGGCTGGTTGATGTCAACGGTGCTAAAGGGCTGTAAGGGCGTCTTAATAAGAAATGATTAGGGGTTTGTGCTTCTTCATCGTTTGTGTCTGAGGAGACATATGTAATTGGTCTGGAGTTGAGAAGTCCTTCAGTCTCGGCTGTAATTGTCTGAAAAACTTCGGCCTTCAATTGTTGGCTGCCTAAAATTATGAGCAAAGTGCGTTTGGCAGACTGAATTAGCCTTTCCCATATCCCGCCGAAGTGAGGGGCTGGAGGTGGATTCATTTTCCATGTAATATTTTGCTGCTGTAACTGGGACTTGATGTAGTCGTTGTCAATACTGATTTTGCTCAGATCCAACATCTTTTTTGCGGATGTGAAGTTTGATCCATTGTCAGAAATGATTAGTTCGGGATACCTTCGTCGCGGTACAAATCTTCTTATGGCTAGTAGGCAACTATCTGTGTCTTGTGCTTGAACAAAATATGCTATGAATAGAATCGCGCTAGGAATTATACACGCTCCGGAAATAATGACCTTGAGAAACCAGGCGCATTGTAAATAAAACTCATGAAGAAAAATGCGTAATGGAAAAATTTTCTTTCACTAAATTTCAATGTGTAAATTTCATTGCATGGCTGTCGCAAAGTATAAAGATTTGGTACAGTTGCCCTAATGAAATAAGATCAGGTACAGCTGCTGCAATTTAGTGAGAATAGGTCCAGCCATATCAAATTATCAATCTTAGTTTCAGCTTCCGCAGTATGATATCATTAGGTAGACTCAAAATTATCAGTAATTGGAAAATGAAAATTAAAAAGTACAAAGATACAGATATAATCAAAATAATAAAGGAATTATTATACAAAATAACTGAAAGTTTACGAAACATATATATAAAAATAAAACGTTCAAAATTACAATTAGCCGAATGGTTAATAAAATCGACAACAGAATAGGAAGAAACTACTATCAATTTCGACTACGTATAATCGATGGAATCGATTAGACTACAACTTTTTTGCATTAATGTATTTAATTTCACTTATATATACCAATATAATTGAAGCATACACACCAGGATTCTGGTTCAATAATGCTTGAAAAATTTTAACTTGGTATGCGATGAAAAGGGCGTTGAGCCAGACAATCATTATCCAATGCTCTCTGGCTTCACTGCGTGGAGATGCGTTGAGGATAGCAAAGCTGAATTTTGGAAACTGGGCAACAATTTGCTAAAGATAAGATGAACCCGAATTTGAGCACTTGAATTCATTTAATATTTTTCACGAGTGAAAAGTTATCCTTGGCAAACCATTTTCTATGCATTAATTCGCAAGTACTACAAATGCGCACATTTCTAGCTTTTCAATCAAACTGAGAAACATAACTTCTTTTTCAATAAATCAGTATTCACTGGGTTTTTTTACTACTTCAAATCTTACATTTTATGAGTTTCTATTTTTGCCAACAAATTTGTCATGGGAGTTCGGATTGAAGAAACTATGTGTAACAAAATACCAGAAAAATTAGAAAAGAAACTTATACAAAAAGTTTGTATCACTTTTCCACCATTTATGTCCAATTCTCATTGAAAAATTATATAGTGAATATAATGACAACTAGATAATGATAGTATAGATCCCGGAATTGTTTCAATTCTGAAAGCAATAAAGTAAAATGCATTAAAAATTGTTCCATACTGATCTATTTTAACAGTTAAATTTTTTTCTCTTAAAACAGTGAGTTCTGTCATGTTTCTCTTAAAACAGGGAGTTCTGTCAAAGAGTAGTATGAAAAACAATTCTGATCAAAAACTGTCGCAATTTGGTTCAAGATAGTGATTATTGGCATATTATTCAGCATCTTAGAGCGAAGTGAGATTAAATACACTATTTAATGGCTCTCAAAATTATGTCTCGCTAAAACGGGAATTTTTTGTTCAATTCCATTGCTCTCTTTCATTGTTGTTACCTATGTCCTCCAGAAATTAGTTTTAGGTTGAGACGACCTCCACTCTACCTCCGCAAAAAATTCTAATTTTTTCTAATCCAAATTTCCTATTTAAGCTTTTTATGAAACTGTCGTCTGAAAGTTCATATCGCTTTCATCGCTATTGCAGTGTGTCATGTTGGTGCATTGTGAACAAATTGTCACGAAAAGACTGATTCTGAGGCAATGCTCATTTCACGTTCATTAGCTTTCATAATTTTAAGAGCAGATTGGTGACCAAACTGATGGCTATTTTTTTGTCCGGTGATACACTCTGTGTACAAAATAAGCTTTGTTTAAGGAGATCAGTATTGATTTTTATATGAAATGTGAGGATTCTATGAGGTCATACAAACAATTTAACTCGTACGAATCAATTTTGGTCTAATCCGTGTATTTGGAAGCAATAACTTTTCGCATTGAAATGTATCAATTGCCATTATGTCGTGCAGAGTCGTTCCATTTTTTTCAGCAAACGCTCTTCCTCACAATCTATCAAGGGGCTGTTTTCAAAATTGAGGGAATCTGTTTAAAATTTTTATCCATGAAAAGCCAGAATACCTTCAAAACTTCTTGCTGATGCGTTTGTGTCCTTAGAAATTAAAACTATGTTTTCATAGAACACCTTACGGTTTTGAACTTGTTGTTAGTTTAGACACACTTCGGAGTTGTTGACGAGTGAGTGCAGCAAGTTATGTACTTGAGTTATATACTGAATATCTTCTTCTCAAAACGTCTTACACACTTCTGGTTTACCATACATCTCATATTTCTCATAAAAACAAAACCTTCTATTTTGTAATCCCGCTTTAATTTGAAGGTGAAATTCAAACTAAATTCAATGAAGTTTTAGGATAGATTTTTGGGAAGAAAATGTTCTCGCAATTGTTTGTAACGTCTTCATTAAAATATTCTAAGAATAATAACTGATACTTTGTATGTGTAATTTAATAGCTGTTTTTATACTTTTCTCGTTCTTGATATTTTCTGTTTTATTTTGTTTTCACGATATGAAGTCAAATAATAAGACTTGGTTCAAGTGTGTAATAGTCCATGGTTCTTAATACGGTGTTGCTTCATCCTGATAGAACCATTTAACCCTGGTTATCTTATTTTACAAAGAAGATGAAAACAGTTCTATAATTGCTACAACCCATTCTCCGTTAAAATTGCTTCTTCATCTGTTCTTCATTTTAACTTTAAAAAATTAACTGCTACTTCGACAACGTTGTCTGATATCTGTAGGATTTTTGTCGAAAATGCGACGTTTTCCAACTTTTGCGGCACCTGGTTTTTTATGTAAGAATTTCTTTCCAACATCAGCAGCCACAAATTTCCTTTCTTTCCAGATCAAACTTTTCCGTTTCTTAGTGTTGCGTTATCAATCAAATCAGCGCAAACGTTTTTTGGTGCGGGGTAACATATCACCTCATGAATGGAATAGCTGTCCTCTTAATCGTTTCAGCCAGCGCTCAAAGTCACATTCCTCTCAGTGTAGAATTGCCTCAAAAATACGGTAAACCACTACCAACAACCATTCTTTGTTACTCCACCAGAATTTAAAGATCATCTTTCAACATACGTGTCTTCGAGCTGGTGCTCTGTAAAGAGTTGTGTAGGTTTTTCAAATTGAAAATTTGGAAGTGTTTTATTCATATATTGTCTTGTTGAGATGTACTCTGCATTTTTAAGCTCTAAAATAATTGGAATAGATCTTAAAGCAGCCTTTGTACCTCCCAAAAAATTGATAGAATGAAATCACTACACAGCGTAAATCGCATGTTTTGGAACTGTGTCATTAAGTAAGTTGCAAAATTCAAACCATCACTACTCATGAAAACTCAGATACTGTAAGCAGCTTCTTGGCAAACAAATTATGACAGAGATCAGCACTAAATTATTGGATAAAGTGTGAAATAGTCACATAGCTTTTAATCAGGTGTTTCTTCATTCAAATAGAAAAATTTAACCCCTGTTATCTTTTTGTTTAAAGAAGGTGAAAATAGTTCCGTAATTGCTGCTTCCCATTCTCCCTCAGAATATGGCTCCCATTCTCCGTCCAGAAATGAATTCATAAATTTAGATTATCTGCGTTTTAATCAATTAACACATTGGATGAGAACTCTACTTTGAAAAAACTCATATCTAAACTATTCTTTTTGATGACTTCTTGTCCAAAAAATTTAACTAAAAAATTCAGCACCTTCCGCCCTGTGAGGGTTACCAATTGCTGGCTTATTAGAGACAACTTAAACAATTTTGAACATTTTTCTTGTAAATTGTACTTTTTAGCAGTTTGCGAAAAAAAATAAGTTGTTTTGATATGCTCACAATTTCACGATTTTTCAAACGCGATCGCATATTCCAATGGAGTGCGATTGTGTAAAATTTGCTCACAAGTCTTTTTTATGTGTCATTCAAGGCTTTACCAGTTGGCCGAAGAAATCTTGTACTCAAATTGTTGAGAAAAGAATTTTTTTATATAACTGTCCCCATTAAATTTAAAGTAGCGTTACAAAATGTTTTTCGGAAAACTGACAACTCGTTCTGCTACGCCAGCTTTTCTTTAATTCTAAGCAAAGTAAACTTTAACCTTCTTATGTTTGCGCAATGTTCGAAGTTCACTGCTAAACTCCGTCACGTGGTGAACCCATAATATTGCTGGAATAATTTTCTTACTATGCACATTCCTGAAAGCTGGAACCGCATCCACAGAGGAATTTGTCTTATTGGTCTAACTGAATTGAACAAAGAAAAGACAGAAAGAGGCAAGGAACTTCATTCATTCGCTTAGCAATTTGCAGGACGCTACTATGCATGAAGATTTTTACACTACAGAATGTAAGTATTTTATTTATCTTTGACTTCTTTTTGTAGATCTATAGGCTGGTTTTTCTTCCGTGTACTATCGGTGTAACTTATTTTTCTCAGATTCTTAAAGGAATCCAGATCACTCTATTTTTGCTTCTAGCATCTTAGTTTATTACTTTTTGAGGATTTCATTTATTCCGGCAGCATCATCGCGTAAAATTGTGTAATTGTGTGTTGTGGAGGTCAACAAAACGCAGATTGGACTTCAAAGCAATGAGAATGTAAGAAAATGCTCTAATCCTTCTGGTTAACTTAAATTGATCCTCTTCCATTTATTCCTGTTCTTTAGGGAACAAATTGGTCAATTTCGTCTTCAAAACTTGGTAATTTTTATTTTTCTGAATTTCCTTAATTTGGCCTCCAATATGGTTCACTGTGCTTTTTGCTGGAGACTGAATATTCTTTTTGAACAATTTCTGTAAAATTTCTGTCCGATATCTAGGAACAACTTTGGACTTTTATCAAAGTTGGCAAATGATGTGTGCTCATTTTTCAAAAAAATAACTTTTCTTTAACTCAAGTATAAAAAAAACGGTTAGAATTGATCCCCTATTTGCAGAAATTGTACCAAAATCGAACTTTCTTGGAGCTCAGTTCAAATATATGACCTTTTTGGGTTGGAGTGGCCTTTCTATACCACTCTTTCAATTCAGATTCTAACTTTAGCGGTGGAAAATGAGTGTTACTTCTTGTTCTTGTTATATTCCGTTCATTTTATATACATTGTCTGAAATAGGGGAATATAAACTCGGATCAAATATGTACTCATCCGACTGTTTGTCATCCGATGTTGATTCATCCAGTTACTACAATATACCCTTTATAATGTTTTGGTACACCGAAGCTGAAAATAGTTCTGTACTGGCTAACTCCCATTCTCCGTCAAGAATAGTTTGTCCCTGTAGTAAATTCAAAAATGAACTTAACGTTCTATTTGTGTTTTAACCAAATGAGGCATTGGAAGTGAACTCTATAAAAAATATTCTCAAAGCTATTTTTTTTGAAAAATCATTGTTCTTAAAATGGTCTAGGATTTGAAGAGTCTGCGCATGTGAGGGTTATTATTTTGTGGCTTATTAGAAGCAATTTTTGAAGGCTTTACCTGTGTAGCGGCTGCTAAATAATCTCAGAGGAACCGAAACATGACAACCTGGTTTTAAAACTTTTCGCCAGCCTGCTTCCTTGCTGAATCCGATTGTATAAGGATCTCGTAAAAACAGTTACTCCGACGTTTAAACGAGTGTAAGTTTTATTTTGTTGATGGACGTTAAGAAAACCCTTAGTTATAATCTATGTTCAATATCGTGCTCAATTTTGTTAGGCTTCAACCAACAGCTACTATTGTTGCTAACGTTTAACGAGTAAGCGCAACTAACTTTAACTCTAAAGATCTTAAGATCTAGCAAAATTTATAATAAAAGACCGAAATTGATCAGGAATCAAATTTCAGTATATTCTGAGAGCCAACTCTTCTTGGTAACAGTTTCTAATGGTTCTAATTGCGTTACGTTTTCTCTGTTCAGAGAATTCAGTTAACGAAAACCATCAGCTAAATATCATTTATATCATCATTGCTACTCGCTTCTGATTGGTTAATCAAGTAAGTGTTTTAGGTCAATATTGAATTAGTAAATGTCAAAGTACCGCATTATTTTCTTTTGTTTACATAAGCAAGACCGATACGTACTTAACTCTAAATGCCTCAAATGTACGACATTCACCCGTAAATAAACACCTAAAGGATCATAGAATGAACAATTTAAGAAACTTGAAAATATTTGGTCCCAACTTGAAAAATTTTGCAGTTTTGAGAAATTTTAAGTTTTTTCAGTTTCAAAAGATGTTTTGTTGCTGTCTGATGACTCTTGTTGATGAATTGAAACATCGCCGGCCCTGTCTTGGATCTCGGAAAGAGTATCGTAGAATACTGGCGCCAGATTCACTACAAGTCTGTTGAATTTGCCACGCACCAATTTGACTCTCGCTGATTGTACGACGCCATCGTCGCTTTTAAAGACTGTGATGATCCGTCTCATTTGGTGTTCACATCGTTCCACTGAATCATCTACCATCCAAAACAAATTCTCTTTCTTTCAGTATTCGAACGTCTTCTTTTGGCCACTTCAAACTTTGGCCCCATTGTGAAGATATTCGCGAGTCCATCCTTTCGAGATCTTGCTGACATTGGCTTGAGCCGTTTGAAAAATTTTCACAAGATATGGTAGCGCTCCTAACAAGAAGTGATTAGGTGTAAGTGCTATAAATTCTTCTGGGTCTTCACTTACTGCTGTCAGAGGCTTGCGTTGATTGGTGGTTCCACAGGACATATTGTTGTGCTAAATACCCTGTCCGTAAAGCTTTGGTTGTCCAAGATTGCAATCATGATTTTCTCGTTACATTGAATCAGTCTTTCCTAAATTCCACCAAAGTGTGGGGCTCCTGGAGGGTTGATTTTCCCAACTATCAATTTCTGTGATAAGGAACTTTGAATCTTAGCTTTATCCCATTCGTCCAGGAATGCCCTCAATTACCGGGCTACTCCAAAGAAGTTTGTGCCGTTGTCGCTGATGGTTGTACTTCAGTAGCCACATCTAGCAATAAATCTTGTAACTGCAGCTAGACATGACTCGTTGTTCAATGACAGTGCAACTTCGATCTGTAGTGCTCTT
This sequence comes from Convolutriloba macropyga, assembly GCF_964194025.1. Lineage (NCBI taxonomy): Eukaryota > Metazoa > Xenacoelomorpha > Acoela > Convolutidae > Convolutriloba > Convolutriloba macropyga. The sequence goes on along the minus strand of NC_134472.1, from coordinate 17,422,449 downwards.
GTTGTTAGGCAAGTGAACAAGCAGCACCTTCTTTTCAAGGTTGGAATTCTTCATTTGAGATTTTACTCGAATTGTTTTATCGTCTTTTATTAAGGGTGACAATTTGGCGATGTTCAATGTTTTCGAGATTTCTTTGCTGCCGACTTAAAAACATCCGGGAAGTTTTCGTTTTGAACAAATCAAAACAATATGGGCTCCGCTTCGTGGATCTGGTCTGCTTTTGGATGTCTCTTCTGCTTCGACTGGAACCTCATGCAGTAGGCGAAAAAATTTCTGACTCTATTGAAGCTGCTGTAGCTGTTCCAGTCAAATGGTTGCTTAGCTTGTGGTTCTGTTGCTACAGCACTGGTAGCTGGCTACCGATCGACGTGTTTCTCTTGACACCAAGGCTTTGGCTTCTTGTCTTCATCCGTTTGTTTGTAATCAAGCCGGCCATTTAACCACTCGGTTTCCCGGATTCCTTCAGTGGACTTTCATCAATTTCCGAATGCCTTAAGTGCCGGCTGTTTTTCGGCACCTTTAATGTGTCTCCATTGATCCATCGATAAGTTTTCCATTATTTCCGCTGGTCTGCTCGCAACGAACACTTTCTGTTGCTTGCGCGCTGTTTGTAGCCACTGTAGTATCGTTGATGAGTCGGTACAATGATAGATTTGGACAATTCTGACATCATGTTCGCTGAGTATCTGTTTTCTGAGACTCCGTAAACTGCGGCCTGGAGTTCAAACTTTGGTATTTTCATGTGACTGATCGGTGCTACACAACATTCCCCTTATCGATAGGTCAGTCTCAACGTTGCTTCATCTTGCAAATATGCCACGATGCGCTTTGCTTCTTCTTATGTATCTGTAAAGATGTGAAGCCTCAATTTTTGTACATCCAATTTCGAAAAAAGTCTGTTTACTGACATTGTCCTTATCTCACTCAACACAGCGCACCAATCAACGAACAGTTTTGTGTGGTCTGCTTACTAATCTTTGTCCCATGCTTTCTCCATTGCAGCCCAAAAGCTTACAAATAAAAACTGCATTAGTGTTGTAAAGGTGAACATATCCCAAGTGGGTTGAACACTGCTGAGACAAACGATAGGAAAATTCTTTGAGTTATTTTTGCTGGAAATTCTTGCTCATTTACACTACATACAGTGAAACTATCTGTGTCCACATTCCTGTTTAGTATGATTTAAGATGATTTTGGTTCAGCTTCGAGAGCTGTCATTGACTGTCTGTCTGTCGGATCTGTGACTTGACTTCATCGTCACTTCATTGTCATCCATTTCGTCAATTTGAAACCCCCTTTATGAAAAATTTCTCTGACTTTCTGGTAAGCTTAATTAGCTTCTTGAAGGGATATGACTGTTTTAAGACAGTCGTCCATATAGAAGGTTCTTTGAACCGATCTGACGAGAATTTGGTCGTTGACTGCATTATCATTCGCAACTTTGTGGAAAGAGTAATTTGCAAATTTGGCAAATTTTTGGCCCCAGAAACGTGTTGTTTGTACTCGTAAAATTCCATATTATGCTTTGAGTCTTCCGGCCAGGAAAATAGTAAACATCGGCTGTCGTCGCTTGGGAGAGCGATTTGAAGAAACATTGCTTCTATGTCGGCCGATAGAGCTATTTGATGTTCTCGTGAGCGAAAATTAATTCCAATCAGACACTGCAGCAGGTCTGGTCCAGATAGAGGTTTATTGTTGAGTGACACGCTTTGATACTTTGCTGCTGCGTTGCACACTCTTCTGACATTTTCAGGTTTATGCGGGTTAATGACATAATGATGCGGCAGAAACCATTGAAGTTTGTATCGGTTTCCGTTCAGATCTGTTTGATCTAATTTCAGAACGTATCCGGCGCTGATATCCGTGTCAGTCGTTTCCTGATAGCGCTTCTTTATCGTTTCGACATTCTGCAGGCGTCGTTCTAGGGCCATGAGTTGTCCCATAGCAGAGTAGAAGTTATTCGGTAACTTCACTTCATCTTCTCGCGACAGAAGTCCAACTTCGTATCTTTAACCCGTGAATCGAGTTGTTTGCTCCAATGTTTCGAATGCTCTCAGTTTGTCTTTTGAATGTTCGGTGACATCGCAGTTTGAAGCATAGGATTCGATGTGCCACCATTTACTCAACTGGGTTGCTAACTTGTCCTCTGATACTGAGGTTGCTGTTGTGGCAAGAGTTGCTGTCTGTTTCGCTGGCAGCGGACCACTTAAGGCCCATCCTTTTTTGATTTTACTGCCCAAGATAGAGTTTTGTTGCCTGACTTCTTGAATTCTAATGAGTGATGGATATCGTAGCAGTCTTGTCCAAGAATTAGTTGAACTTCGTTTAGATTGTAGCTATGATTTGGTAAGTTCTTCAAATGTGGGTTGCGATCTTTCAACCCTTGCAGATCTAAAATTTGGTCAACCAATTACAATTTCTCGTGAACATAGAATTGCACTGTCGTCAATGGTCGAGACTTCTTGTGCGCTGAAACCGCTATCGGCACTATTTCCTTCTCGACATCTTGTGATCCGTGGATTCCTGCTACCGACAAAGACGCTTTTCAGCCTTGCAGCTGCAGTGTAGATACAATTGAACTGTCCACAAATGAGATTGAGGATCCTCTATCACATATTGCTAGTACGCTCCGGTTGTGGTTGCCATTCACCAGTTTTATACGCACTAAAAGTGGTCCTCGCTGTGTGATGTTTGTTGCTACTGCTCTCGTAGCATCTAGGGCGCCTGTTGTAGCCTCCTTCTTTGAGAAATCGCTGTGCAAAAGATTGTTGTTTCGTGGCCCTTAATTGGATACACTGCAAGTTCTGCTTTTGCAATCCTTTGAACGATGATCAGGTCTCAGGCAATTGAAACACAGTCTGAACTTCTGCACATGTTCTCGTCGCTCGTTTAGCTTCAATGATTTAAACTTCTCACAACTCCAGATGGCGTGCTGTCCATCTTTTCACGGACATTTTGAATTCTTTGGTTTGGTAGATTCATCAGCATTGGATGCGAAAGTACCAGTTTTCGGTTTCTCATGGTTTTGAAACTTAGGGTTTGTTTGGGCTAACAAGTCTTCATGTATGAAAGCAGTTGATTCTAACCAGTCTTTGAAAACAATCTAGTTTGCTGCTAGTTGTCGATGATCCTGCTCTTTAAGCTGTTACTGCTCTTAGAGCTGGGGGGAAAGTTTTCTGTTTGCTGAACTCAGAAATCCTTCTGACTCCAGATCATTCTGAAATCCGAGTCCAGTCAAAACGTTAACTGTGTTTGTGGCTACGTTTGAAAATCAAACGATGCTACTGGAATCATCCTGTCTAACTGGAGGATGTGTGTATATCTTCTTGAGGTGAGATTCAACATTGACTCTTGGTCTGCCAAACTTTTTGCATAGAATGTCCCAGGCTTGATAATATGCCTGTGAGCTGAAACCAAGTTCAGAGATTGCAACTTTTGACTGATCAGTGAGACTAGACTTCAAATACTGCATCTTCTCCGTATCGCTCAGCTGCTTTTGATGCACAATGACATCGAAAAGTTCTGCCCACTCGGGCCTCTTCAAGGGGTCTCCTGAGAATTCCGTTAACTTGAGTTTTGGTAATCCTCTTGGGTTGCCAATCGGGCTCAATTGGCTCACTGTTGTTAGGTTTCGGCTTTCCATCAATCTGTTACGATAGTTGTTCTTTGGACTCTGGCTTCTCTGCCTGTTATGGATTGCTGACGGTCCTTGTTGCTGGAACGTCGTCTTGGGCAAAAACGTCTGTGGTTCTGTTACCCTAATTGATTCAGGGATTTCAGGTTTCTTGAGAATACTCGAATCTTGCAGTTGCGTTAGGAAAAGTCCTGCACCTGGTTGGAACAACGGTGTAGTTTTCGGGTAGGCACTGAAACATTTTTTACCTCCGTCCAGTGTGACATTCTTATGAGGGTCGATCACAACATTGGGAGATAGTGGTTGACTAGGGCCAGAATGTTGGGCTACTGAATTTGCCCAGCCTGCAGTTCTTTCTGAATTACGTCTTGATGCAAAACTTTCTAATTCGTCCACATGTGACCCAGATGCTCTTGAATTTCCTTTTGTCAGTTCAATTTCCATGCACCTTTGCTCTTCATCAGCTTCGGCTCTCTTCCTTTCGTTTTCGAGCTCTCGTTCATGTTGTCGAAAACGCAGTTCTTCTTACCGACGACGAAGTTCTAGCTCCTCGCGCTCCTTCTCTATTTCCAACTGCCGCTCTCGCAGTCGTTGCACAGCATTTTTCTTATATTTTAGGTTTTCGAGCTCCACTTCGGCGATCTGTCGCCTTCTCGATGATCGTCTTTTGGCAATACTGGGTTCCTTTTGGATTCCGTGGGTAGCAGAATGCATTTCTACACTCTCTTCAGCGTTTCTTCTTGCTCCAAATCTTTTATCAATTACGGTCTCGTTTGGGTTTTTGTCAACGGCTGATGTGGACGACACTAACGATGTTTGGCTTCCACAATCCTTGATTTGCCCGTACTGCTTGATCAAGTCCTGATAGTAACTCTTATTTTTGCTGAACTCCACAAGCTCTTGGGAGTAATCTTCTGGCTTTATCATTCGAATCGCTTCTGCGTAGATTTCATCTAGTTTTTTGACTAACCGCTCCACCTGATTACACAATGTCTGTTTTTCGGAGTCGCTTAAATTTTCAACTTTTAACTTCGCCTCCAAATTTGATAGTTCACTGTCAATTGAAAGAGCAGCTTTCACTGTTTTGTATGTTTGAAATGTGTCTTCACAATAACTGCTGAAACCTGTGCGAAAAATTTCAATGTCTCGGAGAAAGGGTACCTTTTCAACTACCCGTCGCAAAACTTTACTATTTTCTTCTAACAAACGCTTGGTGTCACTGTCAAGAATTTCCAAGTACTCTTGTTTCAATAGTAACATCTGCTGTTTTCTGTTTTCTTCAATTTCATGCTAATTTTCGAAAAAAAATTCATATGCTCTTTCTGCAGATATTGTTCTCTTCTGAGCCAATTGACTTTTCACATCAGCAAGGTGTCCGTCAAATGTTTTGAGCAGTTCAACTTGCTCCCTCTCTAATGTCTTCAACTGATCACTTTTCTTCCAATCAACTGTTTTCCTTGTTTACTGGGACTTTTGCTGGCCATCGTAGAGATTTCGTTCTGTTCAACCAAAATGAATCGAAGATTCGTTGCTGTTCGTGTTGTTGTTGATGTCCGGGTCGGCGGACCAAATGTTGCGGTTGCTCAAGAATCTCGGAGCCGATATATTACAGCCTTTTTCTCAAGTTTGACGACGACCTGGTTCTTCACAAGGTTTGATTGACTAACAATCTCGCAGAAATAATTAGTCGCTGGGACGTATTAAAGGACTGTAACTTTAATTTGGTTGATTGAAGTTAAGAAAATCCTCAGTGATAATCTATGTTCAATCACGTGCTGCATTTTGTAAGGCTTCAACCAGTTTTAGTACGGTTGCTAACTTCTCGCTAAGTAAACTCAACTAACTTAAAACTCGCAAGATCTCGGCATCTAGCGAAACTTAAAAAAAGGACTAAAGTTGTTAAAGAATCAAATTTTAGTCAATCTGAGAGCCAACTGCTCTGTGTATAACAGTTTCTAATGGTTCTAAATACAATTTGGCTACACTAATCAAACGTTTGGGTTAAAGTAAATAATCAAAAATTTATCATTTATAACATCATCATTTTTTGTTTCTGATTGGTTAATCAAGAAAAAGATTTAGGTCATTCTTTACATAGTAATTGTCAAAATACTGCAATATTTACTTTTGTTGACATAAGCACGGATGGTTATTATGTGGCTGCAATTGCATCGAATCTACGGTATTTGACCTTTAATGATCACGTAAAGTATCATAACATAAACAACTTAAGAAATTTAACGATGAATAACAAAATATCGAAAAATGCCAATTTTGCACCATATAAGTGCTAATAACCACACTTGTGGGTCTGATGCAAAAGCGTTCGTTGGGTCCATGAGTAGCTTAGAGGTAACCCTAACGATGTGCCAAAATCTTGGGTTACTCGGGTTTTGCCTTCAAAAATCCGGCGGGGGTGTACAGATTTTCGGTCCCAACTTGTAAAAATTTTCAGTTTTGACCATTTTTGAGTTTTGATAAATTCTGGCTTTTCTCAGTTTCAAAGGTTATTTCTTGCTCTCTGATGGCTTTTGTAGCTGATTTGAAGTAGCGCAGCAAAAATGTATGGTGAACAAACTCAGAGCGGAATTCCAGGAAATTCAAAAACTTGATGTACTAAGCTGGGAGACATATTTGACCATTTTGATCAAAAAATAACCGGAATAAAAGGAAGAATTTTGATTCGAGTCAACGAGAAGGAATAGTGCTAGATCTGACCTTTTTCGCTTGTTATGAAAAGGAAAACATTTTTTGGTTCCTCAAAAAATAATATAAACAGTTCGACATATTTGGGAAGAAAGCAGTTTTCGAATAAAAAACTGAACAACAATTATAACAAAACAAGCACGAGACTAAAATCATGAATAACGAACCAGTAGTTGATCAAACAAAGATTCAATGGACCCTGAGTTAAATATCTCTCAATGAATCAATTGATGAAAACAAACAGAATTAGTTTTTCTGACTTCTTTATACTTCAATAAATGAACTGTATTTTCCTGATTTTCACCAGAAATATTTACAATGGCGCCAGAAATAGTAAAAAATGTTAGAAAAAATAATAGAGGGAGCTAGACTCTTTTAAAAATCCGAGATACGTAGCAGCCTATGGATCAACAAAACAAGTATCACCATACGATACAACATTTTAAGAGATTATCCGCATTTGGCCAGGCGAATTATTAAAGTCTGGTGTCCTCATATGGATTTTATTGATAACTTACCTTAATCTATTAATGAAGTGAAGTACTTTTTAATATGTTTCTTCGTCTTTTCTTACTTTGTTTGAGGTAAGTTAATGAAATCAAAATCCTCTACGGATGGCGTTCCAGCTCCTGCAAATTTTCTCATTAAGAACAGTACGACAGCATTATTATGAATTTATCGCTGGATAGAGCTTAACTGTGAATTTCAAAAACTTCGCAAATCAAAAAAATCGAAGTTTCATCTGATAAAAATACATCAAGAGTTGCTGCAGCCTAGCTCTTAGTTCCCTGAAAAGTATTATATAATGATATTTTGTGGAAAAGGTAGACAAGTGCATAGAAGGCTTATTGCCCAATATTAAGAGTAAAAGATTTCATCGGTCAAAAGCTAAGGCTTCAAACATATCATTTTAAAAATTGGACAAAGACTTTCTGTCCAATTTTTTCAAAATTCCAACTAATCAGTACAATTAAACAGTACTTTTTTCACAAAAGGCTGCAAATTACAGTTTACAAGTGAAAACCTCATAGGGTGCGAGGTGATGAAATCTTAGGTAAAATTTATGAACAAGAAATGAATCATTAGGATATGACTTTTTTCAATGTAGAGTTCGCTCCCAATGCGTCATTTGATTAAAACCCAAAGAATAATTTTTCATTCTTTTATGAATTTTTGACAGGAATGAATTATTCCTGACTGAAAACGAGAGGTCGCAACTACAGAACTATTATAAACTTCTTGTTAAAAAACATACTATTGGGTAAACTTTTACATCTGGATGAAGCGACACTGGATAGAAAACCATTGGTTTATTACACACTTGATGCAAGTTTTTCATCCTCGTTTTCAGATAGCGGATAAAAAATGAACAGGAAAAAATCAAAAACCAGAATAAATCCTCGGAGTCTAACATTAAAATAAGGATCTGAATTGAAAGAGTGCTATAGAACTTTAACCGGAAATGGTCATTTACTTTTTGGCTTAAGTGTAAAAATAACAGGTGGATTAGCGTAGATTTTTGTACGAAAAGCGGGTCAATTTCAATTGTTTTTTTCATTGCATGAATTAAACGAAAGTTAATTTCAGAAAGAAAAACAAACTTCATCTCCTTACTCTGATGGACGTCCAAAGTAATTCCCGGATCTTCCACAGAAATTTCTTCGGAAATTGCCTACCAAAGAATTTTCTTCCTCAGAATTTTCTTCGGAAATTGTTTAAAAGAATTTTTCAGGTTCCCAGCGAATGCATAGTCAGCCATCTCAGAGTGCAAATCTGAGAAAGTCGAAAAGTTGATGTACTAAGTTTTGAGGTTGAAATTGACCGACTTCATCCACAAAGAACTGGAACAAAGAGAAGAAGATTGAATTGCCTTTCAAATCTCACTCCATCAATCCTTTAATGATTGTTATTAAATGAAACAGTTTGTTTTCAACACTCAGATACAAGTAGACAAAATTTGACATATTTGAGTAGAAATTAGTTTCCGTCTAAATATATTAGACAATATTTATAAAGAATCAACACTAGAACAAAATCAAGAAAAACAAATGATGATCAAAACAAGTCAACTTTCTGTACTGAAAAAATTTTTATGCATAGTATCGCCATGCAACAGGACAACTTAAAAGCTTTACTGGAATTTGCTAAGCGTGTTGATGTTGTTTCTTGTTTAGTGAGAGTTAAACCAGAAAAAAAATGTCTTCCACGGATGCAGATCAAGCATTCACAAAATTGCGAAGTGATAATAGTATGATTGCATTTTTGTGAGCTAATCAGGGGATGAGGAAGTTTAGGGTTGAAATTTAAAAAAAAATGAAACGTAATGCTGCTGTAGTGGAACGAGTTTTCACTTCTCTGAAAATTATTTTATGATACAACGGACGCGGCCGGAATAAAAATTCGCAAACAACAAAGAAAAAACAAAACGGCCATGAGCAAAAATAGAGGGAGCTTGGTTCCTTTCAAAATCCGAGATAAGTAAGTCACAAAGATATTACCTGGAAGCAAAAGCAGCCTGCAGACCTTGTTTCTTTCGTTACTCAAAATTAGCTAACGTTAGTTTTTTGAAAGATGAACACACAGCATAACCCTACGATGGTGAACTTTCAAAGTAATTCCCAGATCTTCGACAGAACTTTCTAGAGAAATTGTCTAAAATTTATTTCTTCAAGTTCCCAGCACAAACATATGATTAACCAGCACAGAGGCGAAATCCGGGAAATTCCAAAACTTGATGTACTAAAATTTGAAGATGAAGTTGACCAGTTCGATCAAAATATAACCGGAATAAAAAGAGGAATATTGATTTGAGTTAACGAGAAGGAATAGTGCTAGATTTGTCCTTTTTGTGCTTGTTATGAAAAGGAAAAGTTCATTTTGATTCCTCAAAAAATAGTATAAACAGTTCGACATTTTAGAGGAAAAGCAGTTTTGATTAAAAAACTGGACAACAATCGTAACAAAACTAATACGAGAACAAAATCAAGAATAACGAAACAGTGGTTGACCAAACAAATATTTAATGGACTCCGAGTTAAATATCTCTCATTGAATCAATGGATGAAAACATACAGATTTGGCTTATTCTGACATTTTTTATGCCTTAATAAATGAACTTTATTTTCTTGATTTTCACCAAAAAAAAATACACAAGGTCGCAAAAAATAATATACAAAAATGTCAGAAACAAAAAAATAGATTCTTTTGAAAATCCAAGATACGCAGATTAAAACAATAAAATCTGGTTGGAATAGCAGCCTCTATATCAATTTAAAATATATAACCATACGACACGACATTTTTAGAGGTTATCCGAATTTGGCCGGGCGAATGAATAAAGTTCGGTGTCACGATATGGCTCTGATGGATCAATTATCCTAATCTAATAATGAAGTGAAGTACTTTTTAGTATGTTTCTTCGTCTTTTCTTACTTTGTTTGAGGTAAGTCAATGAACTCAAAAACCTCTACGGATGGCGTTCCAGCTCCTGCAAATTTTCTCATTAACAACAGTACGACAGCATTATTATGGATTTATCGCCGGATAGAGCTTAACTGTGAATTTCAAAAACTTCGCAAATCAAAAAAATCGAAGCTTCCTCTGATAAAAATATATCAAGAGTTGCTGCAGCCTAGCTTTTAGTTCTCTGAAAAGTATTATAAAATGATATTTTGTGGAAAAGGTGGACAAGTGCATAGAAGGCTTATTGCCCAATATTAAGAGTAGAAGATTTCATCGGTCAAAAGCTAATATTTCAAACATAGCATTATAAAAATTGGACAAAGAATTTCTGTCTCATTTTTTCAAAATTCCAATTAATCAGTACAATTAAACATTATTTTTTTTGCAAAAATTATTTTTTTTTACAATTTACAAGTGAAAACGTCATAGGACGCAAGGCGATGAAATCTTTTCAAAAATTTTTTCAATGTAGAGTTCGCTTCTAATGCGTCATTTGATTAAAACCCAAGGAGTATTTTTTCATTCTTTCATGAATTTTTGACAGGAATGAATTATTCTTGACTGGAAACGAGAGGTCGCAACTACAGAACTATTTTAAACTTCCTTGTTAAAAAACATATTATTGGGTAAACTTTTCCATCTGGAAGAAGCGACACTGGATAGTAAACCATTGGTTTATTACACACTTGATGCAAGTTTTTCTTCCTCGTTTTCAGATAGTAGATAAAAAATGAACAGACAAAATCAAGAACGAGAGTAAACCCTCGTAGTCTAACATTAAAGTAAGGATCTGAATCGAAAGAGTGGTTTAAAACTTTAACCGGAAATGTTCAATTGCTTATTGGCTTAATGGTAAAAAAAATGTTTGGATTCGAGTAGTTTTTTGTACAAGTAGCGGGTCAACTTCAATTGTTTTTTTCATTGCATGAATTAAACGAAAGTTAATTCTAGAAAGATAAACAAACAGCATTTGCTTACTCTGAGGGACTTCCAAAGTAATTCACGGATCTTCAACAGAAATTTCTGCAAAAATTATCTAAGAGAATAATTCAGGTTCCCAGCAAACGCATAGTAAACCAAATCAGAGTGGAAATCTAGGAAATTAGAAAAGATGATGTACTCAATTTGAGGTTGAAATTGACCAACTTCATCCACAAAGAACTGGATCAATTAGGAGAAGATTGATTTCCCTTTCAAATTTTACTCCATCAGTCATTTACTGCGTGTTATTAAATCGAACAGTTTTTTTCGTTCCTCAGTAAAAAGTCGACAAAATTTGACATATTTGAGTAAAAAGTACATTCCGTATAAATATATTAGACAATATTTATAAAGAATCAACAATAGAACAAAATCAAGAGGAACAAATCAGTCGATGATCAAAACAAGGCTATAAAATTTGACTTATTTGACAAAGAAACATTTTCCATCTAAATGTATTAGACAATAATTTAAAAAAAGTCAACACGAGAACGGAATCAGGAGTAATAAATCAATCCTCGATCAACTCAATCCTATCAGCGGCGAGGTAACTATGTCTCAGTGAATCAATGGTTACAAATGAAGCGACTGAGTTAAGTGTTCTGACGCGATCTGACTTTTATGGACAAATTTGCTGACTCTACTAATGAAGTAGCGTACTTATTAATATGTGTTGCTTTGTTAGAGTTAAACAATGAAATCAAAGTCTTTTACGGATGCCGTTCTAGCATTCACAAATAATTTCTTTAAAAACAGTATGCATGAAATATTATGGGTTCTACCGCGGGATGGCGCTTAGCGGTAAATTTCGAAAAATCTTAAATACAAGAGAATTGAAAATTACTCTGTTAAAAATAAAAAATAATGATAATTTGAAGAAAACGTTGACAGTTAAAAAAAGAAAATTTGTTCCAGAACATATTGAGTGAAATATGTCATCGGTCAAAAGATACAGCTTTTAAAACGAAATCAAAGAAGAAATTATATCAGTTTTTTACAAGAAAAAAAATTAATCAGTATAAGCGACCGCATTTGAAAAGGGCTGCGCGTATTTAAACGAACTATTTTTTGCAAAAAGCTGCAAATTACAGGTTACAAGATGTTGGCGCTACTTCAATTGATCAACAAATGTCATTAAACAGCCAGAATTTTCACTTTTGAAACTGAAAAAAAACTTAGCATTCTTTAAAGCTCAAAAATGGTTAAAACTGAAAAATTTTACTAATTGGGACCGAATATTTTCAAATTTTTTGAATTGTAACTTCTATGATCTTTTAGGTGATTATATATATGGGTGAACGTCGTATATATATATATATATATATATATATATATATATATATATAAGGTGTATATATTGGCATCTAGATTTACGTACGTATCAGCCTTGCTTATGTAAACAAAAGCGAATATTGCGGTATTTTGAGATTTACTATGTAAATATTGACCTATAACACTTACTTGATTAACCAATCAGAAACGACTAGCCATGATGATATAAACGATATTTTTCCTGATTGTTTACTTTAACCAAATTGTTTAAATTGTAAAACCATATTGTATTTAGAACCAATAGAAACTGTTACCAAGAGCAGTTGGCTCCCAGAACAAACTAAAATTTAGTTCTTCATCACTTTCAATCCCTTATTCTAAGTTTTGCTAGATTTTAAGGTCTTTAGAGCTTGAGTTAGTTGTTTTTGCTTTCCTATAAGACGTTTGCAACAATACTAGCAGTTGGTTGAAGCGTTACAAGCTGCACTACGAGATTGAAGATAGATTGCCATCGAGAATTTTCTTAACTTTAATCAACAAAATAAAAGTTACAGTCCTTTCATTGGCCGAGCAACGAATCGTTTCCTCGAGATCTTTAGCCAATTGGATTCAGTAAAGAGCCAGGCCGGCGTAGAGCTCGAGAACTAGGTTGTGATATTTTGTCTCCGCTCAGATTCTTGAGCAGCCGATATATTTGGTTCGCTGACCCGGACAACAACTACTACAGTAAAAAAAAACAATGATTCTTCAATTCAATCATGCTGACCAAAGCACAAAGAGTAACGATGGCCAGCAAAAGTCCCAACAGGCACTGGAACACAGTTGATTGGAAGTTGAGGGGTCAGTTCTAGACGTAAGAGAAAGAGTAGGCTGACCTACCCAAGTTATTCCCCAGACTCCTAACCTTTTTAGAAGGCTACCTGACAGAAAACAGAACTCCGACAGCCTAAATGGCCTATTGATAATTCTTCAAGACGCACGACGCTTTAAGAAACAGCCGACAGCAGCAGAGGTTACAATTAAAATCAAAGTATTTTGAAGGTTTCGTCAATCACATTAAACGTATGTTATAAGAAAAGATTGTTTTGCGATGGGTAGTTGACAAACTTCCCTTTCTCAGAGAAAGTTTCGGCACTGAAATGGTCGACTGTCTGAAAGACGCATTGCAAGCATAAAAATTAGTGGAAGCTGCTAGCCCAATTTTGATTGAACTGTCAAAACTAGGGAACAGGTTGAAACAAGAAGACTTAAGCGACTCCAAAAAACCTTGCGTAATCAGCTGGAGCAGCTAGTGGAAAAGCTAGGTGAAGCTTATGTGGCATGCATTTAAATTATAATGCCCGAAGACTGCACACAGGGGTTTGTGGATCTCATTGATACCAGGAGTTATTATCGAGACCTGATCAACCTTTACGGGCACAGTAAGGATAGAGGAAACCAAACAAGTTTAGTGGCCTCCACTTCAAGTAGCAAAATGATCCAAACCAAACGGCGATTGACAACAATAAAGACGCTTGAAATGCAAATGGAGAAACGATTGAGGTTTCTTCTCAGAAGCCCGCTACCAACAGAAGTAGGAAAAAACTTAGTGTTGCCAAGTCCCGCTCGTCGAGATAACGTGAAGTCGAGCAAATGGAACTTGAAAGAACAAGAACTACGTCTAAATTTGCAATAACAAGAACCCAAACTACGTGTGCGACAGCATGAGTGAAAGAAGAAAATGAAAGAAGGAAAGCTGAAGCCGACGATGAACAAAGGCTTCTAAAACTTGAGCTGACCAAAGGAAGCTCGAGAACATCTGGATCAGTGGCACATAAGATAGAAGGTGTTGGATCAAGACGAAATCAAGAAAGAACAACAAGGTTGGGCAAAAAAGTGGCTCAACACTCTGCTCCTAGCCGTCCACTATTTCCAGACTGTGTTCTCGACCTTCCAACAAATGTCGCACAAGACATAGTTGACAAACTTTTCACCGTTTATCCAAAAACCAAACCGCTATTTCAACCGGGTTTAGGGCTCTTTTCAGCACCATTGACAGAACTGAGTATTCTCAAGAAGCCAGAAATCCATAAATCAATTAGAATAACGGACCCTCAAGCGCCGTTGACAAAGACGACGTTTCAGCAGCAAGGAACGTCAACATTCTAAAACAGAAATTGGAGCACAATGAACCAAACCACTCCCCAAGTCATTTCCAAACCAGTACTAAGTGGGGGTGCCAGTGGCTTGCCAAAACTAAAGCCAACTGAGTTTTCAAGAGATCCTCTGGAGCGGCCAGATATTTCGAGTCTTTTTGATGTTTTTGTTCATTAAAAACAAATCAGCGATATGGAAAAGATGCAATACCTCAAAGCCATTCTCACGCGTCAAGCCGAAGCAGCAATATCGGAAATGGGACTCAGCTCAAAACCATACTATCATGCTTTCGATATATTCAGTGGGAAATATGGCAGATCAGATGTCATAGTCAATGCTCAGTTCAAGAAAATACATACAAATCCTCCAATTGGCAGGATGATTCTACGAGAATTGTCGAATTTACAAATGTGGTAAACACTTTAACTCAACTTGGATGCGCATTTGACTTAGAAGCAGAAGCAGTGATAAATTCAACTACGGGAAAATTTCTCCCCAACTGAGAGAACAGTGCCTGCAATAGATGCAAGTTGCAGTAGATGCAATACTGTGAGGCAACCTGACCGTTTCAAAGGAGTGACTTGCCTCCAAAGCAGTAACACATGAGAACTTGTTAGCGCAGTCAAACTCGTCGTTTGGCAGAAATAAATTTCAAAGCCGCGATAAGCCGAAGACGAGTACTTTTGCTTCAGATTCTGAAGATTCAAGCAAACCTAAGAATATCGAATATCATGGACGGACAAGGACGGACTACACTACATTTGGACTTGTGAAAAAATCAAATCCATAAAACTATGGAAGGACGAGAGCAGGCCCAAAAGTTCCGACTGTGTTTCAACTTTTAGTACTAGACTGGCTGTCGAAGGACTGCAAAAGCAGGACATCTAGTGTACACATCTGTGAAAGGTGACACAACAGACTTCTGCGCAGCAACTTCTCGAAGAAGGAAACTACAGAGAATGTATCAGATGCTACATTGGCAGTAGCAACCAACATCACTCAAGGAGGACTCCCAGTGGGGCAGATCCAACTGACAAAGAGAATCTTAAGCCTGAATGTATTGGCAATGTGTAATTCCGGATCCTCAATCTCATATGTAAGCAAATCAATGGTATCTAAACTTCAACTTCAAGGCCAGAAAGCGTCCTTATCAGCAGCAGAGACCCATGGCTGACAGGATGTTAAGACTGAAATAGTGCGGATAGCTGTTTCAGCCAATGAGAAATCTCAACCATTGACATCAGTGCAATTCTATTTGCACAAGAAACTGGAATTGGGTTACCAGAATGTGAAACTATAAGAGTTGAAAGACCTTTACCCACATTTGAGGAACTTGCTAAATCAGACATACATTGTAAACGATGTTCAAGTGATTCATGGACAAGATTGTTACGACATTCATCATTCTATCAATGTCAAGAAGTCAGAAGACAAAGCTGCACCGTGAACAGTGAAATAAAGGATTTGTGGGACCTTTTGTGGTCCGATACCAGCGAAGCGAACAGCAACTCTTGCCACAACAGCAACATCAATTGCATATGATAAAATAGCAAACCAGTTGAGTAAGTGGTGGCATATGGAGTCCTACGCTTCAATCTGCAATGTCACCGCTCACTCCAAAGACGATCAACGAGCAATCAATACATTGGAGAAAAGAACACGACTCAACAGTGAAAGATACGAAGTTGGAATTCTGTGGCGAGAGGACGAAGTTAATTTGCCGAGTCATATCTACTCTGCAATGGGGCAACTCATGGCCCTAGAACGACGCCTGCAGAATGTCGAAACGCTAAAGAAGCGCTATCAGGAAACGAATGACACGGATATCAGCGCCGGATACGTTCCGAAATTAGATCAAGTGGATCTGAATGGAACCCGATACAAACTGCAATGGTTTTTGCCTAGAGAAAGATGATATGTTGCCAAAGCGGTATCAGGAAACCTTTGACACGGACGTCAAAGCTGGTTATGTCCGCAAAGTCCAACAGATTGAATTGAACGAAACCAGAGACAAGCTTCAATGGTACTTGCCACATCATCCTGTCATTAACTCACATAAACCTGAAAATTTCAGAAGAGTGTGCAACGCAGCATCAAAGTATCAAAGCGTGTCACTCAAAAACAAACTTCTATCTGGACCCGACCTGCTGCAGAGGAATTTTTTGGAATTTCTTTTCTTTCACGAGAACACCAAATAGCTCTATCAGCCGACATAGAAGCAATATTTCTTCAAATCGCTGTCCCAAGCGACGACAGCCGAAGTATACTATTTTTCTGGCCGGAAGACTCAAAGCAAAATATGGAAGTTTACGAGTACAAACAACACGTTTCTGAGGCCAAAAGCTTGCCAAATTGTGCGAATTACTCTTTCCACAAAGTTGCGAATGATAATGCAGTCAACGACCAAAGTATCGTCAGATCGGTTCAAAGAATCATCTATATGGACGACTGTGTTAAATCAGTCAGATCCCCTCAAGAAGCAATTTAAGCTTACGAGAAAGTAAGAGAAAGCTTTCATAAAGGGGGCTTCAAATTGACAAAATTGGTGACGATGAAATGACGATGAAATCAAGTCACAGATCCGACAGACAGGGAGTCAACGACAGCTCTCGAAGCTGAACCACAACAATCTTATATTATTAGACTAATTTGAAATGTGGACACGGAACGGCAGAACTACGCCTACAGAAATACGATATGTTGCAAAAGCGTTATCAGGAAACCATTGACACTGACGTCAAAGCTGGTTATGTCCGGAAAGTCCAACAGGTTGAATTGAACGAAACCAGACACAAGCTTCAATGGTACTTGCCACATCATCCTGTCATCAACCCTCATAAACCCGCGAAAGTCAGAAGAGTGTGCAACGCAGCGGTAAAGTACCAAGGTGTAGCCCTCAACAACAAACTCCTATCTGGACCAGACCTGTTGCAGAGTCTGATCGGAATTATTTTTCGCTTCCGAAAATACCCAATAGCTTTATCAGCAGATATAGAAGCGATGTTTCTTCAAGTTGCTGTACCAAACGATGACAGCCGATGTTTACAATTTCTCTGGCAAGAAGATCCAGAGGGGAGAATAGAAATCTATGAGTATACACGACACGTTTTTGGGGCGAAGAGCTTGCCGACTTGTGCAAATTACGCTTTGCATCAAGTGGCGAAAGATAACGCGAAAGATGAGGAAACTCTTGTCAAAGCCGTCCAGCAAAACTTCTACATGGACGACTTCCTAAAGTCAGTCATAACCCCTCAAGAAGTAATTGAAATCTACCAAAAAGTAGGAGACATCCTGATCAAAGGTGGATTCAATTTGACGAAATGGATAACTAGTGACGAAGAAGTCAAGTCACAAATCCCAGAGGCAGACAGATCACTGAAAACTTTGACGGTTGTGAAAACTTTCGAGGCCGAGGCACAGTCACCCTCAATACTTGGACTGAACTGGAATGTAGATACAGATAGTCTCATAGTCTGTCGTGGAACTGAGCAGGAAGTTCCAGCAAAAATAACTCAGAGAATTGTTCTATGCTTTGTCTCAGCAGTGTTCGATTCACTTGGGATGTGTTCACCCTTCACGATAAAAATGCGGTTCCTACTCAAACGCATTTGGGCAGCAATGGGACAAAGAGTTGTCAGCAGAACACTCAAAACTATTCAGTGATTGGTGCTCTGAGTTGAGAGAAATAAGGACGATGTCAAAAAATCGACTTTATTTCGAGAACGGATGTGCAAACTTTAGACTACACATTTTTACAGACGCGTCAGAAGAAGTCATGTGCATCGTGGCGTATCTGCAAGACGAGACAACGTTGAAACTCACCTATGTGACAGGAAAATGTCGTGTAGCACCCGTCAGACATATGACAATACCGAAATGAAACTCCATGCCGCAGTATACGGAGTTCGTCTCAGAAAGCAGATACTCAGAATTTGATGTCAAAATTCACAAAATCCATCACTGGACCAACTCATCAACAGTGCTAGAGTGGCTACATGCAGCGAACAAGAAAAAACAAGTGTTTGTTACAAACAGAGCTGCGGAAATACTGGAAAACTCATCGATGGATCAACGGAGACACGTCAAAGTTGTCGAAAACCTTGCCGACATCGGAACCCGAGGAATGTCCATCGAAGGCCTTAAGGAGTCTGTATGGCGAACGGGCCGACATACTATAGCGGAGTGAAGATAACTAGCCAAAGCCATGGTGTCAAGAGAACGAACTCGAACCCGAGAAAGTTACCAGTACTGTAGCCACAGAAAATAAACTAGAGCAAATATTTGACTGAATACGATACAGTACCATCAACCGAATTAGAAACTTCATTGCCTAATGCATGAGGTTCAAGACAAAGCAGAAGAGACCCCTCAAAGCAGACAAAATTCATCATGCAGAACAAATACTGTTTCGATTTGTTTAAACCGAAAGCTTCCCGAATGTATCAAAGTCGATAGCAAAGAGTAAAGAAGTCTCCAAAGTATTGAACATTGCCAAGTTGTCACCCCTCAAAGAGGAAGATGGAACAATTTGAGTGAAAGGTCGACTCAAGCTTTCAGACCTTGTTTGCAAAGCAAAACATCCAATTCTATTGACAGCAAAACATCCAGTCGTACAACTTCTGTTGGAGAGAGCGCGTCGTGACAACCTACACGAGGTCACAGAATATGTGATAAAATGCTTCAACAAAAATAATGGATCATCGAATTAAGAAATGCATTAAGAAAAATCAAGTCGAGATGTATCAAATGCAGACACAAAAACGCCAACCCGATTCACCCACCGATGGCAGACCTACCCAGAGAACGACTTGATGAACATGTGTTCCTATTCACTCATACCAGTGTTGACTACTTCGGACCCTTCGGAGTCAAGTTCCTACGAAGTACCTTGAATAGATGGTGCTGCTTCTTCACTTGCCTGACAACGAGAGCAGTGCACATCGAAGTTGCACAGTCATTGGACACCGAGTCATGTTTAGCTGCAGTGACAAGATTCATTGCAAGACGTGGCTACCCAAATACCATCATCAGTGACAACGGAACGAATTTTGTTGGAGCAGCTAAAGAGCTGAACCATTCATGAACGAGTGGGATAAAGCTAAGATTGAAAGTGACTTAGCACAGAAAAAGATTGATTGGATATTCAATCCACCAGGAGCTCCTCAATTTGGTGGAATCTAAGAATTGGTTCAAATTTGTAAGAAGGTCATCATTTCAATCTTGGACAACCCACGGCTAACCGGCGAGATACTGAGCACCATATTGTGTCTTATGGAACAAATACTCAACGCAAGACCCCTGACAGCAGTAAGTGACGATCCGGAAGATTTAACAGCACTCACGCCAAACCATTTCTTGCTAGGACGAGAGAACGCGAGTGCACCATTCATGCCATCCAGTGAACGCTACCATGACCTGAGAAAATTTTTCAAAATGGATCAAGCATATGCCGACATGATCTGCAAAAGATGGACTCGCGAATACCTTCCACAAATGGAACCATAGATCGAAGTGGTCAAAAGAACATGTGCGAAACCTGAAAGAAGGCGAGTTAGTATGGCTAGTAGATGACTCTGTGAAACGTTTTGAGTATAAACTGGGACAAATCATTGAGCTCTTCAGTGGCAACGACGGAGTTGGGAGATAAGCGAGAGTCAAAATGGCACATGAAGAGCTACACCGGCCAGTCGTGAAGTTAGCGCCAGTATTCTACGATGGTGTTTCCGAGATCGAAAACAGGGCCGGCGATGTTGGAGCCACTTCAAATCAGCTACAAAAGCCATTAGACAGCAAGAAATAACTTATGAAACCGAGAAAACTTACAATTTGTCAAAACTCAAAAATGGTGAAAACTGAAAGTTTTTACAAGTTGGGACCGAAAATCTGTACACCCCCCAGAATTTTTGGAGGCAAAACCCGAACAACCCAATATAAAGGTACACGATTAGGATTATCTCTTAGCTACTCATGGACCCAACCAACGCTATTGCATCAGACCAACAAATGTGGCTATTAGCACTTATATGGTGCAAAATTGCCATTTTTCGATATTTTGACATTTATTGTTAAATTTCTTAAGTTGTTTATCTTATGATATTTTAGGTGATCATTAAAGGTCAAATACCGTAGATTCGATGCAATTGCAGCCACATAATAACCATCCGTGCTTATGTCAACAAAAGTAAATATTGCAGTATTTTGACATTTACTATGTAAAGAATGACCTAAATCATTTTCTTGATTAACCAATCAGAAACAAGTAGCGATGATGTTATAAATGATAAATATTTGATTATATACTTGAACCCAATTGTTTGAATAGTGAAACTGTATTGTATTTAGAACCATTAGAAGCTGCTATACAGAGTATTTGGCTCTCAGATTGACTAAAATTTGATTCTTTAACAACTTTAGTTTTTTGCTAAGTTTTGCTAGATCTTAAGATCTTGCAAGTTTAAGTTAGTTGAGCTTACTAAACAATAAGTTAGCAACAATACTAAAACTGGTTGAAGCCTTACAAACTTCAGCACGAAATTGAACATAGATTATCTCGAAAGATTTTCTTAACTTCAATCAACCAAATTAAAGTTACAGTCCTTTAATACGTCCCAGCGACTAATTATTTCAGCGAGATTGTTAGTCGCTCGAACCCTGTGAAAAACCAGGCCGGCGTAAAACTCGAGAACCAGGCTGTGATATATCGGTTTCGCCGAGCAGCTGCAACAATCTGGGAATTACTTTGGAAGTTCATCAGAGTAGGGAGATGATGTGTGTTCATCTTTCAAAAAACGTTAGTTAATTTTAGGTTAAAAAAACAAGGTCTGAAGGCTGCTTTTGCTTCCAGGTAATATTTTTTTGACATACTTGTCTGGGATTTTGAAAGGAACCAAGCTACCTCGATTTTTGCTCGTGGCACTTTTGTTTTTTCTTTGTTGTTTGCTGCGGATTTTTGTTCCGGCCGCGTCAATTGCATCACAAAATACTTTCCTGAGAAGTGAAAGCTGGTTCCACTACAGAAGTTTTCGTTTTATTTTTAGCAGAGTAAATTTCATTTTTTGATTATTTGCGGAGATTTCCAAATTCACTCCTAAACTCCATCATAATCCCTGATAAACCCACAAAAATCATACTATAACCATTTACTAGCATACAATACTTACTTACTTACTTACTTACTTACTTACTTACTTACTTACTTACTTACTTACTTACTTACTTACTTACTTACTTACTTACTTACTTACTTACTTACTTACTTACTTACTTACTTACTTACTTACTTACTTACTTACTTACTTACTTACTTACTTACTTACTTACTTACTTACTTACTTACTTACTTACTTACTTACTTACTTACTTACTTACTTACTTACTTACTTACTTACTTACTTACTTACTTACTTACTTACTTACTTACTTACTTACTTACTTACTTACTTACTTACTTACTTACTTACTTACTTACTTACTTACTTACTTACTTACTTACTTACTTACTTACTTACTTACTTACTTATTTACTTACTTACTTACTTACTTACTTACTTACTTTCTTACTCTATTTACTTACATACAAGCATACTATAGCCACTTAGCACTTTTGTGAAAACATCAGCATCAGCTTGGTTCATTTGATTTGCATCAGATTGGTTCATTTCTCTTTGTTTTGCTTTTTGGCATCTTTATGTATTGTTTTCGGCCAATTTTTTCAGGTAGCGTCCTTGTGTAACTTTTGTCTCGAAATTCAACAAAAATAATTACATTTCTGTAAGCATAAATAACGTCAGATGCTATATTTTTATTTTATCCATTCATTGATTCATTTAGAGATAGAGCTAACTCGCGCAGAATTACATATTTGATAAGCCATTGATGCGTTTTAAATGACTTTGTTCTGGCATTTCTTTAATGTGATTATTGTCAAATTTCTTCACTTTATTGAATTTATATTTAAGAATCAAAAGCAATTGTTCCGTTCCATAAAAAGCGATAAAAAGCAGATTGAGTGAAATTTCAATGCAGCTATTTTCCTTCCCGTTTACTCAAACTAATCTCGTTCGAGTTATTCCAGTTCCTTGTGGAACAAACTGGCCAATTTCCTGTCTAAGCTATTGTAAATTGTTGTTCTGAGCTTCTTGAGTTTCTCTGAGATCTGTGCTTTTGCTTGTAAACTGAATAATACTTTTCGGACTACTGCTGTAAAACTTTTCATCGCAGATCTTGGATCAACTTTGGCAGTTCATCAGAATTGGGAAGTGATTGGTGTTCATCTTTCAAAAATTTAACTTTGATTAATTCAAGCAAAAAAACGGTTGCAATTGATCCGCTATTGGTCGCGAAATCTACGGTAATGGACAATTTGTGGAGTTGAGTCAAATAATAAATGAGTATTTTGGGATGAAATTGCATTGCTATACCCATCTATCAATTGAGATCCAAAATTTAACGGTGGACTATGAGTTTCAACCTCTGGGAGACTTTAATAAAGCAACATAGAAGAATTGTAGCCCTATGTCTCTTCTCAACCTACTCTGGTGACAAACATTATGCCTTATAAATTTTAGACTGAGCCTTTCATAACTTCCAGCAGCCAGATTTTGACAAAATCTCTCATATCTCCTGAAATCTCTCACAAAGCCTTAAAACACAAAAGGTCTTCACAAGTATCATGGAATATCAGCAAATATTATCCAATTCATGTGTAGATTTCAAAAGAACTCAAAATCAGCCCCTTGAAAACTAGCAAATCTTGGACATTAATCTGTTAAGGGATTGGTAATGTTCGGTTTGAAAAAATCACAAAGTCACCACATAGTTACAAAATAGGAAATAGAAATGCGCTCCTATGTGGGAAATTTTAAGACGAAATAAAGTATATCGAGTCAGATAGCATTCCAGACAAATGATCCCTGACAAGTTTTACGAGAGGTACTCTTGGAAAAAACAACCAGCAATCCATCACCTGTCAGTCCCAAACATTTCCACAATTTCTGCCCGTGGTGTTTGTCATCACAGACAAAATACGTAAGTTTAAATAGTAGGTATTATGTTTGTTAAACTAATACTTGTTCATGAAAAGAAAAATTCCGCTGAATAAAAAAAATTATTTGAAAAAAATAAGGTGCGCTTCCCAACCAAAATATTGAACAAACAAAACACAAAGCAAAACTAATGTTTCGTCACAAAAATAAGGGAAAAACTCTAAAGAATATAAAAGGATTGAAATTAAGAGCTAAAAACTAAATTTAAATTAAAAATATCAATCTTCAGTTTAAAAAAAAATTATTTCAACTCTTCATCTTTGGATGCAACTTATATCTAATTTTAAGAAAAGTGAAATGAATATAGTTGTAACAAATCAAACAAATATAAAAACAATTCAAAGGTACAAACCTCATTATCTGTCACTTTATTTGTCAAAATTAAGTGTCCAAATTCCGTAAACAAATTTTTTTCTGTTTAGAAACATATGTTTTGGCGTCAGTACTCGACAGTGAGTTTGGAAACATTTGGACAACCAAGATGCTCTAAATCTCCATATAGTTGAGGGAAGATTAAACATTTCTCATTCCTCCATCAACGTTTCCGCTCTTAGGAGAACAATGTTTGTGATTAATCAAGAACTTGTCAAAAAAATTCCAGTCTTTTTCCTTTATTCCAATTGATCTCATGGTAATTTTATTGTTTTTCATTTTTTCTTTTCGAGTAGGTTTATAGTCTTTTGGTGGAAAGAAAATGTACCCCACGACAATTCTATAACTAAGGAGAAACCCTTTTTTGAAAATTCGAGTAATGAAAACTGAGTAATGACAAAACTGCAAATAAAGCAATCCAGTTAATTGTCCCAGAAACAGGAGCTGAAAACATTTGGAAACAATTAACAGTATCTTGAATCCTTCTTCGTAGTTACTTTCACAGCTCCAGTAGAATCAGGTTGTTGTGCATGTATTCAAGAAATTTCTTTCAATCTAGCAAAAACAAGCAGGCTATTACATATCTCAATTGCCAACAAGTCCTTATGAGGATTGCTTTTTGTTCATTATCTTAATCTTCCAAAATGATTACTCGGTCTCAAATTTTACATTTCGCGGGCAAACAAATGGTTCAAATTTGGGAATGAACAATATTTTGGTTCCGTAGCTTTTGATTATGTCGATTAAAACGACAAATTCCATCAATTTTACTTTTCAATGCAACATTTCTCTAATTCTTCTGTTAAGAAAAAAGTCTAGGTATATGCTCTATCAATTTCCCGTACTCTTCATTGTTCAATAGAAAAACCTGTTTGAAAACTCCACTTTTGTTTCAACGGTTTAGTGTAATGATTATTTGTTGTTCCAACTTAACGAAATACAACACTTGTTATTCGTCAGCCCTTAATAGCAATCCATTTATACAAATTCTAAAGTTGGAGTCTCTATTGAAAAATCGGTAAATATCCCGATCATTTTTGAAGGAGAATCAGAGTCTATTAAAGTAAGAACCGACTCAGTTTCAGTGTTTGATTTATAATCTGTAAACACGGAAGGAGTAAACGATTAATAAAAATACTTCAGAGAGATGCATCTTTTCAATTGGATTTGGTAAACAGAAGATACTTCATTGCTCTGTTTTGAGTTTATAGGTCTTTCAATTTAACGTTTCCCATTAATTTTCTTATTGAACTGACGTCACTATCCACCCTTCATTTCCAAATTAGGAAAATTAAATTAGATCAGCTGATAACATTGCTCTAAAGGGAAACGCGTCATTTTTAATTGGTTCCTGAATTGTATCTTTTTTGGATTGAAATTTCTTGCATCCAAAAAATTCATTTCTTTTTGCTTTCCTAAAAACCATTCCGAAATCAGTTTGGGTATAGAATGACAGCAGTTATGTCTCAAATTTAACATGGCTTTAGGCCAATTTTCCGAATAAGAATTGCATAATTCCGTATCTACCTACTTGCAAGTAATCTGCTGCAACTCATAATTTTAAATTTTGTCATTGTACTTTTTGCTTTCTTGTTTAATTCTAATTTAATCCTCCGTTGTTCAATTACTTCTTAAAAGAAAAAGGATTTTTTTCTCAGCAGACGTTAGACAGCTTGTCCACATTATATAAGCATCACACGATAGCACAGACAATGGAACAGAAATTGTTTTTAGGTAATTGACAAGAGCGGTAAAACTCGACTGGGAAAACAAAATTGATGAAAATTTACGTTCAACGGTCTAAAAATACGACACTTATTTAAAGAAAATGCTCCTTGTTCACTGGATGCCAATGAACAAATTGAGAACTCATGTAGACTTCATTGCAAGAAAGAATAAAGGAATTTTTTGCTAGCCCATATTTTTGAATAAATATCAAGATTCATTAATTTCCCATATATATCAAGTTTTGCAACTTTTCGTTAAACACAAAAATTGCAATAAAATTTTTTTGTTACGTCTGAGAACTTTATTTAAAACCTATGTTTAGAAGATAACAATTGACTTTAAATTTGTTTTGAGAAAAGTACACATTGCAGCCAAAAAGATTGGACATAATGCTAAAAACATTTTCTAATTTTCGATTATTTTATGGTATCATTTCAGGCAGAATTTAAATGATAAAATTTATAGATTAAAGTGAAAAAAACTGGATATATTTTTAAAGTTCATAAGTCAAATTTCAAAACTTTTTCAAGGCCCAGACTATTTGCAAAAAATTTTGTTAAATCTAGAAACAAATGCAATGTTCTTCATTAAAAAGACAATTTTCCGAAAAAGCATCGCATAATTCTGTATCTACCTACTTGCAAGTACTCTGCTTCTTCTCATAATATTTATTTTTGGCCTGTACCTTTTTCTTTTTCGTTTAGTTCTCATTTAATTCTTCTTTGTCTAATTAATTTTAAAAAAACTGGCTTTTTTCTCAATTACAGCAGACAGTGGACAGTTTGTCCTCATTATATAAGAATCGCCTCTTAGATAGCGCAGGCAGTGGAACAGAATTCGTTTTTAGGTAATTGACAAGAGCGGTAAAACTCGACTGCGAAAACAAAATTGATGAAAAAATACCCAGATTGTCTAAAAAGGAATTCACTATAAACAAAAAAAAGTTCAAGCAACATCTTCTGCGAGCTGAGCAAAAAAATGCCAGCACTCAAACATTGGGATCAGCGTTCAACGAATAAGGACTATGAGACTGATTGAATGAAAAATGTTGTCTATTTGCTAATGAAAAGTTTGAGAACACATATAGACTTCATTGCATGAAATCGTAAAAGAATTTTTGTTAGCCTTTCTTCTTGAAAAAATAACAAATTTCATTATTTACCTCCATATATCAAGTTTTGCATATAACTTTTTGTTAAATATCAAGTTTGCATTAACTGTTTTTGTTACATCTGAAAAATTGTTAAATATTCTATCTTTAGAAAATAAAAATTGACTTTAAAATTGTTTTGAGAAAAGTCCAAATTGCAGCCAAAAAGATTGGACATAATGCAAAAACGTTTTCTAATTTTCGATTATTTTATGGTATCATTTCAGGCAGCAATTTAAATGATAAAATTTATAGATTAAAGTGAAAAAAACTGGATATATTTTTAAAGTTCATAAGTCAAATTTCAAAACTTTTTCAAGGCCCAGACTATTTGCAAAAAATTTTGTTAAATCTAGAAACAAATGCAATGTTCTTCATTAAAAAGACAATTTTCCGAAAAAGCATCGCATAATTCTGTATCTACCTACTTGCAAGTACTCTGCTTCTTCTCATAATATTTATTTTTGGCCTGTACCTTTTTCTTTGTCGTTTAGTTCTCATTTAATTCTTCTTTGTCTAATTAATTTTAAAAAAACTGGCTTTTTTCTCAATTACAGCAGACAGTGGACAGTTTGTCCTCATTATATAAGAATCGCCTCTTAGATAGCGCAGGCAGTGGAACAGAATTCGTTTTTAGGTAATTGACAAGAGCGGTAAAACTCGACTGGGAAAACAAAATTGATGAAAATTTACGTTCAACGGTCTAAAAATACGACACTTATTTAAAGAAAATGCTCCTTGTTCACTGGATGCCAATGAACAAATTGAGAACTCATGTAGACTTCATTGCAAGAAAGAATAAAGGAATTTTTTGCTAGCCCATATTTTTGAATAAATATCAAGATTCATTAATTTCCCATATATATCAAGTTTTGCAACTTTTCGTTAAACACAAAAATTGCAATAAAATTTTTTTGTTACGTCTGAGAACTTTATTTAAAACCTATGTTTAGAAGATAACAATTGACTTTAAATTTGTTTTGAGAAAAGTACACATTGCAGCCAAAAAGATTGGACATAATGCTAAAAACATTTTCTAATTTTCGATTGTTTTATGGTATCAATTCAGGCAGGAAAAGAAATGATAAAATTTTCAGATTAAGGTGAAAAAACTGGATATAATTGTAAAGTTCGACATTTAAATTTGAAAATTTTTCTAGGGCCGAGATTTTTCGCAAATACTTTCGTTAAATATAGAAAACAAATCCAACGTTCTTCAAAAACTAAATGAAAACGAAAAACATTGTATTTGCTAAATTTCCTTAACTTTTTGTTCCCCTAACCCGACACCTTGAATTGTTTTAGGGAAATTGAAAAACATGTTAGATCAAATAATAACACTATCAATCAAAAAGAATTGCATTACCAAAATTATATAAAAATAAACACTCACCTGCATCATTTATATGAAAAAATGAAAAAAAACTAAATTCGGAACACAGGTTTGATACACGCAAAAATAGTTCGAACATTGTTTTCAAGTAAATTCTTTGCTGGCCAACTCTACTAGGGATTTCGGTTCGCAGAACGCTGACTGGGGCAGTAGGAGCATCACACAAAAAAGATAGGATTATGAGCTGTTCCTTTCTCTATGTAAAAAGCTGTCATTGACGGAGTAGTCAAAATAACAGTAAACAAGTAGAAAATATGTCATTGTATTCTGCTGAATGAAAGTTCCTAAGTTTATTATCTGATGACGCATTAGCTTCTATAGTCAATTCGATATGTACTCTACCATCTACTCTTGTCTCATATTGGAGAAAATCGTTTTCTATTTCGGGACTTAATACCTGAATATCTTCTGATGCATCGCACAATGCATTAGGTAAGTTTCCTTTTCGCCGCTGAAAAATTGATCGAATGTTTCTTGGCATGTAGTTAATTCCAAGGTGGAAACTTGCAGTAGGAGAATAAGTGTAGCAACTATCAGCCTTGACGTTACGTACCACACTCCATTTCCTAATACGAAATTTTTTATTAGATAAGTCTATGTAAAGTCTCTTGTTGGCGCCACTTCAAATCAGCTATAAAAGCCATCAGACAGCAAGAAATAATTTTTGTTACTGAGAAAACTTAGAATTTGTGAAAACGAGATCTTTAGACAATTGGATTCAGTGACGAACCAGGCTGGCGTAAAACTCAAGAACTAGGCTGTGATATACCGGTTCCGCTGAGTTTCTTGAGCAGCCTGAACTTTTAATCCGCCGACCCTTACATCAATAACAACACGAACAACAACAACACGAACTTCGATTCAATTTGGTTGACCAGATCGAAATTTTTTACAATGACTGGAAATAACCCCAATAGACATTGGAAAACGGCTGACTACAATATGTCAGGCCAACGCGAGAAAGTGAGCACGCTGAATTGCTCAAAACATTTGACGGACACCTTGTTGATGTGAAATGTAAATTGGCTATGAAGAAAACAATATCTGCAGAAAGAGCATATCAATGTTTCTTCGAAACTTACGACGAACTCGAGGAAAGCAGAAAACAGCTGAGGTTACTAATAAAACCAAAGTAATTTGAAGTTTTTGACAGTGACACCAAGCGTACCTTAGAAGAAAAGAGTAAAGATTTGCGATGGGTAGTTGAAAAAGTGCGCTTTCTCCGAGACATTGAAATTTGTCGCACTGAATTTGTTGATTGTCGGAAAGACACACTACGAGCATACAAATTATTGGAAGCTCATAAACAAATTTATAATGAACTTTCGAAGTTGGAAAAGAAGTTGAAAGCAGAAAACTTAAGCGACTCCGAAAAACAGACATTGTGTAATCAAATGGAAGAGCTAGTAGAAAAGCTAGCAGAGAAGTAACCAGAATGGATTCGAGTAACAAAGCCAGAAGTTCGCACCCAAAAGGTTGTGAAATTCAGCGATTTTAGGAGTCACTATCAAGATCTGATCAAGCTGTAGAGGCTCAGCAATGAAAGAGACCGCAATTGATACAGGAAATGGAGCAACATAAAACGCTGAGGAGAATGTTGAGGTCTCTTCCAAGCATTCTGCTACACACGGAAGCAGAAAAAACCAGTATCAACAACTCGCGATCATCAAGAAGGCGACAGATTAAAAAAATGGAGCTCGAAAACCAAAGAGCAAAGAAAGAAACAGAGCAACGACTGCGAGAGCGACAAATGGAGTTAGAGCAGGAGCATGAAGAAATAGAACTTCGTCGCCAGCAAGAAGAATTACGATTAGAACAACTACAACAGCAGCGAGAACAAGATTTACAACAACGACAACAAGAGCAGGAGTTACCTCTAAAGATGCAACAACAAGAAGACGAACTGCGTCATCGACAGCATGAGCGAGTCCTTGAAAACAAAAGAAAGAAAGCAGAGGCCGAAGAGGAACCAAGGACGTCTGAAACTTGAGCTGATCAAAGGAAGCTCAAAGGCATCTGGATCAGTGGCAGACGTGATAGAAAATTTTGGATCAAGACGCAATCAGGAAAGAACAGCAGGGTGGGCAGAATCAGCGGCTCAACAGTCTGTCCCTAGACAGCCACTGTCTCCAAACGTTGTTATCGACCCTTCAACAAATGTCACAATAGACAGAGTTGACAAACGTTTCAGCACGTACCCGAAAACTACCCGCTATTCCGACCAGGTGAAGAAATTTTCTCAACGCAACTGACAGAACCGAGCTTTTTCAAGAAACCAGAAATCCGTAAATCAATTAGAGTAACGGACCCACCAGCACCACCGTTGACAAGGACAAAGTTTCAACAGCAGGGAACGTCAGCAGTTCATGACAAAAACAGCAGTCAGAGTCCCATTACCAACTCTCGAAACAGGTATGCCGAGAGAAGAAACAGGAGCACAATGAATCAAACCACTCACCAAGTCATTTACCAACCAGTACCAAGCAGTGGTGTCAGTGGCTTGCCAAAACTAAAGCTGACTGAGTTTTCAGGAGATCTACTGGAGTGGCCAGAGTGGTCAGGTCTTTTTGATGTTGTTGTTCATCAAAAGCCAATCAGCGATACGGAAAATATGCAATACCTGAAGACCAGTCTCACGGGTCAAGCAAAAGCAGCAATATCGGGAATGGGATTCAGCTAAAAATCATACTATCATTCTTGGGATGTTCTCTGTGAGAAGTATGGCAGATCAGATGTCATAGTCAACAATCATTTCAAGAAAATAAATACTCACCTTCCAATTCGGCACGACGATTCTGCGAGCATTGTCAAATTTGCAAATGTGGTTACAAATGTGGTAAACACTTTAACTCAACTTGGATACACATCAGACCTAGAAGCAGAAGCAGGGCTTGGTTCAACAACTAGAAAAGTTTTGCCGCAACTGAGAGAACAGTGGTTGCAGTATATGCAAGATCGTCGACTACTGAGAGGCAATCTGATTGATTTCAAAGAATAGCTTGCCTCCAAAGCAGTAATTCATGAGAACTTGTTAGTACAGACACACTTGTTGTTTGACAGAAATAGATTTCAAAGCCGTGATAAACCGAAGACGAGTACTTTTGCTTCAAACGCTGAAGAGTCAAGCAAACCCAAGAATTTCGAATGGTCCTTCAATGATGGACAACATCCTATTTGGACGTGTGATAAATTGAAATCTATGAAAGTAAATGAACGACACGAGCAAGCCCAGAAGTTCCAATTGTGTTTCAATTGTTTGAGACAAAATCACATGTCGAAGGACTGCAAAAGCAGGACATGTGGTGTACCCAGCTGTGGAAGGCGACACAACAGACTTTTGCACAGCGAATTACAGATGAATGATATTACAAAAAATGCCTCAGATGCTACAATGGCAGTAGCAACTAACATCACCCAAGGAAGACTCCCAGTGGAACGAATCGAGCTGACAAACAAAGACTTGAGCCTAAATGTGCTACCAATGTGTGATTCAGGATCCTCGATTTCTTTTGTAGACAAGTCAGTGGTGTCAAAACTTCAACTTCAAGGCCAAAAAGCGTCCTTATCAGTAGCAGGGATCCATGGCTCACAAGATGTCAAGACTTAGATAGTGCCGATTGGTGTTTCAGCGCATGAGAAGTCTCGTCCTCCGATAACAGTGCAATTCTATGTGCACGAGAAACTGAAGTTGGGAGACCAGATTGTGGAGCTGCAAGAGTTAAAAGATCGCTATCCACATCTGAGGAACTTGCGAATTCAGAGCTACAATCTAAACGAGGTTCAAGTGATTCTTGGACCAGACTGTTCCGATATTCATATTCTTTCGATTTCAAGAGATCAGAAGACAAAGCCGCACCATGAGCAGTGAAATCAAAGATTGGCTGGGTTTTAAGTGGTCTGCTACCAGCGAAGCCACAACAACAACATCAATTGCAGATGATAAACTAGCAAACCAGTTGAGTAAGTGGTGGGATATCGGGTCCTACGCATCAAACTGCAATGTCACCGGTCATTCGAAAGAGGATTGACCTTACACTGCAATGGGACAACACACTTCTACTCTGCAAAGGGGAACTTCTACTCTGCAATTGGGCAACTCAAGTCTCTAGAACGGTGCCTGCAGGAAGACGAAACGCTAAAGAAGCGCTACCAAGAAACCACTGACACGGATGTCAATGCTAGTTACGTTCGGAAAATTGACCAGACCGAACTGAATGAAACCAAAGACAAACTGCGGTGGTATTTATCACATCATCCTGTCATAAACCCGCATAAACCTGAAAAACCCAGAAGATTATGCAACGCAGCAGTAAAGTATCAAGGCGTAGCCCTGAACCACAGACTTCTTTCTGAACCAGACCTGCTGCAGTGTCTGATCGGAATTATTTTCCGCTTCCGAGAACCTCCAATAGCTTTATCAGCAGACATAGAAGCGATGTTTCTTCAAGTCGCTGTCCCAAACGATGACAACCTATGTTCACGATTTCTCTGGCAAGAATATCCAGAGCAGAGAATAGAAGTCTATCAGTCTAAATGACACGTTTTGGGGGGGAAGCTCGCCAACTTGTGCAAATTACGCTTTGCACCAAGTGGCGAAAGATAATGCAGTCAACGACAAAAGTCTCGCCAGAACGGTTCAGCGAAACTTCTACATGGACGACTTCCTAAGGTCAGTCATAACCCCTCAAGAAGTAATTGAAATCTACCAAAAAGTCAGAGACATCCTCATCAAAGGTAGATGCAATTTGACGAAATGGATAACAAGTAACGATTAAGTAAAGTCACAGATCCCAGAGACAGACAGGTCAACGAAAGTTGTGGAATCTTTCGAAGCAGAACCACAATCATCTTCAATCTTAGGATTGCACTGGAATGTGGACACAGACAGTCTCATTGTCTGTCGTGGAACTGAGCAAGAAGTGCCAGCAAAAAGAACTCAGAGAATTGTCCTATCGTTTGTCTCAGCAGTGTTCGACCCACTTGGTATATGTTCACCATTCACCATACGAATGCGGTTTCTACTCAAAAGCATCAAAGCAGCAATGGGGCAAGCATGGTACAAAGAATTGTCAGCAGAACACACAAAACTATTCGGTGACAGGTGCTCTGAGTTGAGAGAAATAAGGACGATGTCAACAAATCGACTTTATTTCGAGAACGGATGTTCAAACTTGAGACTACACGTTTTCACAGACACGTCAAAAGAAGCGATGTGCATCGTGGAATATCTGCAAGACAAGGTGACGTTGAAACTTAACTACGTGATAGGAAAATGTCGTGTGGAACCCATCAGCCAAATGACAATACCGAAATTGGAATTCTGAACCCTAATCTTTGACTGGAGACAATACAGTAGCTTCAACCGAATTAGAAACTTCATTGCCTATTGCCTGAGGTTCAAGACGAAGCAGCAGGGACCCTCAAAGCAGACGATACTCATCAAGAAGAGCAAATACTGTTTCGATTTGTTCAAAACGAAAGCTTCCCGAATGTTTCGATGTCGATAGCAAACGATAAAGAAATCTACAAAACATTGAACATTGCCAAACTGTCACTCTTCATAGGGGAAGATGGAACAATTAGCGCGAAAGTCCAACTGAAGCATTCAAACCTTGACTACAATGCGAAACATCCAATATTGTTAACAGCAAAACTTCCAGTTGTACAATTTCTGTTGGAGAAAGCACATTGAGACAACCTACATGAGGGCACAGAATACGTGAGAAACAATCCGAATGTTTCGAAGTCGATAGCAAACGATAAAGAAATCTACAAAACATTGAACATTGCCAAACTGTCACTCTCAATAGAGGAAGATGGAACAATTAGCGTGAAAGGCCAACTGAAGCATTCAAACCTTGACTACAATGCAAAACATCCAATATTATTAACAGCAAGACATCCAGTTGTACAACTTCTGTTGGAGAAAGCACATCGAGACAACCTACATGAG
Source organism: Convolutriloba macropyga (assembly GCF_964194025.1). Taxonomy (NCBI): domain Eukaryota; kingdom Metazoa; phylum Xenacoelomorpha; order Acoela; family Convolutidae; genus Convolutriloba; species Convolutriloba macropyga. The sequence goes on along the minus strand of NC_134472.1, from coordinate 17,388,618 downwards.
GGCACAGAATACGTGAGAAACAATCCGAATGTTTCGAAGTCGATAGCAAACGATAAAGAAATCTACAAAACATTGAACATTGCCAAACTGTCACTCTTCATAGAGGAAGATGGCACAGAATACGTGAGAAACATGCTTCAACTGGATCACCGGATTGAGAAATGTTTTAAGGAAAGTCAAGTCGAGATTTATCAAATGCAGACACAGAAACGCCAACCCGACCCACTGATGGCAGACCTAACCAGAAAACAACCTGATAAACATGTGTTCCCATTCACACATACCGGAGTCGACTACTTCGGACCTTTGAAGTCAAGTCCCTACGACGTACCATGAAGATATGGTGCTGCTTCTTCACTTGCCTGACAACGAGAGCAGTGCATATCGAAGTTGCACAGTCATTGGACACCGAGTCATGTTTAGCTGCAGTGACAAGATTCATTGCAAGACGTGGCTACCCAAATACCATCATCAGTGACAACGGAACGAATTTTGTTGGAGCAGCTAAAGAGCCGGAAGCAATCATGAACGAGTGGGACGAAGCTAAGATTGAAAGTGACTTAGCACACAAAAAAATGTTCGGAAATTCAATCCTCCCGGAGCTCCTCACTTTGGTGGAATCTGGGAAAGACTGGTTCGAAGTTGCAAGAAAACCATGATTGCTATCTTGGACAACAGAAGTTTTACCGACAAGGTACTCAGCACAACAATGTGTCTGGTGGAACAAACACTCAACGCAAGACCCCTGACAGCAGTGAGTGATGACCCTGAAGTTTTGACAGCACTCACACCTAATCATTTCCTGCTCGGGACGAGAGAACGCGAGTGCCCCATTCTTGCCATCCAGTGAACGCCACCATGACCTGAGAAAATCTTTCAAAACGGCTCAAGCATATGCCGACCTGATCTGGAAAAGATGAACTCGTGAATACATTCCACAATGGAACTAGAGATCGAAGTGGTCAAAAGAACATGTGCGAAATCTGAAAGAAGGTGATCTAGTATGGCTAGTAGATGACTCTGTGAAACGCTGTGAGTTTAAACTGGGACGAATCATTGAAATTTACACTGGTAACGACGGTGTTGTGAGATCAGCGGGAGTCAAAATGGCACATGGAGAGCTGAACCGGCCAGTCGTGAAGTTAGCGCCAGTATTCTACGATGGTGTTTCCGAGATCAAAAACAGGGCCAGTGATGTTGGCGCCACTTCAAATCAGCTACAAAAGCCATCCGAAAGCAAAAAATTACTTTCGAAAAAGAAAAAACTTGAAATCTGTCAAAACTCAAAAGTGGTCAAAACTGAAATTTTTTACAAGTTGGGACCAAAATTTTGTACACCCCCCTCCGATTTTTGGAAAGCAAAACCCGAGCAGCCTGAGGTTATGGCACACGGTTAAGTTACCTCTATGCTAATCTTTAAACAATCAGAAACAAGTAGCGATGATGTTATAAATGATAGATAATTGATTATTTACTTTAAACCAATTGTTTGGATAGTGAAACTGTATTGTGTTTAGAACCATTAGAAGCTGCTATACAGAGCTTTTGGCTCTCATATTGACCAAAATTTGATTCTTTAACAATTTTAGGTTTTTGCTAAGTTTTGCTAGATCTTAAGATCTTGCGAGTTTAAGTTAGTTGAACTGACTTGAAGAGAACTTAGCAAAAATACTAGCTACGGGTTGAAGCCTAACACACATCAGCACGAGATTGAACATAGATTATCACTAATGTTTTTCTTAACTTCAATCAACAAAATTTAAGTTACAGTCCTTTAATACGTCCGAGCGACTAATTATTTCTGCGAGAACATTAGACAATCGGATTTAGTGAAGAACCAGGCCGGCGTAAAGCTCGAAAACCAGGCTGAGATATACCGGTTCCGCTGAGATTCTTGAGCAGCCGCAACATCTTTTGCGCCGATTTGTGCCATTTTTGTGCGTTTTTTGAATTGTCTCATTTTTTAAACTTTATTTTCCTTGAATTGAATCCAACTAATACAATTCCCTATTTGTGTTCCTAAAGAAATATTCCACAGTCAGTTTGGGTACAGAATGCCAGCAGTTCAGTCTCAAAATTCAACTGCTTTTTATGACATTTCTCTGGAAAACGATTGAACACTTCCGTGGCCGTCAAAATTTGTTTACTCTATCGATTTATTTGTAAAAATTGTACTGCTTTTCATAAAAACATTTCTTGTCCTCGGACTAATGCCGTTATCATCTAAACCTTATTTTTTTATTCCATTATTCAATCATTTCAACAAAAGAAGATATTTTTTCGATTACATCTGACAATTGAATTTTTGTACACACTTCATTAGCATCATCTCTTCGGCTGCAAGTTGTTTTTAGGTAACTAACAGAAGCAAAAAAAATTCCAGCACTCAAACATTGAGATCAACGTTCAACGAATTAAGACTATGAGACTGCTTTAATGAAAATTGTTGACTTTTTATTGGATGCTAATGAAACAATTGAGAACACATGTAGAATTCATTGCATGAAACCAAAAAAGAATTTTTGTAGTCCACTCATGAATAAATATCAAATTTCAACTTTTTCCCCTATATATCAAATTTATATATATATATATATATATATATATATATATATATATATATATATATATATATATATATATATCTATATATAACTTTTTCTATATAAAACTTTTTCTATATATAATAAATATCTATATATAACTTTTTCTTAAACATCAAAATTGCATTAAATTTTTTTGTTACATCTAAGAGTTTTATTTATAATCTATCTTTAGAAAATAAAAATTGATTTTAAAGTTCTTTTGATGAAAGTCGGAGTTGCAACCAAAAAAGATTGGACATAATCCAAAAAACATTTTCTTATTTTCAATTGTACGGTAACATTTCAGGCAGGAATTGGTATAAAAACTGGATATATTCGTAAGGTTCGACAGTCAAATTTGAAACTTTTTCTAAGGCCGCAATATTTCGCAAATATTTTCGTTAAATATAGAATACGAATCCAACATTCTTCATTAGAAATCAAATACTTTTTAACTTGCAAAAAAATTTTAAATGTAAACCACAACAAACAAAAACTAAATGAAAACGAAACACTTTGTGTTTTCTAAATTTCCTTAACTTCTTGTTCACCAAACCTGTCACACTGAACTGTTTGTTGGGAAATTGACAAAAAATTATAGATCCAATAATTACAATATGAAAAAAAAAATGTTGAATTACAAAAGATGCAAAAAAATGAAAACATGCCTTCATCATTTTTATGAAAATATGAAAAAGGTTAAAACTAAATTCGGAACAAAGGTGTGATACACGCAGAAATTGTTCGAACATTGTTTTCAGGTAAGTTCTTTGCTGACCAAATCTACTAGGGCGTTCGGTTGGCTGAACGCTGACTGGGGGCGTAGGAGCATCACACAAAAAAATAGGTTTGTCAGATGTTCCTTCCTCTATGTAAAGAGTTGTCATTGACGGGGTATTCAAAATGTCAGTAAACAAGTAAAAAATATGTAATTGTAATCCGCTGGATGAGAGTTCCTAATTTATTAACTGATGATGCATTAGAATCTATATTCAACTCGATATGTACTTTACCATCAATTCCTGTCCCATTTTGGTGAAAATCGGCTTCTATTTTGGGACTTGATACCTGAATATCCTCTGATGTATCATACAATGCATTAGGTACGTTTCCTTTTTACTGCTGAAAAATTAATCGAATGTTTTTTGGCATGTGGTTACTTCCAAGTTGGATACTCGCAGTAGCAGAATAAGGGTAGCAACTATCAGCCTTGACATCACGTGCCACATTTTTATTAGGTAAGTTTATATAAAGTCTTTCGCGCCGATTCGTGCCAATTTTGTGTGCTTTTAGAATGGTGTAATTTTTTAAACTATAATTTCTTTGAATTGGATCCAACTAAAAAAATTCCCTATTTGTGTTCCTAAAGAATTTTTCCAAAGTCAGTTTGGATACCGAATGCCAGCAGTTAAGTCTCAAATTTCAACTGCTTTGTATGACATTTTTCTGAACAACATTGAATTTTTTCGTAGCTGTCAAAAGTTGTTAACTCTATCTATTTATTTGTAAATATTGTAGTGCTTTTCATAAAAGTAATTTTTGTCCTCTGACTAATGTGTTATCAATTAATTCGTATTTTATTTTCCATTATTCAATCATTTCAACAAAAGAAGATAATTTTTTTCGATTACATCTGACAATTGACTTTTTGCAAACACTACATAAGCATCAGCTCTTCGGCTGCAAGTTGTTTCTAGGTAATTGACAACAGCAACAAAATTCCAGCACTCAAACATTGAGATCAACCTTCAACAAATTGAGACTGTGAGACCGATTTAATGAAAATTGTTGTCTGTTTATAGGATGCTAATGAAAAAATTGAGAACTCATATAGAATTCATTGCATGAAATCAAAAAAGAATTTGTTTAAGCCATTCATGAATAAATATCAAACTTCAATTTTATCCCCTATATATCAAATTTTGCAGCTAACATTTCCTTGAACACAAAATTGCATTAAACTTTTTTGTTACATCTAAGAATTTTTTTATAATCTATCTTAAGAAAACAAAAATTGATTTTAAAGTTGTTTTGATAAAAGTCGGAATTGCAACCAAAGATATTGGACATAATCAAAACAACATTTTCTTATATTCAATAGTACGGTATCGTTTCAGGCAGGAATTGGTACAAAAACTGGATATATTCGTAAAGTTCGACAGTCAAATTTGAATTTTTTTCTACGGCCGCGATTTTTCGCAAATATTTTTGTTTAATATAGAAAACAAATCCAACCTTCTTCATTTGAAATCAAATACTTCAAATATTTATTAACTTGCGAAAAACTTAAATGTTAAAAAAAACAAACAAAAAGGAAATGAAAACGAAACACTTTGTGTTTTCTAAATTTCCTTAACTTTTTGTTCACGTAACTTGTCACATTGAATTGTTTTTGGGAAACTGAAAAAAAGAAATGCATTACCAAATTAGATTAAAATAAACACACACCTTCATCATTTTCATGAAAATATGAAAATTGTTAAAACTAAATTTGGAACACAGGTGTGATACACACAAAATTAATTCGAACATTGTTTTCAAGTAAATTCTTTGCTGGACAAATCTATTAGGGCATTCGGTTGGCAGAAAACTGACTGGGGCACTAGGAGCATCACACAAAAAGATAGGATTATGAGTTCTTCCTTCCTCTGTGTAAAGAGTTGTCATTGACGGCGTAGTCAACATGCCAGTAAACAAGTAGAAAAAATGTCATGGTAATCCACTGGATGAGAATTTCTAAATTTATTAACTGATGACGCATTACCATCTACAATCAACTCGATATGTACTCTACCATCTACTCTTGTCTCATATTGGAGAAAATCCTTTTCTATTTCGGGACTTAATACCTGAATATCCTCTGATTATCCAATGCATTAGGTAAGTTTCCCTTTCCCCGCTGAAAAACTGATCGAATGTTTCTTGGCATGTAATTAATTCCATGGTGAAAACTTGCAGTAGGAGAATAATGGTAGCAACTATCAGCCTTGACGTCACGTACCATACTCCATTTCCCAAATACGGAATCTTTTATTAGATAAGTTTATACAAAGTGTTTCGCATCAATTTAAGCCATTTTTGTGTGCTTTTTGAATTCTGTCATTTTTTACACTAAATTTTGAATTGAATCCAACTAATATAATTCCGTATTTGTGTTCCTAAAAATTTATTCCGGAATCAGTTTGGGTACAGAATGCCAGCAGTTTAGTCTCAAACTTCAACTGCTTTGTTCGACATTTTCTGAAAAATCATTGAATACTTCCGTAGCTGTCAAAATTTGTAAACTATATTGATTTACTTGTAAATATTGTATTGCTTTTCATAAAAACAATTTTTGTCCTCTGACTAATGTCGTTATCATCTAATCCTTTTTTTGTTCCATTATTCAATCACTTCAATAAAAAGAAGATACTTCTTTAATTACATCTGACAATTGACTTTTTGTACACACTACATAAGCACCATCTCTTCGGCAGCACAAATAATGAATCAGGTGCTGTTTTAGTCAAATAGCGATAGCTGTAAAACATGACCTTGAAAACAAATTTGTTGAAAACTCTTCAGATTTTCGAAAAAAGAGTTTGACCAGAAACAAGTTTAGGAGAGATGTACTGCCAGCTGAGCAAAGAATTAAAAAACTAGAATCAGTGTTCTACGAACGAACTCGGTCGTTTACGAACTTAAACTATGGTAGTGATTTAAGGAAAATTGATTGTTGTTTACTGGACGCTGGTAGAAAACTTGAGAACTCATATTATACCTGGTTGCAGGAAACTGAAAAGAATTATTTGTAAGCTCATTTTTTCCTTAAATATCAATTTTCATTATCTTCCCTTAAAAATCCAGTTTTGCATTCAACTTTTGTTCAATATCAGTTTTGCATTAGCTTTTTTTTTAAATATAACAATTTCAAACAAACTTTATTTACAGAACTTAAAAATGAGTTTTGAAATTGTGTTATAAAAGATCCAAAGGGCAAACAAAAAATTTGCAACAACTGCAGAAGTCTTTTTCTGTTTTAATTTTTTTACGGTTTGTACGACTTCAGGTAGAAAATGAATATTTAAAAAGACCATACTAACAGATTAAATTGCAAAAAAAACTGAATGATTTCATAAAAATACCAATTTAAAAATTTGTAGGGCCAAGGGTTTTTGCACAAAATTTTTGGTTAAATGTCAGAAACAAATCAAACGTTTTTCTTTGAATATCGAAACACTTTTTAATCTGTAAAATCAACTAATTTAATTTTAAGTATAAATAGCAAAAAATTAAAGTAGAAATTCATCGAAAAATATACACAACAACAATTTTGATTTTCATTACAGACCATTTTGTGGGTCAAATCTACTAGGGGTTTGGTTGGCTGAACGCTGACTGGGGGTTGTCTGAGCATCACACAAAGAGATAGGGTTATGAGCTGTTCCTTACTCTTTGTAAAAAGTTGTCATTGACGGGGTATTTGAATGTCAGTAGACCTTTGGTACTGCGCTGGATGAGCTTTTTACAATTTATTAACTGAAGAAGCATTGGTATCTACCGTCAACTCCTTATATCTTCTATCATGAACTCTGGAGATTTGTATCTCTCCCATCAACTCTGTCCCCTTTTGGAGAGATTTGCTTATTTGGGGCTTGATAACTGAATATCATTTGGTGTGTCCAAAAATGCTTTAGGTACGTCTCCGTTTTCCCACTTAAATGCTAATATCATGCGTCCCGGGTTGTAATTAATTTTAAAGCAGAAGCTTGAAGAATGAGGGTGGTGGTCATTGCTATCAATTTTGACCTCACGTACCACATTTCATTTCCAAATATCGACATATAAATTAAGTCAGTTTATATAAAAACATTGAAAGGATTTGTGCCATTTTGTATGCTTCTTGAATTTATTTTTTTAATTAGATTTTATAAATTGAATCCAACTAATATAATTCTTTGTTTCGTTTACTGAAAAACACTAATCTAGAATCAGTTTGGGTACAGTTTGGGAATGACAGCAGTTATGTCTCAAATGTCAACTGGTTTGTATGACTCTTTTCTGAAAAACCAATGAATACTTCCGCATCTGTCAAAAGTTGTAAACTTTACCGACTTGCATGTAAATATTATTCTTTTCAAAATAGTAACTTTTGTACTCTGACTAATGTTGTTATCATCTTATTCTCATTTTTTATTCCAAATTTCAATCACTTCAACAAATTAGAAGATTTTTTTCAGTTACATCTGACAATTGACTGCTTGTACACTTTACATAAGCTTCAGCTCTTCAATAGCACAAATAATGAACTGGTTGATATTTTCAGTCAGCTAACAAGATCGTTAAAACTTAACTTGGAAAACCAAATTTTTGAAAACTATGCAGAGTGCCCAAAAAGAGATTGACTAGAAAAAAGTTCAAGAGACATGTACTGCCAGCTGAGCACAGAAGTACCAGCGCAAAAATGTGGAATCAGAGTTCTACGACCGAACTTCGTCGCTTACGAACTTAAACTGTGAGACTGATTTAATGATAATTGTTGATCGTTTATTGGATGCTCATGAAAAACTTAGAACAATTTTTGCGTCTAACTTTCTGTTAGGAATCGGTTTTGGATTAATTCTTTTTGTTACATCTGAAGTTTTCATATATAATTTATTTTTAAAAATTAATAGCAGATTTTAAAATTATTTTGTTTGAATTCCAAATTTTTGGACTTAATTTAGAAATTTTGTCTTATTTTCTATTATTTTACGAAAGAGTTCATTTAGAAAATGACGTTTTAAAATGATAAAAGTGACAGATTAGTATGAAAAAACTGAACTAATCACCAACGAACTAATCACTCTTATGTTTTTATCCTCTAATTCACATCAAACCTTCATTTGGAGATATTTAGACCAAATTTTAGCAATTTTAGCCTTCTACCTACACCCATTGACAAAAATTTTTATGAGACCAAAAGTTCTGTTAGCAATACAGCTCCTTTATCTTCAACAAATAGCTCTGTTGTTTTTATACCGAATCCCTCAATTGGATATGTGGATAACCTAATTGAAGTTTGAAGGACTCTGCCTGTATGCAAAAAATAGCTTGCTTTTATCAACACAGTGTCCACTATCTTGTGGCTGCAGAGAACTGCTATCTCTTGTGCATCTATTTGATGAAGATTAACAAGGTTAACAGATTTCCACGTTATCTGACGGCCACTGAAGATAGAAGTCATACTAACATAGAAATCAGTTAATTTACATTTTATTTGGCGTAATTTATGCCTTATTGTTTTAAGATGTAGTTTACATTGTCATCTCCCGGGTCGAGGAAAAACTGGAATAATATGTAATATAAGCGGTGAACGGTTGTTTTCTTCACCGCAAACTTTGTACATAATTTTGCGGTGAAATGCGGTGAAATTTTGTAATTTCATCGCTAGAGTATGCGGTGAACTTACAAAAACTCACCACATTTCACCGCGTACTACAGTGTACCGGCCTTACCCGGGTTCAACACTTTCACCTCCTGCATGTCAGCCACTTCCTTTTCCACTGGACCACCTGTCACTAACTTCTATGGTGTTTTTTTGAATTTAAATCAAACTCACTCTACTTTCTGTAAGACATGCGCGTTGAATTTTTGCAACATTTGCGATTTTTAGCGGCGAAATTACATATTTTGGCGGTGAAATGTGGTGATTTTTTGTATGTTCACCGCTTACTCTAGTGGCGAAATTACAAAAATTCACCATTTAGAAAAAAGTGTCAAAGAGATGTAAGATTAAAGTATAATTTTAGGGGGATTAAAACTAACAATTCCTCCCTTAGTACCCATTACCCCCTTATCTTATGTCGTTTTACCCCTAAAATTAACCCCTAATCTTACACTTTTTGACACTTTTTCTGAGCGGTGAATTTATGTAAGTTCATCACTAAGTTAAGCAGTGATTTTTTGTAATTTCATCGCATTCACCTCTTATCTCACACAATTTAGATACATTTTTTCAGAGCGGTGAATTTATGTAATTTCACAGCTAAATTCAGCGCTGAAATTATGTAATTTCACCGCTACCAGGCGGTATTTTTTCACCGAATTCATCGCCTAATTTATGTAATTTCACCGCAATCACCGCTTATCTTACAAAATTTCCCGCATTCACCGCTTATCTTACATACTTTTGCGATAAATGGCGGTGATACCTCGACCCGGGCTATTACTTTACAGGAACAGCATTAATGTAGGAAAAATCTTTCCAGAATGGAATCCAGAAACCGCAAAGAAGATTGTGCATAATTTATGTTAAATTTTATAGTGTTTCTCATACAAAAAAAAATTAGTTTCAAAAAAGTTCCAGATTGTATTGAAGCGTCATGGAGGCAAAGGTGAGAATATTGGTAAAAACTTCGGGACATAGCTCTCCATCAAGAAAACCAAAAAATGGATATTGCTCTCTGGAATTCAGCCTGGTTTTTTATGACTATCGACTCACCACTTTTGTTTTGCTACACAATTTAGATGCCAAAAATTGTCATAAAAAATTGACGTCACAAAAGTTCTTCTATATGTAAGGTCATCTATAAGATAGCTTTGGTTCACCTCTTTCCTGAAACACTTTTGCGTTTATTAGAGCAGGCACTTTGGCCCGTGTACAGAGGACAAATGACCCGGCTACAAAAAATAATCAAACTTGCCTCGAAGTCGAATTATATCAATTTTCTGATTTAGATTCTGAGAAAATGGATCTACATTTTTTGTTTACAATGTGATGACAAAAAATCTAAAAGCCTTGTTCTTTGAATAAAAAACTTGGAAGATGGGTGTTGGCTTTCAGGTTGAAAAAAAAGTCAAGTATCATACCCAGCAAAACTTAAGGGCGGCCTCCAGACTGCTTTCGCTGCCCATTAATAGACCTGTTGCTAGCAATTGGACAAACGTGTCCACTTCTTCGTCAACTAATTCACTGTAGTTGCCAGACAACCTTGCGTTCAATATGTTCATAAACATTTCACTGCCGCGTACCACTGTTTCCAGATCTCCGCTGTAATTATCAAATGCATCGTCCATTGTGATATTGGATAATAAATTGTTATGATATGGTATAGAAAAGCACAATGCTGAATCTGCGTTTCTGTAGTCGTAGATAGATAAGTCACTTCCTTCAAGGTGATAAAAACTGGGCGATCAAAAAATGAGGGTCCGAAAAACATTCCAAGTTGAAG
>NC_134472.1:17083328-17375828 GCF_964194025.1 Convolutriloba macropyga | reverse complement strand
CTAAAAACAATGTTTTGCTCTGATTTTAGTTTAAGTAATATTTAAAATTTTTAGATATTCATTTAGACATGCATGACATTCAAACCAACCACTCTATTTTCTCTAACTATCTTGATGTCCAACTAGTCACACCAAAGCAGCCTCTTTGCCTATTTGTCTGGATGACCATGTAACTATATTGAAGCCACATACTGAAACCAGTTTTTGTGCTTTTGTGTTTTGTTAAAATCTTCTGTCTGCCAGATTCTCCATGAAAATGTGATTTAATCCAGTAACAGTTTATTCTTCGCAATTGTTCATTACAGTACAGGGAGATACGAAACTACCCATTTTTATCAAGTAAATTTTTTTAAAGTGAAGAAAAATTGAATACCTTTAGTGGTTTAGCTTTCATCTAACGCTTTTTTACACTAAATATTTTTGTTATTTTACATTCTCAATTTTCCCAAATAATTTTGTTTATTGTTGTCTCAAAAATCAAGTCTAATTTTTAATCAAATCATATTTTACAACAATGAGGCATTTTGCCATCCAACTAAAACAACTAGTTCAACCACTCCAACTACCAAAATTTAAGTCACATTTTTGAAGCAAATTCTATGTTGTTTCTTTTCTGTAACAATTTTCTGTTTATCAGTATAACGAAGACGACCTAATTCAATTCAACAAAATCTAAAGATTAAAGATTTCAGTCCTTGCACTTGAACATTACAAGAAGATGAGAACTTTACAGGAAGACAAGAAGATAACAACGTCTTTTTATAGTAAATAAAATTGACCAAATTAAGTCGTTATAGTTTTCATCTAAAGATTTTTTACACCTATTTTCTTTGTTATTTTTGAATTGTCAAAATTGCCGAATTTGTTGGTTTTTTGATGTTTCTCTCCCTCTCTCTCTTTCTCTCTCTCTATCTCTCTCACGTGTCTGTCACTTCAAACTAAAGCACGCGTCTGCTACACCTTTCCAACCTCATGTGTTTAATTTCTTGAGCCTTGAATATAGCATTTCGGAGTTGGTTATTTGAAAAGTCTCTAGAAACAATATTTTGCTCTGATTTTAGTTTAAGGAATATTTAAAATTTTTAGATATTCATTTAGACATACATGACATTCAAACCAACCATTCTATTTTCTCTAACTATCTTGATGTCCAGCTAGTCACACCAAAGCAGCCTCTTTGCCTATTTGTCTGGATGACCAAGTATCTATATTGAATCCACAGTACTGAAACCATTTTTTGTGCTTTCGTGTTTTGTTAAAATCTTCTGTCTGCCAGATTCACCATGGAAATTTGATTTAATCCAGTAACAGTTTAGTCTTCGCAATTGTTCATTACAGTACATGGAGATACAGAACTGCCCATTATTATCAAGTAAACCTTTTCAAAGTGAAGAAAAATTGAATACCTTTAGTGCTTTAGCTTTCATCTAACGATTTTTTACACTAAAACTTTTTGTTATTTTACAATCTCAATTTTTCCCAAATTTTTTTGTTTGTTGTTGTCTCAAAAATCAAGTCTAATTTTTAATCAATTCATATTTTACAACAATGAGGCATTTTGCCATTCAACTAAAACAACTAATTCAACCACTCCAACTAGCAAAATTAAAGTAACATTTTTGAAGCAGTTTATATGTTGTTTTTTTTTCTGTAACAATTTTCTGTCTACCAGTATAACGAAGACGACTTAATTCAATTCAACAAAATCTAAAGATTAAAGATTTCAGTCCTTGCAGTTGGACATTACAAGAAGATAAGAACTTTACAGGAAGACAAGAAGATAACAACGTCTTATTATAGTAAATAAAACTGACCAACTTAAGTCGTTATGGTTTTCATCTAAAGATTTCTTACACCTATTTTCTTTGTTTATTTGAATTGTCAAAACTGCCGAATTTGTTGGTTTTTTGATGTGTCTCTCTCTCTCTCTCTCTATCTATCTATCTCTCTCACCTGTCCGTCGTTTCAAACTAAAGCACGCGTCTGCTACAACTTTCCAACCTCGTGTGTTTAATTTCTTGAGCCAAACACAATATAGCATTTCGGAGTTGGTTATTTAAAAAGTCTCGAAAACAATGTTTTCCTCTGATTTTAGTTTAAGTAATATTTAAAATTTTTAGATATTCATTTAGACATGCATGACATTCAAACCAACCACTCTATTTTCTCTAACTATCTTGATGTCCAACTAGTCACACCAAAGCAGCCTCTTTGCCTATTTGTCTGGATGACCATGTAACTATATTGAAGCCACATACTGAAACCAGTTTTTGTGCTTTTGTGTTTTGTTAAAATCTTCTGTCTGCCAGATTCACCATGAAAATTTGATTTAATCCAGTAACAGTTTATTCTTCGCAATTGTTCATTACAGTACAGGGAGATACGAAACTACCCATTATTATCAAGTAAACTTTTTTAAAGTGAAGAAAAATTGAATACCTTTAGTGGTTTAGCTTTCATCTAACGCTTTTTTACACTAAATATTTTTGTTATTTTACATTCTCAATTTTCCCAAATATTTTTGTTTATTGTTGTCTCAAAAATCAAGTCCAATTTTTAATCAAATCAAATTTTACAACAATGAGGCATTTTGCCATCCAACTAAAACAACTAGTTCAACCACTCCAACTAGCAAAATTTAAGTCACATTTTTGAAGCAATTTCTATGTTGTTTTTTTTCTGTAACAATTTTCTGTTTATCAGTATAACGAAGACGACCTAATTCAATTCAACAAAATCTAAAGATTAAAGATTTCAGTCCATGCAAATGAACATTACAAGAAGATGAGAACTTTACAGGAAGACAAGAAGATAACAACGTCTTTTTATAGTAAATAAAATTGACCAACTTAAGTCGTTATAGTTTTCATCTAAAGATTTCTTACACCTATTTTCTTTGTTATTTTTGAATTGTCAAAATTGCCGAATTTGTTGGTTTTTTGGTGTTTTTCTCTCTCTCTATCTCTTTCTTTCTCTCTCTCTCTATCTCTCTCACCTGTCTGTCACTTCAAACTAAAGCACGCGTCTGCTACACCTTTCCAACCTCATGTGTTTAATTTCTTGAGCCAAACACAATATAACATTTCGGAGTTGGTTATTTGAAAAGTCTCTAGAAACAATATTTTGCTCTGATTTTAGTTTAAGGAATATTTAAAATTTTTAGATATTCATTTAGACATACATGACATTCAAACCAACCATTCTATTTTCTCTAACTATCTTGATGTCCAGCTAGTCACACCAAAGCAGCCTCTTTGCCTATTTGTCTGGATGACCAAGTATCTATATTGAATCCACAGTACTGAAACCAGTTTTTGTGCTTTTGTGTTTTGTTAAAATCTTCTGTCTGCCAGATTCACCATGGAAATTTGATTTAATCCAGTAACAGTTTAGTCTTCGCAATTTTCATTACAGTACAGGGAGATACAAAACTGCCCATTATTATCAAGTAAACCTTTTCAAAGTGAAGAAAAATTGAATAGCTTTAGTGGTTTAGCTTTCATCTAACGATTTTTTACACTAAAACTTTTTGTTATTTTACAGTATCAACTTTTCCCAAATTTTTTTGTTTGTTGTTGTCTCAAAAATCAAGTCTAATTTTTAATCAATTCATATTTTACAACAATAAGGCATTTTGCCATCCAACTAAAACAACTAATTCAACCACTCCAACTAGCAAAAATTAAAGTAACATTTTTGAAGCAGTTTCTATGTTGTTTTTTTTCAGTAACAATTTTCTGTCTACCAGTATAACGAAGACGACTTAATTCAATTCAACAAAATCTAAAGATTAAAGATTTCAGTCCTTGCAGTTGAACATTACAAGAAGATAAGAACTTTACAGGAAGACAAGAAGATAACAACGTCTTATTATAGTAAATAAAACTGACCAACTTAAGTCGTTATAGTTTTCATCTAAAGATTTCTTACACCTATTTTCTTTGTTAATTTGAATTGTCAAAATTCCCGAATTTGTTGGTTTTTTGATGTCTCAATAGCAAAGGTTTAATTTTTATAAGATATGTTTATTTGACGTCCAACGAATTCGGCTAGTCAAACTAGCTACATTTAAACCAGAATAGTTAGAGCAGTTTCTGTGTTCTTTTTCTTTGTGACAATTATCTGTCTGCCAATTTAGCAACGACAGTTTGAATCAATCTGACAAAAATTTAAGATTGAAGATTTTTGTCCTCGCAATTTAACTCTACAGGAAGATACAAACACACGTGAAGCTTTTTCATAGCACGTCAGCTCTCCAAATTGATTTTTTTGAGTGTGCGGGCGCCTTGTGAACTGACACTACACAATGTCATTGCTAACTTTTTTGTTCATGAAAAAACACTGCCTTTCGAGCCATATCAACCAGTATACAATTGATATTAGTCCGGCAGTGTAATTACTTAATTGGATTTATTATTTACATATTACAACAGAAAACTTGAGTTAATTCAAATTATGTCGCATGTCTCAAAATTAAAATTAATTCAGTTTATAATGTCAACCCAACCAGTAAACAGTAGTTTTAATTCATTTTCCATATTTAAAGTCCCGCCATGTTGAACAAGTAACCTTCCACAGAAAAGGGTTCCTTTTGTAAGCTGAGCAGAACAAAGTTCTAAGTTGCTTGGGGATACTTTTTTTGTCTTGTTTGATTTTAATTTCACTTGGCAGTTCATTCCAATCTAGTATCGCTATTCTAACAAAGGAGTTTTGCATTTTAGTAGAGAAAAATTTTTGATCCCAGAACAATTTTTTGTCCTTATAGACTCATGACGATTCCAGGTGATTAAGGGACGTCCCGATGTTGGTAAAGAAGCAGGACGTAACAGTTTTTTTTATTTTCCAAAAGTATTGTAATCTTTTTGTTTTTAAAAAGAGTTTTACGGGAAGTATATTCCGACTGCATTTAAAATCTTGAACAGATACAAATTTTTATTTAAAAAAGTTTGCCCGTAATGACCAAATAAGCAGTTTTTCAAGAGACATTATTAATTGCGTGAAATGATAAATTGCGTGAATGATAACTGCTGAGTAGTGTATATGACTTAATACTAGGACATTTAAGACAAGTATCAAGAGCTTTTGTGGAATTGATTTTCTAATAGCATAAATTGTTTTTATTGCACGGGCCTTTTTTCTAAGGATATGTTTCACTTCCTCTTGAAACGTTAAATTTTTGTCTATGTGGACCCCTAAACCTTTTACTTCAGGTTTCTCGTGCATTGTAATTGAATCTATAATTATCTGTTCATTGAAATCTTTTTTGCTCTTGCCAAATATCATGAATTCAGTTTTAGAGGTATTAACTGTAAGGTGATGTTCATGAAAATATCGAATAGGTTTGTTTGCATTATGCTCTTACTTGATTTTGCTTTTGTCAATGGAGGTATCAAAAGTTAAAATAACGGTATCGTCAGCTTATTGTATAAGTTCAGTTTCATTGTCAACTCTTGTTGCCATGTCATTATTGTACAGATTAAATAAGAGCCGACCAAGTACTGTTCCTTGTGATACACCTCATTGAAGCATTAGTTCATCTGATATGCAATCTTGTAGTGTAACAGATTAGCGGCGGTTTTTAACAAAACTTCTTAAGAGATTTTTTGAGCTCTCATCAAACCCTAACTTGATATCCAAAATGTCGTTATTGATAGAATCAAAAGCTTTTGATAGGTCAAGAAATGATGCTGTGACAAAATTGTTAATGTCAGTTTTGATTTTGATGAATTCTGTGCAAAATAATAGGGAATCGATTGTTGAAATAGGTAATTTATTGTTGAGAAGGTACTGACAAACTTGATCCCTCAAGATGGTTTCAATGATCTTAGAAAGGCATGGGGTAATGGAATTTGGGCGATAGTTATCAGGTTCCTCAGGATCATATTTCTTGTACAGTGGAACAACATGTGCTTGTTTAAGCTCATTGGGGAAGCAAGATAATTTGATGCAGTAGTTCACAAGGAAGTTTAAATGAGGAGCAATGACAGAGCTTGAGTTTTTAATGGCCCATGTAGGAATGTTTGATGGTCCCATTGGTTTATTTCTCCCCAGTACCCTAATTGCTTCATGACAGTCTTTTTCCGTTACAATGTGAAAGCTTAAAATTTTTGTTTGAGATTGCATATCCCACAAATCTGTAGTGGATGCTGAGGGCCTTAGAATTTCCCAATTGTAGAGAAACGGTAGCTCAACAGATTAGCAATTTTATTGTTTGGGTTACACAATCTTCAAATACATTTCTCAAACTATAGTTTCTTTTTTTTATAGAGGTTTCTAAAGAGGTTTTACTTTTTCAGAGTTTCTGACTTCATTTATGACCATCCACTTTTTTCTGTCGCTTTCTAATGCTTCAATAAGATTTCTATTAAATCTGTTGAAGTTGTTTTTATTAGAAATACTAAACTTGTTTTTTAGATCAAAGAAATTTTCATAGTCTTTATCATTCAAAAACCTATCTCAATCGACCATCAATTGTCCTGATTTTCTAGTTAACCATTTGTCTGTTAATGTGAAAAAACTTTTGTCATTTCGGATAAAACATTTTTTAAGTGGAGCGTTCTTTGAAAGTGCTGTCGTAAAAATTTCAGCGAGAACTTGTAGCATTGAATCCAAGTTGTTCTGAACACGCATTTTTTGCCAGTTTTGTTGTTCTAGGCAGTCTTTAAAATTAAGTGCATTATAATTCTTTTTATCGAAAAAATTTTTCTGGACTGCTACATTTTTATTTTCAACATGAAGCACTAACAGACTCAGAGAAGCGATGTGGTCACTTTTTACTAAGCTATCACAATTTATAGTGTCGTTCATAGTTGAACCGTCAGTAATACAGTAATAATATAATTAATAAGGCTTCTGGTATTGTTGCCCCGGTTTAAACGAGTAGGAACGGTTTTGTTCTCTATATGAAAATCATAAGGAAGTATTACTGTTTCAAGCCTAGATCTTTCCAAGGTATCTAAATAGTTATCTTTTTGTTTTTCGTAATTGCATTATCAATGTTAATTGCAAGTTGGTCCAAAAATTCAGTGCTATTTTGTTTATTGGGATTATAGGTAACATTCACCAGCAAGGATGGACAAGTTGGTGTTTTCAATGAGATCCATACACTCTTGAATTTCCCCGTAAAAAGATTCAACTTTTTACGAATTTTTGGAGAAAAAACCTTCGGGACAAGCATCATAACTCCATCACATTTTTTCGTTTTCGTTCCGGCCAGCGAAATATGGTCAGTTCTGTAACAACAGTACCTTTCTTTGTCGGGATTGAAAACGTTTACATCATCAAACTCACAAAACCATGTTTCTGTGAAACAAAAAATGCACTGAGGACCAAGATCGTGCACTAGCGTTCATAGTTGATTTTTTTTGCTAAGAATGCTTTGTACATTTAGATGGTAAATTTTTGTTTCCGACTCTCTTCTTAGAGTCATTTTGATAGACTTATTGTATGTTAAAACAGGTCCTGGATTTGTTTCTATATCATCAGCTCTTAGGAGTAGCGTTAAGCTAATCAGAAAAAGAAATATAATAATAAGAAATTCATATCCTACAAATAAAAACCCTGTTTGTGGAAGGTACTTTAATGCTTTTCCAAAACCTTCGTCGAAAGTTTCTGTTTTACTGTGTATTATAATTGCCATTGTTGACGCGGGAATTCTTAAGGCCAACAGTAGCAAAACTAAATAAAACATTTTAATTGCTGGGTTGACGAAAAGAAGATGTTCAATGTCATTTTTTTAAGCAATTAAAACAACAGTTCTCTAAATCATCAGTATAACAAATTGTTGTTTTATTGGAATGTGAGTCTTTGACTGAACTGGGCATAATAATTAGAAGCACCTTTATAGTTCAGCGCATAGTGTCTTTAATTTACAGTCTGATAATTATTATTAGAAGTCATGAAAATTTTTCTGTCTGTTTAGGGGTAGTATATGGTTTATTTCGATAATTGGAGCTGTAAGCGTATGGAGGAGTTTTATTAAATAGGCTTTTGTTTTGTTAGAGTCCTTTGGGACAGATGCTACCATTAGATGTCAAAAGAAGATGAGAAAGTAGCCAGTTTTTGAGAAGAGGTCCACTATGCTGATATGCACATTTAACTGCATCAAAATATAAGAATTTATATCCAATGGAATCAATACCGTTATCCTCGTTTACTGTATTATTTACATTTTTAATAATAGCATTAAGAAAAGATATCTTGACGGATGGTTTATCGGAATAGTACGATGCAATAAGATTATTGATCTCATCATTTTTTCTTGTTTTTGCCGATACTGCTCAACGTTTTTCAATGGTGGTATTTCGCAGACAACGCGAACATCTGGATTGAATTTTTCAATGCATAAGTCAATTAGTTTTTTGTGTTCAAAAAAATTTTCATTGGCAGATTTACTACTGTTTGAGCACGTTGTTGGTTCCGCCTTGAATCACTAATGTTCGGATTATTTTTGGGTCGTATTTGTTACAAACTTTAATCTTTTCGTTGGTAGTGGACCCACGATAAGCTTGAATTCCGCATTCGATTGGAATAGGTTTGTCGATTTCAACTTTGCCTATTACACTACTGCCAATAACAAGATTTTCGCATTCCGGTGACAGTTCCTTTTTTCGGAAATCGCGAACCAATTCGTTTGCTTCCGACATGGTGCCTACTGTTTTATATTCTTTTGCAACTGGAACCTCACCATGAATCATTTCACCCCTACCAGTTGGGGATTAGCCATATACAAACCAGACTCCATCATCTTATTAAATTTTGTAACTGTATCCTCTATAAATTTCTCTTTTTCTTCCAATTTTTTGTAAGATTTAACATAGAGCTGGCAAATATCTTTTCCGTTAGGAGAGGAATACTGTTTATCATCGATCATTTTTGTTTATTAAACACTAATATTGCTTTACTGTGTGACTTGAGAGCTGCTATGTGATTAGAAATGCATGAATAAAGCTCAGAATTGAGTGTTTTTAACAAAATTATTTAAGGTCAATGGAGAAGGTCAAAGTCTTTAAGGTCAACGAGGTTATTGTTCGAAAATAGAGAAAGAAAGAGCGACCGTCTTATAAGCAGTCAGTTATCATTCATACCTGCGCTCACCTCCTGTTGTCATATTTGTGTTGAAACGTAAATCTTCCTAGCATTTTTTGGTTTTTCCAAGCTTGTATGGTCTCAACAAAACTGCCCTCGAGTTCACTCGAACTACCCGTCTCAAGTCCAATTCCTATTGATGACTTGTAGTAAATTAATCTAATCAATGTTCTAGACGCTATCAAACTTCAGACAGAATTGATTTAATGCTTTAATGAAATGCTTATATGCTCAGAAGCTAACAATTTTTGTGTTTCTGCCTCCTACATCTTTATTCTACGGTGGCGGTCAAGCAAGCCGATAGGCAAGCAAGCCGAATTCTGAAAATGAGGTCAAGTATTATTATAGGAGCTATTATTATTATAAATGTATGTACAATCAATTCAATCAATTTAACAGGCATTAAGTAATTAAAATAGAAAGTTCAAAATTTCGGAAAGATGAGTTTATGCTCCTGTTTTTTCAGAGTTTTTTCTCTTAAAACCAATTGATTGTTCTTGCTGCTGGGAGCCATTTCAAGCGCCGGGAAGGGCTTATGCTGGCTCTGCTTGCTTTTACTAGAAGTTGATTAGTTCGTTGTATTTCAACGAGTGGTAAGATATCAATAAATTTTTTAGTAAAATTAAAAAAAAAGTCGTTTATTAAGAAAAATTTTTCAAAAAGTAATAAATATTGAGAGTGGGAAAAGTAGATAAAAAAACAAATAAAAATTGGTCTGCGCTCGCGCAGGGAATGAATTACTGAGCCTCATTTGATCAGAGAATTAAAGGGCTGCGCTAGTCGTAAAAAGTGTAATTAGTGTAACTTTGTTCATGAAGGCAAGCGTTAAGACGCGTGAAAATAAATTGAGGGAAGGAAGCGTTTCGAGGAATGAAGTAAAATACAGAAGGAATAATAAGTTTAAAGTGCTAGGCTAAACTAAACCTTAAAACCACTGAACCAAACCGCGCATAGCACTATTATGTCGTTTTTTGTATAACCGTAACTTAACTTTGATAAAAATATCAGTGGAGTGAATGTGAAAAAATGAAAACATTCCCTAGGTTTAAAATGATGTTAATCAATTGACATTCTTCAGTAGATAAAAGCTGAGTAAATTGCTGTTGTTTTCCTTGTGTTTTTCACAGCTAAGCCCCGAATTTACTAGGTGAGCGGCTGGCTTAGCTGTTCGGTTAGGACGTTGTTGATTCGACTTTTGCTCCGAATTAACTACGCAAGCGGCTGGCAATAAGTCAATGGATGACGGTTGTTCTGGCTTTTCTACGATATAGAAACTGGTAAAGAACATTAGCAGGACAGATGGTCCATTGTGCTTTGATAACTGTTTTTTGGACGTTGTCTCTTTTTCTGGATCAGTTCAAGTATTGATTCGATCTTGTTTTCCTTTGCCCGTTTCAGGTACTCATTTGCTAATATAATCTGAAAATCTCTTACTGCAGGTATATTGGCCTCTTCATGGAGTTTTTTGACACTGTACCAGCGGGGTTTCCTCATACAAATTCTTAGTGCTCTATTTTGGGTCAGTTGTATGGTGTTGATAATTCAGTTAGATTTGTCAATCCATCAGGCATTCGCATAGAGAAATAGAGGTCGAACCCATGATTTATACAAGGTCAGTAAGCACTCTTCATCAATTTTCATCTGACCGTGCCGCCATAGTTGGTAGGTTCTTTTGTTTGCTCTTGCCATCAAACTTTTGCAGTGTTGGTTCGACTTTAGATGTGGGGTAAGGTTTACGCCAAGAAATGTGATTGAATTTGCGCCTTCAATTCTTGTACCATTGATAAAAAGGTCTAAACTGGAAACTCTTTTGACGGATTTTTAAAAAGCATAAAATTTGTTTTGCCTGGATTTATTCTTATCTTCAGTTTTTCGCACCATTTGATCAAATTGTCTAGTGAATATTGAAGTTTCTCTTGAATTATTCTACAGGAGCGCGACTTGTAGTAAAAGGCAAAATCATCAGCAAATTGAGAAATTTGTGCCGGTATTTCAGGAATGCCGCTGACATAAACCAGGAAGAGTATTGGTGCTATGACGCTGCCCTGAGGTACTCCAGCTAGTAATGAAAATAAGCTACTTTTCGAGTTATTAATTTCACGAAGAGTTATTTTGAGTACACGAAGATGCTTCTCTGAGAGAGAAAAGAGCTCAACCATTTTATCAGAAGTTTATCTACACCAATTTGTAGCAGTTCGTTTTGAAGTCCTAGTCTCCACACTGCATCAAACGCTTTTTAAATAACTAGGCAGACAAATCCGACCAATTCGGACCATTGAAATGCTTCTGTTACGCACTGAGTAAATTTGAGCAAATTATCAGTTGTGCAACGGTTCCTTCTATACGCACTTTGCTTTTCACCGAAGACATCGTTTTCTTCACAGTGCGCTAGGACAAAATTCTTTACTGCTGTTTCACAAATTTTTGAAATGCAATTGGTTAGGCTGATTGGTTGGTAATTTTCTGCATGTTTTTTGTTTTTGTTCGGCTTTGGTAACATTTTGACTTGTGACTCTTTCCATGTAGTTGGAACATAAACGTTGTTTATTGAGCTAGTTATCAGGATACAAATATTTAATTTGAGGCATTTAGGTAATCTTTTCAGGATGTTATAGCTGATTTTATCTGGTCCTGGACTTGATTTTCTTGTTTTGTTCAAAATTTCTTCATTATCGTCTACTTTTATAATAAATAGTTATTGGTTCAGTATTTTCTTATTGGAGAAACTTTCTTGTCCCGTTTTCGACTTTCTCGAAGTGCTCATTTAGTTCCAAGTTTTCGTATATATGATCTTTCATTGTATCCTGTAGAAGAATTTTGAAGATTTCGCATTTCTCAATGTCTGTTTTCGCTCTGAGTTGTTCATATGAGACTTCAACACTTTGTGCAGTTTCATTTGGTTTTTTTGAATCACCACATAAGGCTTTAACTGCTCTCCAAAAGCTTTTGCTTCCCTTATTTTGAGCACTTGCGATCAATTTTGATTGTTTGATTTTTTCCGATCGTTTCATGGACCTCCTTATTTCTCTTTGAAGGGAATTTGTTTCCTTTTTCAGGAATTTGTATCGTTCTCCATTTGTTCTTTTCAGCTCTCTTCTTTTTTTTCTTTTCACGGATAAGTTTAGTAGTTTCATGTCCAAAGGGAAGTCTTTTTTGTTGGATATACGACTTCTGTAGCAAGAATTGATGATCTGTACAACTAGTTCATTTAGTTGATTTAGTTCTTCTGCTTTTGGATAGACTGGTGGATATATCACAGAGTTTTCGTATTCTTATCTGACAGTCCGGTTGAATTTTTTGAAGTTGATTTTTGCATTCAAATCGAATTTGCTCTGAGTTATTATATTCAAAGTAGTAATGGTTGAGCTGTGGTCACTACCAAAATCATCGGAAAAATAAAATGTGTCAAAAAATTTGAAGACTGATTGATCGGCGAAATGTAGATCAAGCATATTTCGACATTCTCCTTGATATGATTGATATGTGTGGTAACCGTTATTTAAAAGCTTGAATTTTCCAGTTTGAATAGTTTCGATTATTTTATCACCTTTTTCAGTGTTATATGTGCAATTCAACTCTTGATGTGGAGCGTTGAAATCTTCACAGATAAAAACGTTCTTCATTTCAGTTTCAAAAATTTCTGATAGATTCAAATCGCGACGTGGTGAGTTGTAAAGTGCTATAACCCAGAGATGACCTATAACAGGTACTTCAAAGCAAGCTTTTATTATTTCGAAAATTTTTCCTCGCTCGTATCTATCAAAATTTCTGGTTTAACTTCTATTATTGTCTTTCCCTTCTTTGCTAAAATGATTGAGCCATGTGACTTACTTGCTCTCGTTTCCGTAACTACGAAATAATCATCCGTTATATTTTCTTTTTGCCAGCTCTTGACTTCATTCAGGCACACAATATCAATATTTTTTCCAACAAAAATGCGAGAAGTTCTATTATTTTGTTGGATAAGCCTCGGAAGTTCTATTGCAATATTTTAATTTTATCCATGTTGGCTGAATTGATGGATATTTGTTGAAATTTGTTGCGTTGGAACATTCGTGAAATTGTTGTTAGCATTTTTGATGCTATCATGAACTTTTTGACCTTCTATTTTATCACCAAAAGTTCTGCTTGCGCTAATACTGACAACATTGATGATATCACTGTAAGACATTGTATTGAAGGTTGAACGCATTTTGCTCAGTACTTTAGCAACCAGAACACTTATGTTTACTGCTGAGACAGTTGAGTTTGTTTGTAGCATTTCGGTTTGTCTGTTTGCCACTGCTGAGTACTTGATATCTTGTTTTCTCTTTGTCGCTTCAAAAACTGCGTTTTGATAGGAAGAGCATCCTTTGCACACAGATGCGTGCGATCCACCACAATTTGCACATTTGGCATTTTCTTTTGTTTCGGCGCATTGTTTTACTGTGAGCTGGCCTGAGCATTGCAGGCAACGCTGGTCGTTTTTACACTCAATGTCGGAGTGCCCATATTTCTGACACTTGAAGTATTGTTTAACATGTGGCGGTTCTTTGCTTGGTTCACACCTGTAGATTAGCCAACCAATCTTTACACCGTACTTTTGTGCTGCTAAAACATGATTTGTTGAATCCGTTATTACTCTGATAAGCTTTTTAGGTTTGCCACTTGCTCCGCTTTTAATTTTTGACACTTTTACTACATTCATTCCGTTATTGCTCAAGAGTCCCTCTTTTATTTCATTTATTGGGTGCTGTGATGCACATTGACTATAACGAAGCTTGGTTTGGACTTGGCTTTTGGCAGTGTAATTCTCGTGTTCACATTAGCGCTAGGGAATACTTGTTTCAGGTTTGTATTTGACATAAGACTATCTCTGGAGGCTTTGTTTTCCGGTTGGATAAAGAAGTCGGAGAGTTTGGCAATTCTCTAATTCATTGTATTTTCAATTGTGGGAATTTTGTCTTCATAGCTAGGGCATATTGCACTTGAGTTGGTCTCGGACTGATTGTTGTAACTTTTGGCCTAACTGTCTCTGATATCGAATTCTTCTCGTTTTGGTTTCGAAAACGCTTACGTTTGTTTTGAACTTGAATAAAGTCTTGTTCATCCTGTGAAGTATCATCAGCGGTTGCTCTTGCTTCTGATAGGAGAGCGCTCAGTTGGCTCATTTTGGCCAGGGCCCCACTGAGGGCTATTGCTTAGCAGAACGACGAAGATAAGAAATTGAAACAACTTTTAAAGCGTGGAGACTGAGTGGAAAAAGCCAATTAAAAGTCAGGATTTTAAAAGCAACTTTTAGTGAAAAATCTCTTTTTATAAAAGACTCACTCCCAAAGGACGTTCCTACACAAAGTGGAGTACTTGCTTGTGGCTTTCCTATCACACTTTCAGGTACTGATCCGAAAGTGACGTTAATAGCGGTTTAATCATCATGGACAACAATTAGGCTAAAATGAAAGTGACAACTAGGCTACTTGAAAATGAGGTCAAGTAAACCGAAAAATTTTCGGATACCCCGTTTTTTAAGTTGCCCGTGGCGGGCCGGTGGGCGCGCTTCGTGCGCGTCGAGGCTTCGCCGCGATAACTGGCCCGCTATTTCCGGATTACATCTCACAGCGAATGAGAGGCATGGCCATGTACAGCGGTCTGCTGAGGCCCGTACCCACTAGATGTCTAAAAATTGACGCATTTTTGTTTCGTTGGTGCATTGGAATACATTATGCACTATAATACTACGCGCAGTATTGATCGTAACGGCTGACAATGTATTATTTCTGATAGATTCATAACTATTACATAACTTTCGGCTTCCCGGGTCGAGGTTTTGTCAAAAAATAATGTAAGATTAGCGGTGAATAGCGGTGAAAAAAAACTTTTTTCACCGCAAAGCGCCCGCATCTTTTAGCGTTGAATGCGCTGAAAGCGGTTATTTTTTGGAAGAATTGCGTTGAATATTGCGGTGAAAATTTTTTTTTCACCGCATTCACCGGAATTCTTACAAAAAAGCAACCGCCGTACAAGGGTTCGAACGTCTACCTCATGCGTGTCACCAACTTCGTAATCCACTGCGCCATCTGTCACTTACTTCAAAGATATTTCCTGTGAATATAAGATAAGCGCTGAAATTAGCGCGGTGAATGTTTGTAAGATTTGCGATTTTAGCGGTTAAAAATTATTTTTCACCGCATTCTGCTGGTAGCGGTGAAAAATTTTTTTTCACCGCATTCTGTTGGTAGCGGTGAAAAATTATTTTTCACCGCATGCTGCTTGTAGCGGTGAAAAATTTTCTTTCGCCGCTTAAGCGCTGAAAAAATTTTTTTCACCGCTTAAAAGTTTTTTTCACCGCATTCTGTTGGTAGCGGTGAAAAATTATTTTTCATCGCATGCTGCTTGTAGCGGTGAAAATTTTCTTTCACCGCTTAAGCGCTGAAAAAAATTTTTTTCACCGCTTAAAAGTTTTTTTTCACCGCATTCTGTTGGTAGCGGTGAAAAATTATTTTTCACCGCATGCTGCTTGTAGCGGTGAAAAATTTTCTTTCACCGCTTAAGCGCTGAAAAAAAAATTCACCGCTTAAAAGTTTTTTTTCACCGCATTCATCGCATTGAACGCAAATCTTACACTTTTACTCAAATTCACCACAAATCTTACATCTTTTAGCGATTTTTAGCGGTGACACCTCGACCCGGGCCCGGGTCGAGGTTTTGTCAAAAAATAATGTAAGATTAGCGGTGAATAGCGGTGAAAAAAAAACTTTTTTTCACCGCAAAGCGCCCGCATCTTTTAGCGTTGAATGCGCTGAAAGCGGTGAATTTTTGTACGAATTGCGTTGAATTTTGCGGTGAAATTTTTTTTTTCACCGCATTCACCGGAATTCTTACAAAAAAGACACTGTCGTAGAAGGTTTCGAACCTCTACCTCATGCGTGTCACCAACTTCGTAATCCACTGCGCCATCTGTCACTTACTGCAATGATATTTCCTGTGAATATAAGATAAGCGTTGAAATTAGCGCGGTGAATATTTGTAAGATTTGCGATTTTAGCGGTGAAAAATTTTTTTTCACCGCATTCTGCTGGTAGCGGTGAAAAATTTTTTTTCACCGCATTCTGCTGGTAGCGGTGAAAATTTTTTTTTCACCGGATCCTGCTTGTAGCGGTGAAAAATTTTCTTTCACCGCTTAAGCGCTGAAAAACAATTTTTCACCGCTTAAAAGTTTTTTTTCACCGCATTCATCGCATTGAACGCAAATCTTACACTTTTATTCAAATTCACCGCAAATCTTACATCTCTTAGCGATTTTTAGCGGTGACACCTCGACCCGGGGAAGATTAACCGGTACTTTTTTGAAACAAAATAAGGGACTTTTCTTCAATCCGTTTATTAAAACATTGCTTTTTTAAACAAAGAATTAAATTCGAAATGATTAGAAACAATCAGCATTAAATGAAATCATTGAGAGAGTCTTTTATGCCTCAATAGAGAGCGACTGAGGCCTTTCATTGTCAAGGATTTGTCATTCGACTAAAAAAAGAACGACAAACACAGGCAAAAACGAAAAAATTGCAGAAAAAAATATGCACGAAAACAATGTCCCCCAATCAATAAAATATTAGCTGATCACTAAAAACAAAAACAAATCTTCGTTCGCATTTTTTGCAGGTGACAACATTTGTAAATCAACATTTGTAAATGCAAAAATCACGAAAATTGGTTTTATGAAAACTGATTTTTCAAGAAAAGACCATTTGAGGAAAATAAAACCGTTATGAAGAGCAAATTGTATTTCAATAGATAAATAACGTGAATTGTATATAGAGATGCTTAGCTACGATTTAACAGAAATAAAGTTAGCAGATCTCAAAAATCTATCTTTTTTATTAAAAACAACCATTTTCAAAATTCATAGCCAACACAAAGTATCGACTAAAAATGTAGACAGTTTGTCTTGCAACTACTTTGAAATTTGACGACGACTGTTATTAATGAGACTAAATCATAAGACTAATAAATAACATTAAATGCAAGCTGAATTAATAAGTTTCACAAACAACTTTACGAAACCACATTTTTGAAGCAATTAAATTTATAAGATAGTAAACGCGAGAACGTAACATCCTTAGTTGCGTCTCCCTTGATCATCACAAGGTCTTTTTGTAAAACGACTATCACAAGATGACAGCAGAAAGCCACATAAACTGAGAAGTATCTAAACTTCACAAAATTTTTCTGAAACAAATTGTCTAAGCCCTGAAGACATCATTTAAAACGTTTAAACAACAGAAAAATTATTGTTTGATTGAACAAAACATTTAAAAGAGCTCTAAATAATGAGGCTATTTTACGAAAATGATACAACATAGTAAAATACGAAAAAAAACGCAAACCAGAAAAAAAAGATAAGTTGAAGAATACGATTAATTTTTTTAGAAAAATAATTCGAAAATCAAAACAACCATAAGCTATATACCGATATCAGCCATTAAATTCATTTGTTTATCTATAGTTCGCCACTGAGACCTTTAATTACACACTATTTTGCATATGACAACAAAAATTATCAACAAATGAAGGACAAAAATAAAAAACTCTACCAATTTCTGCAAGAAAAACTCTACCAATTGTTCAGGTAGATTGTCAAATAATGTGAAAATTTACAAAAGAAACAAGAACAACAGCAAAAATGGGCAATTACGGACTAAAATCAGAAAATTTTGTATGAAAACTTGTAGTACCAAAAGCAAGAACCCCTTCTGTTCAAACAACCGGCCGCAAAATTAATTTGTATTCTACAAGGAGGAAAGGTTACCTGTACTTTTTGAGAATAAGCAAAACGCTGACTAGAAATTATATAAAAAAAATTGACAATTTCAAAAAATCACAGAAATTTCCGTAAAACAAATAAAAAAAATAACATAAAAGACATTATGTAACAACCGAATGAACAAAAAAGGTTCATTGCATCTTTTGAGGAAGAAATTTAGATCTTTGAGTGGTTAAACTTAAAAATCAGACTGGCAAAAGAATAACAATTGAAGACAAAAAAC
This sequence comes from Convolutriloba macropyga, assembly GCF_964194025.1. Lineage (NCBI taxonomy): Eukaryota > Metazoa > Xenacoelomorpha > Acoela > Convolutidae > Convolutriloba > Convolutriloba macropyga. The sequence goes on along the minus strand of NC_134472.1, from coordinate 17,357,715 downwards.
AAGATTTCAGTTAAATTTTACTAAAACTCTTCCTCAAAGCCATAAAAACCCTTTGCGTCTCTGAAAACAAACTGTATCCACATTCGGCTTCAAATTTACGTAAATTGAAGTTGTCATTAAAGGAGCCCTGAATAAAAAATATTATCAGTAATAATATTAAAGAAACAATAGCAAAATATTCTGAAAAAAGACAGCATCAAAATGAAAACCAAAAAGTCTCTGATTCTAAGAATCCATGATAATATCAAACCTCTCCCAGATTTTGTCGCGCGCCCAGCGAAGCGACGAATTGTTCCAAGTTTTTGCGAATTAGACCAATTGTTGAGTGGAATTCTTCAAATATTAAAAAAAATAACGATGCACTTTGTATAATTGTCGAGTTAAATCTGCAAGAAACGGCAAAGTTTTAATTCCAGAAGACTTTCATACGAGGCCTTATTGCAACTAGTGCTCTTTCAAAACTTATTTTGAATTATATTAGCGAAATTTTTCCAAATTTTAGCAAAAATTTCTGAAAATCTGAACAAAAACAGTCGAATGTTCACAACACTTTAAACCTCGATAACTCCCTGTAATAAACCAAAATCAAAAAAATCTTTTCAATTCCGTATTCTACGCTGGACGGGCTTTTTAATGATACCACTCAAAATTCTCTAAGATGAATATATCGATCGGCCAAATTTGACCGAACAAAAAAACCCAGTTGAGTATATAGTTCCTCCCTCCCCACTAAAGTGGGGGTCGGAACAAAAAAGACATTTATATTAAAAAATTATTTCATATTATTGTGCGTAGTCCAACTACAGGAACAAATTCTATTCAATAATTTACTACGTACGCTATTAGTGAGAAAAGCACCGCTAGTTTGCTTCGAAGGATTTTCAAAACAAATTCTCCACAGCTAAAAGTGATAAATTAAAGACTAATTGGAGTTACTTAGTTTATTCTGAGTAAAAATCATCATTCTGAGTAAAATAAGCACAGGGAAATACGAAAGGAAAAATTGAGATCCAAAGGTCGCACTAAAATGTAATCCGAAAATTGTATAAAAAGTCATTTCTTGAAGTTAATTGATAGTGTTCTGCATTAACTAGTATCCCAATTAGCTTCAAAATTTAGAACATACGCAAACTCATGTTGTCAAACAAAATGACCGCTCAAAGTTTTTTCATTGGCTAACAGAGCAATGTTATCTGAATTTTACGAGAAAATGTTGATTTTGCTTTTCTGGTCATTTTGACATAATTCTAAGGCATTCGACTCCAAATCTCATTCGATATAGATCACGAAACTAGCATCTCAGCTTTTCCATTAACGCCAATCAGTTAATTCAAACTTTGATATAGTATTGAAAATCAATCGATATCAAAGTGTGCTAAGAACCGATTCAAAATTACATTAGTTTGAACTCAACCAAAAGTTGCCATCTTTCAAATTATTTATAAAAATTTTGAAAGATAGCATGTTAAAGATATGCAGAATGTTATGAACTGCTATCGACTGTGTCCTGATCCTATCAAAACAAGGTTAGAAATAGCCAAAGATCTATTTATAATTTTATTTAAAGAAAAGCAATTAAAAAATCGGCCAAGGAAACACTTTTGTCAAACAAAAGTGATCAGAGAACAGTATAGCATGCAATTTAATTGAAAAGTTTTTGAATGATCATTTTCGTAAAGTTTCAACGTCTAGCACAAAAAACTACAAAGAAAAAATCAACAATCTCTGCAAGAAAATGAAAACAGAAACGTTTAATGACCTCTTTAACCAATATAAAGCCATTCATTGAAAACAAATAGAAGACGTAACCCCATACTGAATAGAAATACGGGCCCCATCTGGTCGTGCAGAAAATCTTGTGATGTATTGACTAGATACCTTGACGATCCAAAACTAAATTTCGGCTTATCACTTTTGGACAAACTTTATAAAAATTAACTTTATTACCCCACTCAAAGACGTAACGAACCTAAATATCAGTTTTGAGAATCTTCCTATTTTTTTCATAAAAACTCAAGCACAAAAAATTTCCATAGAGGTCTAAGATTTGAGCACCATTGAGAGCTGACTGGGTAACCTCAAAAACTAAAAATATAGCAGAATTGTGAACAAGTACATTTCCTTGCCCAATATAGAAAATATCGATACATAAATTGATATAGAGTTAGATTTATAAGCAAATAATTATGTCGGCCAAAATTTAAATTACTTGTGTTTTTCTCAAAATAGCATAAACAACGAAACCATTCAGATCTAAAAACCAATCTTTTCAATTTTCTTTCATAAGAGATCATTGTAAATCTTTTATTTTCTTAACTAAAAACGTAACAACAGAGATAAAGAGTTGAGAACTTTCCTAAAAACTAAAAATATAGGTTTGACGATTTTGTTGTCTGACACTTAAACGCCATTGAGAACTGACTGTGGCTTCATGGTATAAAACTAAAAGTACAAATTATGCATCATAATTTTCCTTAGCAAATGTTTTAAATTGAGAAAAGGCAATTTAAATTGTTTTAATATATATGCAAATCGATTTAGCAGCAAGAATGTACAACCTGTGTGCTGTCTTTCATCTAACGAAACCAATTGGATCTCATACTGACATTGAAAGTGAACATTAGGACCTTCAAGATATCTCAAAAGCGTTGGATTCTATGTCTCATTCGATCTTGATCATGACATTGCAGCTTTGTTTTTCCATTATTGCCATTCATTTCATTCATTCTTTGGAGCTCATTCAGTATCAAAAATATATAGGAAAAGATTCAAAACTACATTGATTTGAGCGAGCTCCAAAATGATATCTGACGTGCAGATTCATTTCATCTACGTCTTTCTTTTATTTATATGTAAACAATGGCAGTACAATTTGGCACAATATAAAATTTTTTGAATTGTTGATGACTGTCTCCGCGTAATAAACGTTAGTCGAAAAAAGGCCAGAATATTTTTTTAAGTTTTTATTCAAAACATAATCCGAACAAAATTTTACACGAGAAATTATTCTTCAAAGTAAAGTTTTAACGGGAAAAGTGGTACAATCGGAGTTGCTGAAAATTATCTCTCTAACTATTTGTTTCATAATCGTTGTCCACGACTTTGTTTGAATAATGAACTTGAGATAAGTTTCAACAGACATCACTAACTCCACTCGACCAGTTCAGCAAAGAGGGTTAACAGAAAAAAAAACAAGTTATTCTATAAAATGCTGATCCTGTTCCCGTTTTAAAGAACTCGTGGTGAAGTGATTAACATTCTAAACATTTTTTTGTTTACTATATTCAGGCAATCCTTTGAGTTAAAAAATTGTTATTTTTGTAAAAAGAAACGTAACTAACCATAATTTCCATTTTGAGATCCTTTATAAAAAACATTTGACGTCTTAGAAAAACAACCATCCATCAGTGGAGACAAATATTTGTTCTGTTAAATAATGACCTATATTTTTTTTACATAAAAATCTATTAGAAAAAAAGTGCTGACCTGATGAACTTCAGGGAATTTCGTGCGTCGCTTTATGCAACAGTTGAAAATTCGCCTAAGACAGCATCAAAGCTCTTTATAGCAAAAAAAAAACAACCAGGCTTCAATGTTGTAGGACACGAGGGAACCCAATCACAATGGCAATGTACATTGATGCTATCCTTTTATTCTTAGATTTGCTCGAAAATCAAAAATAGACGAAAAGTTGTCAGCTGATTACGATAATGATGATGGTACCCTTCGGTTTTTGACCATTATACTCAACAGAAAATGCCTTTGGAAAAAAATAACGAAGTGTCATTCATTTGCCGAAACGAAATACAAAGACGACGCCACTTTCCACCTTGATGCTTCAAAACTCAGATATAGTCAAACATAATTTGGTCCCTTGAGTGCTGAACCATGCTTCCCTCTGCGACAGGTAAAGCAATAAATTGTCTCTTCCAGTGAGTGGATTAGGCCGGACAATTTTTTATCTCAACATGCGATAAAACATCAATCTTTGCATCTGAAGAAATCTTTAACGTATCTCACGCGCTGCATTGTGCAAAAGTTGGCCAGATGCACATTAGTCACAACGAATTACGATGACCAAATTTCTCAATGAATTTTGTGATGAGGTAGATTGAAGAAGTCTTCGTACTTTGCAAGGAGGAAACTTTGCCACTGATGACAACACCCGATTAGTTATTGTAGCAAGTGGACTGTTCTGTTCACGCTTCTGTAAAATATTTCTCGATGTAAAAGTGTTGATTCCGTTTCCTGAGAGTCTTCTTGAAAACATACCCTTAGCCAAAAGTCTTCCGAAAAATCTGAGTCGAGCTAAAGTCCAGAATGTCTTAAAGCCCAGCTAAAATCTTTTCATAGCTTCAATGAGTCGAGTTTGGTCTTTTCATAGTAACATTGGGTCCAGCGTTCTCTTCTCATAATTCTGTACCTAGAGCTGGTTTAATTCCATTGTTGCAATGGGTTAGCTAGGATGTCAGCGTTGAAAACCATACCAAGGTTGCATACAAGTAAAAAGCAAATTAGTTCGTGATTACATACATAAGAAAAGAACGTAGTTTCGCGTTTTTGCCTAACTCCATACTCTGCTTCTGTGTCGCAAGATCAATGCGCAAGCGTTCCTTGGTCAACGACGCCATTGGAGCCATAGTAGAAGAGCCGTGATTCCTGACTACTGTCAAAATTGTTTCATAAAGTCATGAGTTCAAATTCCGAATTCGATTAAACTGACAACACTATAAGGGAATGGGTTGTTTCTTACTTGACGCTTCTGCAAATGATGAATGGTTGTTCTTAATTAATCGTTTGTTCTCTCAATTATGAACATAAATAAAAAGAATGAAAGCGAAATCTTTGCAAAGTCACTCATTCGACAACTAAGAATGCAAAGATTAATGTTTTTAAGACACGCGTCCATTTTCTGTGTAGAAAATATATCTAGCTGAGTGGAAAAACATGTCTGAGGTTTGAAAATTTTTTGACAGCACTTTCTTCATGTTGAGTTTCGGTCTTGCTGTGTCAGAAAACCTCATCTGGCGAGAGCATCCAATAAGTCATTCAATCTTTTTTGTACACAAGAGAAACATGCTTTAGGCAATCTTAGGAAACAAAAAAAAACGTCTATAACAACTACATTAAGTTTATTTTGACTCAGCTTTCACAATTATGTAAAACAAACAAAGCGGACTTGACGATCATTGAAAGCCAGCAAACGAAAGTCATAGCATTGACTTTTGGTTCAATTTTACAAATGTATCAAAAAGGGGAATTGAAGCAATCCACATCAAAAAATTATAACCGCATCCAAACAGGCGCAATGAGCACGTTGGCGGGAATTAACAATAAAATACTCCTTTTCAGAAGGAGAAAGTGAGGAACTTATTAGCTCACCTTGATTTTTTCTTTTGATAGAAAGTTGAAACCGCATGTAGTTTATAAAATGGCACGTAGAGCTTGCAATTCCTTCTATAGTAGCTGAACTGGCTGACATGTTACTACTAGATTTTCAGAAGATTGGAAGGAAATTTATCTGGTGGGACCAAACCCTGTTGAATGTTTTCGAAGAGTAGACAGTATTGAATGGGACATACTCGATGCAAGTTGCGGTCGTGAAGGATTAATGACAATTGAAGCGATCTACATCAAAAACTAATATTGCAATTAAAAGCGCGAGTTCACTACCGGGAGTGGGAATTAATATTGAAACATAGTTCAAATGAAAAAGATTTGACTTTCGAAATTCTACAAATATCCTGGTACATGTTAATTCGAAAGTTCGTCAACCCCAAAAAGTGAAGGACAAAACAGGATGCGACTGAAGGTAAAAACTTTTTTTTCAGGGAATTAAAATTAAGTAACCGAGAAATTCAAACTCTCCGGACAAAAAATGCATTTTATTGCGTGAATAGAATGTAAAATGTATATAAAATTTTGTAATTGTCATTGTAACTGTAAAAAAATTCAAAAATTCGTAAATTTATTTATTGAAATAGATGGATGTGGTCAATGACAAGTTTGTAAACTCTATCAATCAATTTATTCGGTTGTGAGTCAATTTTAAGTGGACCTGACGATAAACGGAAAAACCAAAAACGTTTTTTATTATAGCAAATGTATTTTTATTTCACAATTCTTCTCTGCTCCAAACAAATAGCGTACGCAGTTTAGTCATACGTAGGATTATGGCACTATCGGTTTATCAAAAGTTACACGTCGATCTACTGTTTGCAAACGTGTAAGATATTTACTGGAAAAAAATGACAATAACTGGCATAAATGTCTCCTTTACGGATATAGAGGACACAAGAGCACAGATAACTCTAAATTCGCAGTTCTCTAATTTTCTTTTAAAAAACAGGCAGTCCAAATTTTGTATACGAGCATCAAGAACATTGCAAACGTTCTTGATGATTTTTTAAAAAGTGAAAATACGTTTAAGACTATAACAGCAGACGTTTGCATTTTTAATTGCTCTTGTAGAGAAGCAATTTTTGTAAACGTGTGTAGGACACACACGTTTACAAAAATTTTATGCATTTTATGCAAAATTTTTGCGTGACCGTTTTGATTTTACAAGTATCTTTTACGCCTTCGATTTTCAGCGTTTTGCGTGGTCCAAAATTTTTTTTCAAGCACAATTTTAAGCAGCTGAACTCAATTGGTGGCAATTTATTACTCATAGTCAAATGAAAATTGCGCCCAAACTGGGGCCATTTTTCACTTCACATCTTAAAAGTGGTATAATTTAACCTCTTATGCTTTTATTTGAAGCCCACTATTGAACTTGTTAATCCCATTTTCCCCTCCCCCCACCCTCCACCGACCGAAACAGTTTTCAATTGATTAAAGCTCCCACTAGTGATTCGAGAGCAATTCTTCCGACATTTAGTCGGTTATGTTTACATTCTACAAAAATATGATAAGAATAAAAATGGAGAATTGTTTGGGGATGTACCAATTGCAAAGAAGTGTTGAACTCCATTTTTCTTAGACTGTGATCTCAGCACTTCTAAAACTGAGAAGCACTGTGATTTTTGCTCAGGCCTTTATTATTTTCATTATTCCTGTTATTTTTCCTAAATCAAAAGATCTGGATTGAAAATCAGTATCCGACTAAGTGGTCATCCAGTATTGTTGAAGAGTTGTTGGATAAAATGGTCACGAAGGAAAGGGGTAAAAAAACCCAAAAATGAACAAAATCTCAAAACAATTAATAGTCTCAACAAGAATGAGCTTGAACCGATGTTTCTTGTTCATTTGAAGGAAACATCACTAAAAATTTTCTAATAGACTCAAAAAGTTTTGAGGTTGCGAGCACGGATAGACTTTCGTTACGCTAGTTGATGACATATTTGTCCGCTTACAAATAAGTGATTTAAATTGGCCAATCACAGCTTCAGAATTATTTTTTTCGCTCATTTTACCTAATTTTCAGCCACAAATTGAACTTTTACCGGCCATGTACCAGGAAGCAGGGCTTGAGGTTGTTTTGTGTGGCTCTGTCATCAAGGGCACGTGATATTCTTACTCGGATAGGGAAGAGGAAATGTTCAAGAGAAAGATCAAGGCTCAGAAGGAGTTGGCTTTGATGAGACAAGCACAGAATGAGGGCGTCGCTCCTGGAAATTTGGGCATTGTTGCCACTTTGCTCACACTCCAGAAAAGCGCATGATTCTGACAGAACAATGGCTCAGGTGCATTGTCAAGCGAAGCAATCTTTTTAGAAAGTAACCTAATCAGATTTCAAAAGATGAGGTTTCTCTGAACAAGCAGAACACTACTGCTCACTAAAACTCCTCAGAATGGAAGTGAGCCTTCATGAACTGAGCGGAAAAAAAGCCTTAAAGAAGAATTTAAAAACCAAGAAAAGTGTCATTAATGTAGCGGTTATTCATTAATTTTTGCCATCGAATGAATACCGGATGAAAGCGATAAGAAACCAATAAGTGGACAATATTTTAAAACTTAGGACTAATGCTGGAACTATTCGCCCTGTGACGGAAGTCGGGAAACTACAACAGCAACAACAACAATCAGTGTTAAATGGAAAAAGAATTGACGGCAAGTTAGATAAGCTGTCAGAGATGCTAGATAGACCACTGCGGAAAAATGGTCATGGTAACGTTTATGACAGTGAATTGTTTTTGACGTTTATACCTGACGTATTTGTGTACACTTTGACAATAGTTATGGGAAAGCAAGACTGGTGGCGAGAAGTTCTGCAACGTTGAATGCACGACCACATTGTATGCAAAGTGTTTTCACCAGATGCAGATAGAAAGAAGGGCCAAACAAAGGGTTAAAGTTAAGGAAGAATAATAAAAACTTCTTTCATGCCAGCGATAACAACACCTCGGGGAGCTATTATAAGAATCTGTATTTGTTTTTATGAGCTATTTTTGTGTAATTTTGGAATTAACACCAAAAATGTCAGAAATGAGTCTGTTTTTAAGAGTGAAATGAGCAAATTTAAGGCATGATAAAGATATAAGACACTGTTCTCAGGCCGGTAATCACAATCCCTGGAAGCTTTTATGAGAAAATGAACGTTATTATCCCATTTTTGTAAGTTCCACGGAAGATTACAATATTTTTTGATTACAGAATCTTCCCTTTTAAGAGAAAAGTGAGAACATACCGTCTCTTGACAAGAAAATATTCCACGCCAATCTACCTGTTCTGGAACGCTATTGAAATTGCTCCGAAATAATTATTGTAATCTACCGATGTGGGTTTTAAACATTTTGCAATCTTCCACGAACTCTTTTGTAACATTTATTTGTTTTAAATGTAGTGGTAGGTGGTGCCTGCAACTGGAGGGCTTTGCCCTAGATGCATCGTTATCAAAAAATAATGGAAGGGAGACATGATTTGAAAATACTTCGAAAAACTCAAGATATGAGAAAAATCAATCGTAGTTCACATGGTATCTGTAGCGACTTCTCAAGTCTAAAACAATTATTAATGGAAATTGATGTCAAGAGTATTTTTAATTAGACTTATGATGAGCTAATTTAGAGTATGTAAATTTACTGGAAATGATGTGGATTTGCATATACTATTTACAAAACAGAAAAACAACGACCCTGCATGAAATAAGTCCTTTCAACTCTAAATCACAGTAAAGGACTTTTGTCAAGTAACGCTAATCCACCTGCAAACAGAGTCACATACTTTGACGCAAAGAAGACTACTCCTCGCCAAGTCCAAGGAAATGCGCAAACAAGTTTAGCCAACAATACACACCAACCCCAAGAAAAATTAAAAACAGGAAATACACAAAAAAACAATAAAGAAACTGAAGATAGAGGGGAGAACGTTTATGGGTAAAACAATGAAGGAAGCTATAAGAGACACAACGAAAAATAAGGCGCTGGGCCCAGATAGAAAAGCTCCAATCAACCTACATTATCTAGGCCCCTTAGCATTCAGATACCTCACTGACAAATTAAACCATAAATATTTCTGTAAACAGTGCAAATATCCAGAACATGTGGAAAAATGGCCGAATTATAAACCTACACAAGCCGGAAAGACCCATCGACAAATCTAAAAGCTTCAGAACAATTGCACACCTCTCTCCCATTGCGAAACTAACAGTGAAATTTACAACTTACATTTAAGTCAATTTATAGAATATCTACTGAATGAACATCAACATGGCTTTAGACCTGGGCACTTCACAACCATAGCTCTCAATATTGACACCAGCGTTATATATAAAGGCCTTAATCAAAAGAAATTTTGCAATTGTACTTTACTGGTAGTCTTAGATCTGGCTGCCGCTTTCGATACAGTTGATCAAAACCTACTACTAAGAGACATACTTGAGGCACCACTATCAAATAGCACAAAAATAGGGTCGCTTAATACTTAGATGGCAGGTTTTCTTACGTATAAAATAACAAAAAAAAATCAATATTGAGAAAAGTCAGAAAGGGTTTCCCCCAATGTGGTGTATAATAGACAATGCTCTTCAACATCTACAGGAGCAAGCTGCCTCTACACCTAAAAGATATGAACCTCAAGTCTTAAGCTGATATAATTTTAACTCTTCTCATCCAGAAGTTAAAAATTTACGTGACATCATAACTCCCTATCTTAATATTTTAACACGAATGGCTTGAATCAGGAGATTTTCACTTATCAGCTGCGAAATCAAATTCGACCCACACCTTACTATCAACAATTCACCAATACTAGTAAAACGCAAACTCAAAGTAAAATGCAAACTCATTTTTTAGTCGGCAGTTACCAGAGCCAACGTCCTAATCATAAAACAACCTGTTCAACCAGTTTTCATCTCATGAGATCGACACTGAATGATACTTATAGAGACCGCGTGAATCAAGACAAACAATAAAGAAATATTGAATCGCACAGAATGCCAAAAAATGCTCAAAAGTATCCACCGACATTTGGTCCATACTCAATTGAACAAAGACAGTAAGCAACTAGGCACAACCACCAAAAACAGCAGAAGAAGAAGAAACGCTGTCACGAATTGCACGCATCCGATTAGCACAATTGGGAACTGGAGACTGCCCCCTGCTAAACTCTTATTTGAGTAGGATCTGTAGGAATGTTGACAACCGCTCTCCCAAATGTGATGTAGCACCATATGACGTAAACCACAATCAACTGCAGTATGAACACCACGGACTGGAAACTTATTGACCTGTAAGAAAGACCAGTCGCGGTGGCTAACTGGCTGGACTTAATGCCATTAGTCCAACACGACAATTGCACAGAATAATCCGCCTTCCTTGTCTCTTTTGCCTGATGTTGACGATGCCCCCCCTAAACGGGAGCGCATGTCATTCACCATGGCGTAGATACAGAAAGGTTGCCGCACCACAAGCAAGTTATGAATAGGCAGTTGTTGTTGTAGTTTTTGTTGTTGTTGTTGTTGTTGTTGTTGTTGTTGGGGATTTTATTTACAGAAGGGATTTCTCCCGATCAAAACAGTTATAGAAAATTATTCAATGTCTCTCTCTGCAATGTTGACAGTCACAACAGATCGGCCACGTGCAGACGTTTTCTGGTTTGTACCGCATCATGATATCATTCAACATTTGCTTTAGAATTCTGTATTTTAGGCCGTGTTGATTTCCGAAGTCAATGCTGTGATGAAGTCCGTTGGCTATCTTTTGGGTGCGAAAGAAGAATTCGCCGCGAGATTTTTCGAGTAGTTTTTTCGTTAAGTCAAGTAATCGTCTCTTCTCATTGATCTGTTTCCAGGCAGCAGCGGCTGTTTTGTATTTGTCAGTTGAATTTGTTGAAGACTTGATAGTAGTAGAAGATCATTGAGCTGATAGTACATAGGCAAGAATAGTAGATTTGACAAACGTAGTTGTTCGATGTAACTCAGTGTCTTGCTATTTGTTATCCAGGACACAACCTTTCGTTGAAACCGTTCCAAGTTTCATATATCTCTTCGGTTTAAGTTACAGCACGAGGATATGTACATTAAAACTGGCAGAATCATCGATTTGCAAAGTCCCAGTTTGATGCGCATATTAACTTTAAAGGCTACATTTCTTCTCAGGGAATAGAAGAATCGGTTAGCTTTCTTCATTCTTTCTTCTAAGTGGATTTTCTAAGTCAAATTGGATTGTATCAAAATCCCTAAGTCCTTTACACCAGCTGAGGTTTGGAGGAGACTTCCAAACAGGTAGAAGTGCCTTTCTGGACCTTTGAACAAAACTTTGGCGCATTTTTCAATAGCTAGACCCATTTTCTTTTGGGTGACCCAGTCTTCCAGTGCGTCGAGGTTACTCTGTCCTTGGTCTGCTGGTGTTCCAATGTGGAGTATTTTTAGGTCCTCCGCGAACATAAAGGGTTCGCCAAATCTGAGGCCATCTGGCAGGTCGTTGATGTATATGCAAAATAAGATCGGCCCGAGCAGTGATCCCTGTGGGACCCCACTTGTCACTGGACGACTACTATATCAATTTTTATTATGATACAAATGCAACTAGGGTGTCAGTTAAAAACAGCAATAGGCGCCAGTTTCCCACCAAAAAGTCATGCCGTATCCAAATCAACAGAGACTTCTTAACATACTACCACTACCAATGTTCATGCAACTAAATGACATTCTACTTTTATCGAAATTGACAGAAGACGAAAGCTTTTTACCAATGCTGAAACAAAATTGAGAAAAAGGGAGAAGAAATGAATTATTCAGGCTCCCGAAAACCAGAACTGAAAAGGCTGGAAATGATTTCTTTTTCCGTACATGCAGACTAGCAAATCGAATAGAAAAATACATTGAATTTAATACGAAAAAAGGCCTTAAAAATCGAGTTTTAAATTTCATGTGGAAGTTTGTAAACGAGCGATTCGACGGAAATAACATCTGAAGCTGGCATCTATGCTGTGACTGTCAGATCTGCAGAAATAATAGGACAATTTTCTAAGACGACGACTGGGACGTAAATCCCCTCAGTGAAAACTGTAAATCCCCAACAACAACAACAACAACAAAATTACATGCGAATTGCAGTTCTATGCGACAGCTAGAACAATAGCAAATAAAATCGTTCCAGCGATTTTTAGATATCTTAATGTGTACAGTTATTGGCAATACTCAAAAATGCTTCAAGTATGCAATTTCACTCCACAAAAACTTAGTTATTCTGGCGATAGTAGGCGAACACAGACACTTGGCATTCCTAGATCTGAAACTACTCTTGATGGCGAGAGAATTATTACGCGCTTTTTGTCAGGCAATTATGTCAAATTAAATTTCTGCAGTTCTGCGCCACTGCAAAATTTATGAAAGCTCTGTACCACTCCAACAAAGAGTTTAACAAAAGTACAATTGTACAAATTTTTCAGCCATTAATTGTAATTCCTTTGGTGAGGCGTTTGTTAAGAATTCAAAATTTGTGTTGGTAATTGGTACATAGTTGAACGGTCATTACAATTTGTGATTTCTTCGAATGAAATCCTCACACAGGATGTGACCCTCTGAAACTCAGATTTGAACAAAAAATCGAATGATTATAGTTGTAAACATGCAGAAGTCTTTCCTCAAAATGAGAGGAAATCTTTTGCAAAGAGGTGATAAACTCGATCTATCTTAGACTGAGATCTGCCAACTTATAAAACTGGGGCCTGTAATTTTTGCGCAAGTCATTATTATTTTCATTATTCCTATTAATTTTCCTAAATAAGGAGATCTGGACTGAATATCAGTATCCAACTGAGTGGTCATCCAGTATTGTTAATGAGTCGTTGGATAAAATAGTCACGAAGGAAAAATTACAGCAAAAACCCCAAAAATGAACAGCACCTCAAAACAAAACTCTGAACAATAATGAGCTTTAACCGATGTTTTTTGTTCAATTTAGAGGAAACATCACTCAAAATTTTCTAGTAGACTCAAAAAGTTTTGAGGTTGCGAGCACGGATAGACTTTCGTTACGCTAGTTGATGATATATTTGTCCGCTTACAAATCAGTGATTTAGATTGGCCAATCACAGCTTCAGAATATCGCCAATTCGCTCATTTTACCTAATTTGTCGGCTAAATTTCTCATTTTGTTGTCGGTTAAGCGCCTTGGCCAATACGGCGGCCACCCTATTAACTTTTCTTAAAGCTGATTATTGCTGACCCTAATCTGTATAAAACCACGATGGGTTGAAAAGTCAGAAACTATCTGACGAAATTAAGTACGGTTTTTGGCCTGCTTTTGAAGCCCAAAACTAGTGATTGTCCTAAAATGCGCAGATTTGTCTGGTTACTTGTCATTTGAGCAAGAGAAATTACATCATTGCGTGCCGTGATCTGATAAAAAAAAACAACATTTTCAGCCACAAATCGAACTTTTACCGGCCGTGCACCAGGAAGCAGGGCTTGAGATTGTCTTATGTAGCTCTGTCATCAAGGGCACGTGATATTCTTACTCGGATAGGGAAGAGGAAATGTTCAAGAGAAAGATCAAGGCTCAGAAGGAGTTGGCCTTGATGAGACGAACCAGACGAATCTTCAGCGCGACCTAGGACTATGGATCACCTCAAATCTCACGTGGAACGATAACTGTACCACGAGAACGAAGAAGGGATTAAGTGCACTGTTCCAACTGAAACGAAACCTGTCTACAAACAGCACGCGAAACAGTAAGCTAAATTCTTACGTTGGTTACGTTGTGCCAGTCCTGACCTACTGCTCTCAAGCATGGCAGCCGAACAAGTCGAATCTTGCGAAGTTTGAAAGGGTGCAGGAAATTGCTACCAAGTGGATACTGAATGCAAGTTTTGAATACAAAGATCGACTTCTACAGCTAAAGCTGCTGCCTCTCAGCTTATATGTCGAAATGCACAATCTCCTGCTTCTGATATCATTGGATAGAAACGAATACGACGTTGTTGTTGATCTACCTAGAGTCACCGAAGATAAAACTCGACAGCATACAAGAGGAGAACTGACGATCGGAACGAATCGACTCTACAAAACCGATGAAAACTTCTTCCATCGTACAAAATTATTATACAATATTATTATCAGAGTGTACACCAGCTACGGAAAATATCTCAATAAAGACACCATCTCCAAAATCTACTGGGACTACTTTCTGAGAAAATATGACAAGAGGGACAAATGCACTTGGCGAATTGTTTGCAAATGTGACCACTGCAATAACTGGAAAAAACTAGACTAAACTAAAACTACCTTTGGACTGAACTCATGTGGGTCTAACAAACCCTTGGATTTATTTATGTTTAAATCCTAAAGCCTTTACTACTACTACTACTACTACTACTACTACTAGACAAGCACAGAACGAGTGCGTCGCTCCTGGAAAATTGGGCCTTGTTGCCACTTTGCTCAGACTCTAGAAAAGCGCTTGATTCTGACAGAACAATGGCTCAGGTGCATTGTAAAGCAAAGCAATCATTTTAGAAAGCAACTCAGTCAGATTTCAGGAAATGAGGTTTCTATGAACAAGCGGAACACAACTTACACTAAAACTCTTCAGAAGGAAAGTGAGCCTTCCTGAACGCAGCGGCGAAGTCTTAGAGAAGAATTTAAAAACCAAGAGAAGTGTCATTAAGGTTGCGGTTATTCATGAATTTTTGCCATCGAGTGAATACCGGAAAGCGATAAGAAACCAATAAATGAACAATATTTTAAACTTGGGACTAATACTGGAACTATTCACCCTGCGACGGAAGTCGCGAAACCACAACAACAATCAGGGTTAAATGCAAATAGAATTGACGGCAAGTTAGATGAGCTGTCAGAGCGGCTAGATAGACCACTGCGGAAGAATGGTCATGGTAAGGTTCATGACAGTGAATTGTTTTTGACGTTTATACCTGACGTATGTGTGTAGACTTTGACAATAGTTATGGGAAAGCAAGACTGGTGGCGAGAAATTCTGCAACGTTGAATGGACGACCATATTGTATGCAAAGTGTATTCGCCAGATGCAGAGGGCCAAACAAATGTTAAGGACGAAGGATAAATACTTCTTTCATGCCAGCAATGAGAATATCTATGATACTTATAGGAACCGCGTGAAACAACACAAACAATAACGAGAATTTGAATGGCAAAGAATACAAAAATGCGCTCAAAAATATCCACCGATACTCGGTCCATACTCAGTTGAACAAAGAGAGCAAGCAACTAGGCACACCTCCGCCAAAGATAGCAGAAGAAGAAGAAAAGCTGCCACGAAATGCACGCATCGGCTTAGCAGAACAGAACTGGAGACTGCCCCCTACTAAACTCTTACTTGAGTAGGATCTCTAAGAATCTTGGCAACCGCTCTGACAAATGTGAAGTAGCACCACTTGATGTAAACCACATTTTCAACTGCAGTAAGGACACCTCGGACCTGAAACTGATTGACCTGTGGGAAAGACCAGTAGCGGTAGCTAACTGGGTGGACCTAATGCCATCAGTCCAACAACACGACCACTGCTCAGAATAATCCGCCTTCCTTTTCCCTTTTGCCCGATGTTGACAATGCCTCCCCCTTAATTGGAGAGTGCATGTCATTAACCATGGCGTAGATGCAGAAAGGCCGTCGCATCACAAGCAAATTATGAATAGGCAGTCAGATGACTACTATATCAATTTTTGTTATGATACAAATGCAACTACGGTTTCAGTTGAAAACAGCAATAGGCGCAGTTTCCCACAAAAATTGCATGCGAATTGCAGTTCTATTCGAGAGCTACAACAACAGCAAATAATATCGTTCCAGCGATTTTTAGATATCCTAATGTGTACATTTATTGGCAATACTCAAAAATGCTTCAAGTATGCAAACTCACTCCACAAAAGCTTAGTTATTCTGGAGATAGTTGGCGAACACGGACACTCGGCATTCCTAGATCTGAAATTACTCTTGAAGGCGAGAGAATTTTTACGCGCCTTTCTTCAGGCAAATATGACAAATTAAATTTCTGTAGTTCTGCGCCACTCCAGCATTTATGAAAGCTGTGCACCACTCCAACAAAAAGGTTAACAGAAGTACAATTCGTACAATTGTGCTTTCAGCCACCGACTGTAATTCCTTTGGTGAGGTGTTTTTAAGAATTCAAAATTTGTGTTAATAATTGGTACATAATTGAACGGTCATCACAATTTGTGATTTCTTCGAATGAAATCCTCACACAGGATGTGAACCTCTGAATCTCAGATTTGAACAAAAAATTGAAATATTATAGTTGGAAACATGCAGAGGTCTTTTCTCAAAATCTTAATAAGCGTTTGAATTTGCACGTGGTATACAAGGTTTTATTTAATGAATGCATTTCTATCTATTTTGTCAAACATACCGTAAGAAAGGAACAAGAATTTCAGAACATCAAATGAAGGATTCGCCCGTTGCGCTACACATTTTTGAATGTTGTGGGAAAACAGTTGTTTTTTGGTCTTTTTGGATGCTTGCGGTTGAAAAACTGATGACTATCGAAGCAATATTCTTTAACAAGCTTAAACCTACCAATATGATTGTTAGGTTGATGTTGCTAAATGTTGTGGCAAAACATTTGTGTGTTGTTCTCCATTGATGCTTGCGGTTGAAAAACTGTTGACCATCGAAGCATTTTTCATTAACAAACTTAAACTTACCAATATGAACTGTTTTTCCACACTAACGACATCCTGCTGATTGATAAATTTATTTTAGTAACCGAGAGTAATATCAATTTCTCCTGACAGATATTCATAACAGAAGCTCAGAGATCGAATTACCTAGAATTAGAACTAACAAAGGTTGTTGTCAATACACTGTCAGAATATGGAGACCGATGAATCGTTTTGCTAGATATGTACATTGTTGATTTGTACAACAATAATTAGGTTGAAGAATGGATAATTCGTAATATGTGGAAGTTTGCTGACGAACGGTTTGAAGACAGCAACATCTGTACATTGTAAATTTTTTCTGATTGCAGTTGTTGCAAAAATGAGGATGCTGATCTAAGAAAAAAGAAAGAAGAACACATTCCACCTTCGATGCATTGGTACAATATACAGTAAATTTGCGATTGAAAGGTAAAAAATTGTCATATCCTCTTTCCTGGACTTTTATATGGCATTCGATGCCATAGACCATAGTATTCTGCTAAGTAAACTTGAGATCTATGGAATTCGAGGAATTGTAATTGGTTCAGATCATATTAATTTGATCGGAAACAATTTGTAACAGTCAAGGGCAGCTCATCATGGGAGACTGTCACCTGTGGTGTTTCTAGGGCTCCGTCATAGGTCCATTGCTATTCACCATATATGTTAATTTACCGCGTGCCTGTCCCAACCTAGATGTCATTCTGTTCGCTGACGACACAACTGTTACTGCAACAGGACTTGATAAAAAACTGATTAAGGATGAGCTCAATGCACTCAGCCCCTGGTTAGCCGCGAATAAGCTAGTTGTTAATGTCGATAAAACTGTTCAACTAAACTTTAAAACAAGTGCTTCTAATTCTATCTCTTCCTTGCGGCTTAATGATTCTATTTTGAACAACAATAGGTGCTCTAAATATCTCGGAGTATATTTGGACTCGAAGTTATTGTTCGGTAAACTTGTAGATGGTATTAGGCCTCGACTTGCTAGACAAGCCAGTATGATATCTAAACTGAGGTATTATGTTCCGAGAGCTCGTCTCATTAACTACTATAAAGCAAACGTAAACGCCCTTTTACAGTATGGTGTACTTGTATACGGATGCTGTAGCTGCACGACATTGAAACCTCTCTACATCCTACAGAAAAATTTTTTGAGGCTGATTTTTGCAGGATAGAAAGACAAATTATTTTTGAGCTACGTTTATACGAGTTTCTTAAATTTGTTGTAAAATCGCTGAAGGGAATGCATAGTTATAGTTACCTAATTAGTTTTCAAATATCACAATGAAATAAGACGCACTAGAAATACTTAGATTAATTTACTCAAAGAACCGAACAGTCCTTCAGAAAAGCCTTTCAGAGGCGTTCTGTTTCCTTCCGTTGCGTCAAACTTTTTAATAGTCTTCGTAAAAGTGGAATCATTGAAAAAACATTGAAAATTTGAAACTGAAGGAGATCACGGGCCTTTGTCATAAACTGAGAGAATCGGTTCTCCTGGATAACACGTGCTTGGTGAATTCGATTTTTAAATGAAATCTTTTTTTAGTATTTTTAGGCGTTGATGTCCAGGAAATAAAATGCATTAAGATATGTGAATTTTTGCTACAATGAACAGATCAAATATTTCTAGCAACCCCTGCTTTGCATGGGCCGTACCCTAAAAAAAATTATTATGTTTCATTTTTTTCTCAAAACTGAAGGAGTTAGGGAACATTTTTAAAATCAATTACCTTTTGTCACAAATTGCTTTCAACTTAGCTGGGGTAGGAACCTAGAGGGCAACATTGCCCCGTCCTCCTGTCCTCGCCAAGATAATCTGAAATTTTCTATGTATATTTCTTTGGAGAAATAAATTCTTTTTTTTCAATTACCTAGAATTAGAACTGAAAAAGCTCGTTGTCAATACGCTGTCAGGACTTGGTGACCGATGAATCGTTTTGCTAGATATGTACAATTTGAAGCAATAATTAGATTGAAGAACCGATAATTCGTAATATGTGGATGTTTGCTGACGAACGGTTTGGAGACAGCAATATCTGACGTTGTAAATATTTTCCGATTGCAGCTGTTGCAAAAATGAGGATGCTGATGTAACGAAATTGTCGAGACCCAAGTCCCATTATTCGGCTTTCCGACCGTAAATTTTCAATGCAACAGCAATAAACGCGGGGAATATCTGAGACTGGAGTTGACACTCAAATTTTAATTATACAAAATTGGCCATTTCTGCATTTTGAATTTTAGATTGGAAGTCTGGATAAAGAAAGGCAAAACATAATACCCAGAGATTCAATAAAAGTCCAGAATTTCAATGGTTAAATTTGCAGTCTGCTCTGTTCCCTCCCCCCCCCCCCTATCCTCAGTTTTTTTTGTTGCCCACTAGTTACAAATTATATAATGTTATAAAGCACGTTACTATGAAGAAAATTAGCACGTGTGACTGGGTCATCAAAGATATGACCACAAAGGTGAAGTGGCAGAATAGATCTTAAATTTTTCTGACATTTTATTTCTCAGTTAATGAATTAGTTTTTATTTCTTATCATACCTATTTCTTAGGAGTTTTTCTCGGTGTTCTCAAGGGATTTTTCGTTCAGTTTTTGCAGGTCTACTCGACGATCAATGCAGTGTGAGAATTTCCGGTTCTTTCACTTTAGTTTACAAAAAGTTTGCAATCGGAAATAATTCTTTAGAAAGCTCATAGCAGAAAAGATTGGAAGCCCTCACTTAGTGGTGGGTACTAAATTAGCCTTCTCACTATGGTCATACAGAAATTTAAACCCCCTTGTATAGATCCTGTAATTTAAGTTAGTTTCTGGATCTTTCCCATCATATCCGCACCCCTCCCCCCACGAAATACGAGTCCCCATGTTTACCATGATTGGAGGGGTATTCTTTATACGACACCTAAGTCCCACCTAGCATCCCACGTGAATCACAATTTGTTGCTAACTACTTCAGATTCTTGAATTAGCCATGGGTGGAGGCAAAATGTTTGTACCTCATTGGAAAACTCAAAAAATCAACGGAATAGAAGAACTCGAAATGGTCCAAGCTCATCTGAAGGGGATGGGATTAAAAGATCCATGGATGCGAGATGAAGTTTGGCGTTATACGTGCAAAGACATTTCATTCAAAAGATTTGTGTGGCACCCGAGGTACCTAGCAGTTGGCTTGGCTTTGTCGGCAGCGGCACTCTATTTCAAGGAAAAGACAGATCCTGCAAAAAATGTTCCCCATTTTCACTTGACCTGATGAAATTTTAACATTACGAGACTTGACTGACTTTAGCTAGATAATGTAACTAATGGTCAAATTTAATTTTCGTCGTAATTTTTATCAAAATTTCGGATGTTCTCCATTATACCCGCGGCGTCAGCTATTACAACTAGGTGTCAATGCAAAACATCACTGTCGCTGTTGTTAATTTACAAAAATGCGGCTGGGGAATCCAATTATATGTTCAATAGGCTAATTTGTTTCAAATATTATATATTCTGCAAATAACTACTTAGAGAAACACAAAAAAATAGAATAAAGATTTTATATAAAGAATAAAAATTTTGCTTTCCCAAGTTCTAAGGAATCATTCTCTAAAGTGCTAAATAACATTTTCAATCAACATTTCTATATAAAATCCAACATTAACAAATTTGAGTGTTTCCAAGAACATTATTTCCAATTTGTGAAATATTTGCCTTGTTATATGTCAATAAAGCAATGAGACCAGATGGTCTTCTATCCATGTTTTACACCAAAACGAACAATCAAATTGCCTAAATTTTGAATAAAGTCTTAAGAAATTTGAAAGGTCGAGAAAATTTTTTGAGCTGAAAAAGTGTTCTAGGTATCGCCAATATTCATCGGATTAGTCGAAAATGCAGACCAATATCTTTGCTAGACATTAGAGAAATTGTTGAAAATGTACCTGCAAACACATTTTTGATCACTTTGAGAAAAACCTGGCTAGGCAACTGCGTGTTTTTGTAAAAAAAAAAGAGATCAGTTTTGACTAATTTGCTTTCATTTCTTAAACGAATATCTGATGCTCTTGATGAAAACTCATATCCTGAACTTCTTGCTTTTTATACCGATTTTTCAAAAGCCTTTGACAGTAGCTAGCGTAATCCAACTTGAATCGCTTCTTTGTCCTCTGTTTTTCTGCATTATTATTAACGATATCTCTGAGGTGCTAATATTTGGAACACTTTATACATGCAGATGGCCTGAAGATTTTTGCTGTCTGAATTTCAAACATAAAAGTTCAGAACGAAATTGAATTCATAGATTAAAAGCAATAAAGTCTTGCTGCCAGCAAATGCACGACAATCACCTTCAGAGACAAATTTTTTTAGCAAGGATTTTACCTATATCTACTGTGCAAGTGGCCAAAGATTTAGTTTTTATAAGCAATGATTATAAGCATTTCCTAATCGAAACAAGGAGGCTCGGTAACGCGCTTACGCACATAATGCTCCGGCCCCGCTCATCCACATTCTTGACTCAATTGGCTATCACATGATTAAGAGATAGAAAACCTTCAAAAACATGCATATAGTTCAATAAACAACAAATTGAATACAATAATGCCACTCTAGTGGGCCGATGAAACTTGTTAATAGGACTACAAGAAAAGACAATAATAAAAATCAAAGTACAAATATTAAATACGACCAAAACTCGATGTATATATTTCAAAAATTCTTAGCAAAATCAAAGTCGCATCAGATAAAATCTAAACAAAAAATTAAACTTTACTTCTTTAGAAAAGATATGAGATCTGTTCTGCATGCGACTGGGTAAGATGTCGAGAAAAAATAGCAAAAGATCAAATAGATTTTGCACGAAAATGATGATGAAGCCGTTAAAACCAAACTTATCACAAAAATCATTAAAAATGTTCAATTGCATAAAATTTCAAAGCCAATGTGACCTGCCATTAAAGTTATGAATTAAAAAGAAAACAAAAATACTTCGAATTGTATTTTTTTGAAATAAATCTCAAACAAAATCTCGTAACAGTAGTAACAACGCCGAGAAACAAATGGTGAAATTAAAACGGTGTAAAGATTAAATTATTTTTAATAGGGTTGTGACCTGTCTTTACAGAGGCTAAGCTACAAATCGACTGAAAACGATTTGAAAAATGGCGAAGATCGAAAATCCAAATATGTTTTCGAAATCAAATGGTTTAAAAGTTCATAGCAGACGTAAGATTTCAACAAAAGAGATTGTTTAAGCTGCAGCATCTCAGGAAGCCCATTGGGCCTGTTATTAATGAGACTAAATCACCAGAATAACAAATACAAGCAGAATCCAAAACAATTACGACATCAGTGTTCAAGGCACTATATTTGAGATGATATCTGCAATAACTGTTAATGATAACTTGCTTCTCATCTCAAATTTAGTGGGTCTTCCTTTTAAAAGGAATACAGAGAAAACAAATTGAACAGTATAGAAATTTCAAAATAATTTTATGAAAATAAATAGTCGAAGCCATTTGTCAAAATAGAACCAACAGAGAAAAAATTATTTGAATCAACAAAAATACTTTGAAATTTCTCCTGAGTGATATTGAGTTATATGGTGACGAAAATGAGAGCGAAAAGGAGACTGTTGAAATTTATATAAAAGTTAATTTGAAAATCATTAAAACAAATAGCTGTAAACTGAAATCTTTAAATAGTCAGTTATACGTCCTGGGGAAGCAATCGAGAAATATCATTATCAGGTATATGCCGTACAACAACAACAAAAAGAAAGACAAACATAGGCTAAAATTTTTTAAAAAATCCACTAAAATTGGCGATAGAACTGTCTCAGCCCAAAACCATAAACTATTCAACAAAAATTTTAAACATTTCAGATAAGCCTTTTTCAACTCTTTTCATTTTCTAATTTATGCTTTCCTTCAATTGGACCTGTCAATAATGTAATTCGACCAAGAAACGAATTGAACCTATAAATTGTGCACTTATGCTCCAAATGTTTTTAAAGTGAAATCTCAAGTATCAAAGCCAAGAAACCATTAGTCAAATATAAAACCGTTAGACATTAAGTTATGACTCACAGATTATGATTTTAATAAGAGACATTGTAAAACAACTGAAAGCCTTGTCTAGGTTCACTTATACCTCTTCAGGAACTGGATCTTTGATTGAGGAGACTAAGTCATTGGACTACAAAAAGTATAACAAATGAATGCAAAACATAAGAAGTTCATAAACAATTGATCAAAGCCATAAAAACCCGAGCTCAACTCTTAAACCCTAATATATGTTTGTTGGGCTTTTTTGTAGGTAAATAGCATCTGTCAATAATTGAGCCCTGATTTGAGATTCTTGTCAGTAATTTGCATGAAATCTATGAATGCGGAACTAATTTGAAAAAAGGCCGCCCCTCTAAGAGAACCCTCAATTGTTCAAATGTTTGCAAAACAGGTCAGTTTTCAAACAAGAATATCCAAAATAAATAATGCTTTTTGGTATAATTATCAAGTTTAAATTTCAAAAAAAACCCGGCAAACTTACAATTCCAGAAGACTCTTGAAGCCAGCGGGAGTACAACTAGCTCTCTTTTTGAGCTTTTGAAGAACGTGGCTGCAGTTTTAAGGTGATAATTCCAGCAATTTTGAAGAAAGTGGGCTAAAAAACCGAATAGTTTCAAGTTTCAGATTAAATTCTATCCAAAGACTCGGATGGAACAATTCAGCAAACCTATACTATCTCAAAAGGTGAAATAAATCTCACTACCGTTAACATATTCTAACCAAATTGACAAAAATTTGGTCAAGAATACGGAAAATGTGAATAGAAACAACAGAAAATGATCTCCCATTTACAAATTTTTGAACCTATATAACTCCCTCTAAAAAAAATCTTTTAATTCCATAATCTACGCTTTACGGGCTTTCTTATGATATCACTCACATCTCTCTACGATGATTATATCGATCGGCCAAAATTGACAGAAAAGAAAAACCATTTGATTATATAGTTTCTCCCCACACTAAGTGGGTCGGGACAACTAGACGCCAGAAAGCGAATGCTGTATTAACCTACTGAGATAAAACGTATTTTAAGGAATAACAACATCGGTGAAACTCGGTTTGATAAGTCATTGCTTCAACCCGGTTTTTTATGTAGCGTTAGTTGTCCTGCAATTTTGTTTTTTGTTATACCAAAAAAGTTCCAAAAAAGCCTTTTTTTCAAATGATCTTTTGATTCTCTCGATTTTAATTATAGATAAAGAATTCAACACAAGTTGCGATGGCATTGAAAAGGTGCGAGAAAAGTAAAACTAAAGCTGATTAAAACCGTAATTTAGTGCATTAGAAGTACATCTTGAAAATAAACTTTTATCTTACGAAGATATCAGTCAACAGAAGATATCAGTCAACTATAATTATCAAGTTTAAATTTCAAAAAAAAACCGGCAAACTTACAATTCCAGAAGACTCTTGAAGCCAGCGGGAGTACAACTAGCTCTCTTTTTGAGCTTTTGAAGAACGTGGCTGCAGTTTTAAGGTGATACTTCCAGCAATTTTGAAGAAAGTGGGCTAAAAAACCGAATAGTTTCAAGTTTCAGATTAAATTCTATCCAAAGACTCGGATGGAACAATTCAGCAAACCTATACTATCTCAAAAGGTGAAATAAATCTCACTACCGTTAACATATTCTAACCACATTGACAAAAATTTGGTCAAGAATACGGAAAATGTGAATAGAAACAACAGAAAATGATCTCCCATTTACAAATTTTTGAACCTATATAACTCCCTCTAAAAAAAAATCTTTTAATTCCATAATCTACGCTTTACGGGCTTTCTTATGATATCACTCACATCTCTCTACGATGATTATATCGATCGGCCAAAATTGACAGAAAAGAAAAACCATTTGATTATATAGTTTCTCCCCACACTAAGTGGGTCTGGACAACTAGACGCCAGAAAGCGAATGCTGTATTAACCTACTGAGATAAAACGTATTTTAAGGAATAACAACATCGGTGAAACTCGGTTTGATAAGTCATTGCTTCAACCCGGTTTTTTATGTAGCGTTAGTTGTCCTGCAATTTTGTTTTTTGTTATACCAAAAAAGTTCCAAAAAAGCCTTTTTTTCAAATGATCTTTTGATTCTCTCGATTTTAATTATAGATAAAGAATTCAACACAAGTTGCGATGGCATTGAAAAGGTGCGAGAAAAGTAAAACTAAAGCTGATTAAAACCGTAATTTAGTGCATTAGAAGTACATCTTGAAAATAAACTTTTATCTTACGAAGATATCAGTCAACTCTTTTCCAAAACACTATCTCTACATCGGTTTTTCTATATTTGAATGGTCTTTATATATTTTTTTTCAAATTGGATTTTACAAAGTTGTTACACAAGCAGTTAAAATTCTTTTTAAATCTTTAACAGACAAGAATTTTAAAAAACAAATTCAAAATTAAAAATAAATAGTGCAGCCATTTTGTTTTTACTTTTTTGGTTCGAGCTCTTCCTCATAATACCCAAATTAGGTTTAATTTTTTCTTTTTAGCTCCATGGTTACCTCATATATTCAGAACAGATTTTTGACGCAGAATGGGAGCCGGAAATAATGGTTGTTTGATTCAACGGAAACAGTATAAACCATTATTATTAATAAATTGAAGTAAGAAAAAAATCAAAAAATTTTCAAAACGATAAAAAAGGTTTAAATATTGAGTGTGCTTTTCGCCTAAAACCAATGGTCCACTAATAATTCGCAGTTTTCCGGATCGAATGATACGGATTGTGAGGACTAAAACAACAGATAACGTATTTTCTTGAGAAAATTACAGTTAAAATCAGGTTAATTAATTTTCTGTTGATTGTTGCACATATTTTATGTGGCGGTCACTTTAAAGCTTTCGATTGGATTGTAGGTGTTAAACAGCTTCAGTAAAAGCAAGTAATGTAGGAGTGTATTTTAAAGTTTGACTTTTAAAAACAGATCTTATTAAGAAAATGATTCAAACGTAGAAAAGTCTCTTTTAAATTTTCGCGCAAATTTAAGCTGTACATTAGGACAATGTCTTCTAGATGCAAAATTACTACCATATGACGTTCTACATATTGTTTTTAATTTAAACGACTCATTTCAAAAAAATGAAACTTGTTTTTTTTCAACTTTATCTAGCGTCAATTTTCTTGAAATGTAGGTCTGTCTTAATACCTGTGCTCTCCACTTGTCTGCAAAATGATTAGCAGGCATTTTTATGTTTTCTCTCCGAATAATAAAAAGAGGGAAAATATTTTGTGCACTAGAAGAAAAGGTTGTTCCTAAACTTCTGCAAAAACTGAAGCAGACAATGTCTCCAGTAAGGAGAGAGTTTTTATTGCATACACATTAATTTAAATAACAAAAGTAAAATGTTTTTTTTTGAGAAGTTGGAAAAAATTCAACTCTTGTTGAACATCTTTCCGTGAACAGCTGTCTTCTTGTGAAATAAATGACAATGCGTATACTTTTGGATTTGGTAGCATTAAATCAAATTGATGGTTATGCACTTTTCGGCAGAGTTGATTACATTAAAAACAATTTTCTGCCATGTTTCTGAAAATTTGCTTCAAGTTAAGCGTCACAACATTGATAATAAGAAAAACTGTTATCTTTTCTTTAGTCTGATCCGCTTTCAGAGACAACGACTGGTTTTCAAGAGTTTATTTTGCTGTATGTTCTTCTATAAGCTTGTATGCTTGTTAAATGATAGCTTACAAAGGTGTGGTTTATACCCGCATTCACTATCAAAGTTAAGTGTGGCACGATGAAACTCATGTATGATAATGAATAAAAAGGTTTGGCATTGAAAGTCATGAAAAATCAAAGTTAAAGATATGACTTTTACAGCGATTATGAATATGAACTCAATAAATTTGAACTAAATAACAAGGGGAAGGATTGGGGGCTAAACGGTTACGGACCGTTTACACTCCGGCAAGCAACAACAAAACTTAGCAAATAAATTTATCAGAAAAGAACAAAATAATTGACATCAGAAATTCAAATTTATTGCCTCAAAAGTTTCCGCTTAATTGAGTTTTATGCATCAATTTGACATGATTGAAGGAGTATTCATTCACCCTCCGCGGCCAACGAAGAAGAATCATTGTCAGTTTCAAACACTTTGCCCAATCTCACTGCGGGACGTTGCACCATGCCAGTACTGGTCTTGATGTCGAAGCTTCTTGCCACTCCATCTCTACTCACATGTGCTTTGACGATCCGACCAATGGGCCAAATTCCTCGGGTTGTAAAATCTTTGTAGAGCCAAATAACATCGTCTTCCTTGAGCTCAGCGTTGGCTTGCTGCCATTTTGTCCGTCTGTTAAGTTCCGGTACAAATTCTTTGAGAAGACGAGACCAATAGTGGTCCAAAAGGGTCTGTGACTCCTTGAAGTCTTTAATTGAAAACCGGGTTCTGTTGTTTGCCAGAGGTTTTAGGCAGAAGTGGCGTCTTCTCATCAGGAAATTATTCGGTGTTAATGGTTCCTCGTCGGTCAAAGTGCTCCCAACATGCGTCAGTGGGCGTGAATTAAGAATTCCTTCTGCTTCCGCTACGACTGTATGGAAGACTGAAAAGTTTTGTCGGCGGCTTCCGAGGACAACAAGTAGGCTTCATTTAGCCGACTGTATAAGTCGTTCCCAAACCCCTCCGAAGTGCGGTGCCAGAGGTGGGTTGAACGTCCTCTGGATGTTCTGTTGGGCCAGCTGGAGACGTATGTATTTGTCGTCTGGTTTGTATTTTTCCTGAAAATTGAGTTTCATTGCCTGGTTAGCTCCAACAAAGTTTTTCTCGTTGTCCGAAACAATGACATCAGGGTATCCTCGTCTGGATACAAAACGTCGAATAGCCATTAGTAGACAGTCAGTAGAGAGGTCCTCACAAACTTCCAAGTGTACTGCTCGTGTGACCAAGCATGTAAACATGCAGATATAATTGGGTTCTGTCTGGGTTCTGGATTTTTCAATGTGAAAGGGACTGAACATGTCCATTCCAGTATTCACAAATGGGTAGAGTTTGGAGTGCTCCGGAAAGCGAAATTTTGGTAGAGGAGCCATCTTCGGTCTGACATTGCCTGCTCGCCAGCGTCTGCAGATGAAGCAGTACTTCCCTAAAGTTCTTAGAGCTCTGCGGATTCCAACTGTCATGAACGGTGCTTGGATATGTGCACAAACATGTTCAATTCCATGATGCCCGCAGTCGTGATGTGCTTTCTCAATAAGCAGTTAGGCAACTCTGCACTTGCTGTGGAGTATCACCGGATGTTTGCGCTGAAAAGGCAATCCAGATTTCTGAATTCGTCCCTCAACCCTAAGTAGTCCGTCGCTATCCAGAAAGGGTGTATATGGTAATAGTTTGTCCTTCTTGCCTAGGTGTAGTCCACTTTGAAGTCGAGAAACTGTGTCCTTGAAGTGTGTGGACTGAGATATCCTCAAGAGAAAGCTCCGAGCCTTGTTTTCGTCAGCCGCGAAGTCCAAGTTGCAAGGTACGTCGCGTTTGATCAACCTCTTAAGTACGCGCACTGCTCGAAACACTGTTCTAATTGTGCCAAGGAGTCTAGGCCAATTTGAAAATCTGTTTGGATCTACCAACGGTTTTTCACTGGTCTTGACATCAACTTGAGTGGCGTATGTTTGAGGTGTTTTGTCACCGGAGAATGTCCACTCGCTCTCAGATTTGATCAGGAAAGAAGGTGCTGTTATCCACAATTTTTGAAGATCGCATGGAGCTAGACCTCTGGTACCATGATCAGCCGGGTTCATTTTTCCTGGTACGTGTCGTCAGTCGCCTTTGTTTGAGTTCTCAGCAATTTTGTTGAGCCTGTTTGCGATGTACATCTTCTGTCGATCCTTTGATTTGATGCAGCTGAGTACTGCTGTGCTGTGGTCCAAAATTTTTTGCTCTTCACATCTATTGTCATCTTGATCTCACAGAAGCCTGCTAGTTCTGCTCCCAGTGTAGCTGCATCGAGCTCCAATTTGGGAATGCTCATCTGTTTGATTGGTGCCAACTTGGACTTGCTGATGACGTAGTGGGTAGCTATTGAGCCGTCAGCGGAGATTGTCCTCAGGTACACCACTGCTGATACTGCTGAAAGTGAAGCGTCTGTGAAGGTGTGCAACTCGTGAGTTCCATCGACGTTGGGAACTAGACATCTGGGGATTTGAATTGAAGGCATATTCTGGAAGTCTTCCATCCATTGCTGAATTTCGTCGTAATGTTCCTTTGATAGTAGCTGTTCCCAATTGTGTCCTTGTTTGACGACTTTTTGCAAGATGTATCTCAGTCGAATTGCAAAAGGCGAGATTATTCCAATGGGATCAAACAAAGAAGCAGCCATTGAGAGAAGCTTTCTCTGTGTGATATTCTCTCTTTCATAGCTCAGTTTGGGTTTCGCAAAAAGAAATTGATCGGATTCAGGGTTCCATGTTTGACCAACTATCCTTTGTAACTTTAGAACTCCAATTCTGTCTTCCTCTGGAATCTTTTCCAGCACAGCAGGGTTATTGCTGAGAAACTTGGTGAGGTTGAATCCCCCTGTTTTGAGAACATGTTTCAGCTCAGTCGCTGTATTTGCTGCCTCTTCCTCTGTTGAGAATGTTTGAATGAAGTCATCCATGTAGAGTTGTTTTGTGATTGATTCAAAGATTTTTGGATGTTCTTGTCTGTTATCGTTGGCGCACTTTTGCAGAACAAAAATTGCGCAGGCAGGAGAACATGTTGCTCCAAAAATGAGTCGTTGGTATTTGGATGTCCTCTCCTGATCATTGTCGCTCCACAAAAAACGGAGAGCATCTTGGTCTTCTTCTCTGATTCCAACTAGCATGAACATAGCCTCTGTCTGCTGTTACTGCAACCTTGTACTGACGAAACCGTAGATGAAGTCCATGTAGATTGCACAAAAAGTCCGGTCCCGTTAGCAGTGCATCATTCAAAGAAACCCCCTTTGTATTTTGAGGCTGCATTTGTCACTCGTCTTATCTTGTCTGGTTTTGCTTGTTGAAGACGGGATGATGCGGTAGGTACCAAATGTTCTTTGCATCCTGGTTCGTAACAGCTGCTATGTATCCCTTATCCATATCATCAAAGATAGGGGTCATATATCTGTTTCAGTTGGTTGTCTCTCTCTAATCGCTTCTGCAGGGCGTGCCACTGAACCCTTGCCATGAAGTAGTTGTTGGGTAGCGTGACGTTTTCTCGCCAAGGGAGTCCAATCTCATATTTTTCCCCGTTGTGATGTATGGTCTCTGCCAAAGTCTTTATTGCCTTCTGGTCTTCTTCATTGTGTCCCTTCGTAGAACCCTGACTAAAGTTGACACCTTCAAAGGTCCAAAAAAGATGCAGAAGATTTCGTCCGGGTCGTCACTACCTCGCTAGAGATGGTTGAAAA
The DNA here is from genome assembly GCF_964194025.1 of Convolutriloba macropyga. Classification (NCBI taxonomy): domain Eukaryota; kingdom Metazoa; phylum Xenacoelomorpha; order Acoela; family Convolutidae; genus Convolutriloba; species Convolutriloba macropyga. The sequence continues at coordinate 17,327,204 of NC_134472.1, read as the reverse complement.
GAGTGATGTTGTGGTTGCTGCTTCCTATATGGTTTGGTTGAAAGTACTCTTGTGGCACAGGGCCTGTCAAAGTCCATCCTAACAGTGTGTTGACTCCGTAGGGTGTTCCTGGTTTGCCTGTAGTGAAATGTCTTGGAACAGTAGCCAGAAAAGCATCTGCCCCTATGAGTATTCCAATTTTGTTGTCACGAATTTGTGGGAAGTTGATTTCTGCCAAATGATCATGGTCTCTACAAAGTCTATTCAACATGTCTGCGGGGACAATTGGCATCTGGAACTGCTCAATGGAGGTTGCGTACACAGGAAGACTTGTCACCGGTTTTGAGCTGTGAAGTGAACCAATTCCAATCATGAAATCAGCTGTTGTCACTGTGTGCTCCCCATGTAGCGAAGCTAGAGGAAGTTCTATATCTTTGGGGACTCTAATCCGAAGAGCATCAGCCATGTTTTGTGTGGTCTGTGTATCATCACTTCCACTGTCCAAAAGTGCATAGGTCTCTATGTTGAAGTCTTTGTAGAAGAGCGTGACTGGTATTGACTGTAGTTGAATGAAAGCTCTGACCCATGTGGGTTCCCAATTTCTGTTACAAGTGTGGTTTTGCACCCGTGGAAGTTTTATGAATCATCATTCAGTTCGTTGCTAGTCACTGATTGGAAGTGAGTGTTACTTCTGTCATTAGTTTGCTGGGGATTGATGTGCTGCTGATTGGCAGTTTGATGCGAGTTGTTGTTTCCATAGCTTGGATTACGAGGGTTGAAACTGTTTTGATTGTATCCCCTTCTGTTGTTGGTATTTGGCTTGTTACTGGTTGTTGACGAAAGCTGAGACGTTGTATGATTGAAGTTTCTACCGTAGTTTGACTGCACCGGGTTGTTCCTGGGTTCAAATCCCCCTTTACTCGTTGCTTGGAAATCACTTCTCTGCAAAGTCCTGAAGTCGTCTCGATGGAGAGTTGAATTATGAAACCCATTGCATCTGTCTACAAGACATCGAATCTTTGATTTACAAAATCCACTCTCATGTCTCTTCAAGCAATTGACACACAAGTTGTGATGCCTCGCCAATTGCTGACGGTCAGCTACAGACTTGCTCAGGTATTCTTTGCAGCGACCAAGGTTGTGATCCCCAGAGCATAGTTGACAACTTGAGCTGGCTTGAAGAACTATGTTGGAGTGTTTCTGGCCTTGGGAAGGCCGTTCAACCCGGTCTGTCCTTTGTGGTCTTTGTGGAGAGACATCCTCGCAAGCCTCTGCATATGTGTTTATCCAATCTGCAAAGTCAGCCAGATTTGGCTGCTCTATTCTCATGCTCCTTACATGTTGATTCCAGCGAATCGTCATTGGTGTTGTCAACTTCTCCTTGGCAACTTTAACGACCGCAGAAGCCTTCAGGTCCGATTCAAAATGGTGAAGTTGAAAGGTCTGTACCAAACGTCTGAGGAAGGACGCAAAACTTACAAAGCTGCTGGGATCATCCATTCTGGTCCTAGGCCATTGTTCAAGTTGTGTGAGGTACGCACTCACAACATGCTGCGGCTTTCCAAACTTTCTGATAAGTTCCTGAAGTGCCTCCTCATAGAAGTCTCTGTTGTAAGAGTAACCACAGATGAAGTCTTTTGCTTTGTGAGTTACCGAGTTTTGCAAGTATGTCATTTTCTGAACAGTTGAAAGAGCTGGATTGTCGTGAATGGTTGACTTGAAAAAGCTGTACCATTGATGCCACATCAAAGGATCGCCTGAGAAATGGTCAAGACTAATCTTTGGTAGACTGAACGCATTCATCATCACTTGATGGTTGGTCCATTCAGAACTGTGGGGTCGTTGTTTGAACTGTTGCTCAGAAAACTGTTGTGGCATGAAATTGAAGTGACGGTTGGTCTCTCCGTTGGGAGCGTTCATCATTTTGTTTTTCTCTGGGAATGAGTGATCCATTTGACTACCGAGCAAATGACGTGACTGCTGCTGATCTCGCGGATAGTGATTGTCTGCAAAAGTTTGAGTGAAATTGTCAGGCATTGCTTGATGTTGAAATCCGGTTGCTGTACCGGAATTCCAGTACACAGTGTCTGATGGTTGATCGCTGGAAATATTGAGGGTAGCAAAACTTTGATTTGGAACATTCACATCAACAATCGGGCAACTCTGAACCTGTTTCGCATCTTCACTGAAGCTGCGATGCTTCTGTATCTCACTGTTCTCTTTTGGTTTCTGTTGCTGAGCATTGTATTTTTCTACACTTGTTCTTTCTTTTTGAAGATCACGATGACTGTTTTTGAACGGTACACCATCATGGTCATCAGAACTGAACACCTCATGCCAGCTCTCAGCGTTTTCACCTGCAATTTGCATTGGCGTTTTACGTCTCATTCCGCTTGGTTGTTTACGTCGGCTTCCTGAAACAACCACCTTGCTGCGTATTTTGTTGGGTTCTTCCGAGGAGGTGTCGGAAGAGATGAACTTTTGATGGTTTGACCCATGAAGCAGTCTAACATTTGGTTCTCAGCCATTTGCAATTTCTCCTTGCAGACTCTGCAGCAACAGTGTCGAACTCTTCTTGTGTCGACTGCTGTTCTATGAGCTCGTTTCACATGCGATTAAGCTCCGCTTTTTGCTGTCGAAGTTCGTCAACGAGCTCTTGGAGGTCTGTTGCTGCTTCTGTTTGTTGCATTTGTTCGTCGAGTAGGTCTTGTGCTGCTTCCCACTCAATGACTTTGAACTTCAAGAGTTGCATGAGTTGAGCCTTGGAGGTTGACTTTGTTTTGGTTTTGCTTGACATGGTTCTGGCTTTTCTCATTGGTTAATGGTTACTTTGTTTATGGTTGCACGATGACATTCACACAAAAAAATTATTGCACTATGAGTGTTATGAGTCACTGCACTTTTAGTTAGCACTTAAAATGTTGTTTGAACGCTTTTTAATTGTTTTTTTTTGTATCTAAAAATAACTTGAATGCTATTTATACTGCTGTTGTGGACAGCTATTAATGGTTTGGTTGTCTTATGTTTTACCAAATCTTGGTTGAATGCTGTTTTTTATTAAATTATATTATGCACGCTTTGCGCTGTGGGGAGGGTTTTGTCTGATCACGGTCGCAAAGAAACACCCTAACCTGGGGAGGATAATGTTTTACCTTTTAGAAAATTTTGTGCCTAGAAACAAAAACTTTTGCACTTGCGTGTCAGCAGGTGCAAAACTGTAAATCAGAATCAGCTAGAGTATATGTTTGAATGTAAGAAGGGCTTAATCAAACCCTGAAATTTTAAATGCTCTTTCGCTAGACTTAGGGTCAGAGAGTTTTAGCTGAACTAGAACGTGCTATAATCTAAGAAAGATCAGGCTTTGCTACCTATGTATATGTTCGACTATCCCCGTCGTCAGCCTATGCGTTGGTTCAAAAGAGAACCCGCAGCCTCACCCGCTCAGGCCCCAGTCAATCTTATTAGCAAATGTGGGACCTCTAGCCGCATGGACTAGAAAACTTCATTGAGCGGACTGCATCATAATGTTCGGAGTGCAATGAACGATGCAGGGGGAAGGTCATCGAACTGTAACTTACTTAGAAAGCCTGACAGCCTAGAAATTTGAAGTGCTAAAATATCAGATGGAAAAAATCTATAGCACGTTTAATTCAGCTAGGTGGTGGGATTTTTTCAAGTTTTAGTGAAAAACTACAAATCAGAAATTTTAAGTTGGCTCTGTATTGTTAGTCGATGGTTCGGTTTTAAAAGCGAGGATGCGCCAGAATTTGTTATCTTTTCTTTAGTCTGATCCGCTTTCAGAGACAACGACTGGTTTTAAGAGTTTGTTTTGCTGTATGTTCTTCTATAAGCTTGTATGCTTGTTAAATAATAGCTTACAAAGGTGTGGTTTATACCCGCATTTTCTATCAAAGTTAAGTGTGGCACGATGAAACTCATGTATGATAATGAATAAAAAGGTTTGGCATTGAAAGTCATGAAAAATCAAAGTTAAAGATATGACTTTTACTGCGATTATGAATATGAACTCAATAAATTTGAACTAAATAACAAGGGGAAGGATTGGGGGGCTAAACGGTTACGGACCGTTTACAAAAACTTTTCCTCTCAGAACAAAAAAATGACATACTTGAGACGTATGTTCGAACGTTCTGTATTACGCAGTCTCGCACGAGCGGTATATGCCATTATAAGTTTGTAAAAAATATCAATTCTACCTGGAGTATTCTAACGGGGGAGACCGCTCCCCATTCGTTTGATTTAACTGGGTTATTTTTTACTGCACTTGGTTTGCAGAGTTTGGTTTTTTGTCGTAACTTAGTATTAGTTTGAGATTTTGGTCGAAATGTACAGAGTAAGGGGCTTGTTTGTTCAGTGATTAAGTGATCGTGTTGAAACGATAATATTCAGTAGAAGGTTAAACCCTTTTTCAGGTGTTGAGTGATGTTAGAGTCTTACGTAGCTCCTCTTTTGATGAGCTACGTGAGTAAATACATCAAGAACATCCAACCACGAGATCTAAATCTCTCTATCTGGAACGGAGATGTTACGCTACACAAACTGGACCTGCGTCTGGACGTGATTGAGCAGGAACTGAAAATGCCCTTCAAACTGTTAAGTGGTCATATTAACCAATTGGACCTTAGAATCCCGTGGATGACTCTGGGATCTGAGCCGGTGGTGGTCAATATCAGCACTATTGAGCTTGTGTTTACTTTGAAACCGGCCCCTATGCAGGGTTGGCCATTTCGGACATCAGGACTAATAATAAGGAAAAAATAAAATTTTTGAATGCCTCGCGCAGGAAAAGAAATGAAATCTATTCTGCCCCCCAGCTTAGTGGGCATATAAATTTTACGTTAACGACCCCCATGCGCATAAGCTGTTTTCTACATAGTAATGTGCTATATAACTACACATAAAATGCATTTGGGGGGGGGGGTAAAATAGATCCAGAGAATGATATGGATAAACATATGAATTTCAAAGACGTTTAATCTTGTGTAATTAGCTTTTTTTTAATCTTTCAAAAGCATAAGGTTTTGAGTGGTCGCTATGGTTTGGTCCCAAGATTGATTCTGTTGTAATAATTGAAACAACATGTTTTTAAGGTGCGGAAATATTACCGTGCTTTGTCAAATTTTGACTTTTTGGGCGTTTCATAGAGGAAAATGAGCAAGAATTGTGCAGCCTTTTGAAGCCAGTTTGACTTTTTTCCAACAAATGAGCAAATTCTAAAAAGGGAGCAGAGTGTGGTGTGGTGTTGCAAATCTGTTAAAGTTCGGTTTTCTTGATTTCGTAATTGTTTCCTGTACTATTCGAAAAATGAATATTAAAAACTTTGAAAAAAATTGTTGGATAATCTGAACCCAATTGCAAATGATCCTCTGTTTTCTTCCCTGGATTCTGTATTAATTTTTTTAAACGCGAAACCGTGAAAGTCCTCTTTATCTCGTTCAGACTACGATAAGCTTGCCATCTTTCTCGGTTAATATGGAGCCGAAGAATAGAAAAACTTGTCAACCTATAGTTTCTCTATCCCGAATTCTTTAGATAACCAAATAAATCAGAGTTTGTGCTTGGTTTAGAGTTTCAGTTGAGTAAATTTGATACACTTATTTGATAAATTAGGAGAAACTATTTTTTAAAAAAAAACAAAGCAATTTTCAAGATACTCTTTACTTCCATTTTTTTTGTTTTTCGTTTTACTTATTCAAATTAGCTCCTCGGTTTCTGAAGAAGGCTCGTGCCAAGCGGAGATTGTTCCAACATAAGTCTCAAGTTCGTCAAAATTTGAGAGGTTAAGCTTTTTAGACTTATCAGTTTTGCGGAGCTCAAATTGAAGCAGTTTCTTGGAGCCCTTTGATTACTTTTTTACTATGAAAACTGAGAAAAAACTCAACACTTTTTTATATAACTTTAACATATCAAAACTAAATGCATTGGCAATCAATTAGTTGGATTCAAGATCCAAATTTATTGTTTTTATCAAAATAATACCGAATAATGATATGTCTTCAAAATTTTGTTGTTGATTATGTCCAGTTTTGTCTTTTTCTGAAGAACGCTTTAAAGTTATCTTCAACTCAGTCTCCTATATTGCTGAATTTGGACAGTTTAATTTTGACCAGTTTAGGTCGAACAAAGCAAAAAATTTTGTTCAATATTTACGTAACAAATCAAAGAAAACGTATAAAGTTAGTTTTTTTGCATTTTTCGTGGTGAAATAGAAAGATTACTGTTTTTTCTTTACATCACGCAGATGGACTCAGAAAATATCAATTCTACCTGGAGTATTCTAACGGGGGAGACCGCTCCCCATTCGTTTGATTTAACTGGGTTATTTTTTACTGCACTTGGTTTGCAGAGTTTGGTTTTTTGTCGTAACTTAGTATTAGTTTGAGATTTTGGTCGAAATGTACAGAGTAAGGGGCTTGTTTGTTCAGTGATTAAGTGATCGTGTTGAAACGATAATATTCAGTAGAAGGTTAAACCCTTTTTCAGGTGTTGAGTGATGTTAGAGTCTTACGTAGCTCCTCTTTTGATGAGCTACGTGAGTAAATACATCAAGAACATCCAACCACGAGATCTAAATCTCTCTATCTGGAACGGAGATGTTACGCTACACAAACTGGACCTGCGTCTGGACGTGATTGAGCAGGAACTGAAAATGCCCTTCAAACTGTTAAGTGGTCATATTAACCAATTGGACCTTAGAATCCCGTGGATGACTCTGGGATCTGAGCCGGTGGTGATCAATATCAGCACTATTGAGCTTGTGTTTACTTTGAAACCGGCCCCTATGCAGGGTTGGCCATTTCGGACATCAGGACTAATAATAAGGAAAAAATAAAATTTTTGAATGCCTCGCGCAGGAAAAGAAATGAAATCTATTCTGCCCCCCAGCTTAGTGGGCATATAAATTTTACGTTAACGACCCCCATGCGCATAAGCTGTTTTCTACATAGTAATGTGCTATATAACTACACATAAAATGCATTTGGGGGGGTAAAATAGATCCAGAGAATGATATGGATAAACATATGAATTTCAAAGACGTTTAATCTTGTGTAATTAGCTTTTTTTTAATCTTTCAAAAGCATAAGGTTTTGAGTGGTCGCTATGGTTTGGTCCCAAGATTGATTCTGTTGTAATAATTGAAACAACATGTTTTTAAGGTGCGGAAATATTATCATGCTTTGTCAAATTTTGACTTTTTGGGCGTTTCATAGAGGAAAATGAGCAAGAATTGTGCAGCCTTTTGAAGCCAGTTTGACTTTTTTCCAACAAATGAGCAAATTCTAAAAAGGGAGCAGAGTGTGGTGTGGTGTTGCAAATCTGTTAAAGTTCGGTTTTCTTGATTTCGTAATTGTTTCCTGTACTATTCGAAAAATGAATATTAAAAACTTTGAAAAAAATTGTTGGATAATCTGAACCCAATTGCAAATGATCCTCTGTTTTCTTCCCTGGATTCTGTATTAATTTTTTTAAACGCGAAACCGTGAAAGTCCTCTTTATCTCGTTCAGACTAAGATAAGCTTGCCATCTTTCTCGGTTATTATGGAGCCGAAGAATAGAAAAACTTGTCAACCTATAGTTTCTCTATCCCGAATTCTTTAGATAACCAAATAAATCAGAGTTTGTGCTTGGTTTAGAGTTTCAGTTGAGTAAATTTGATACACTTATTTGATAAATTAGGAGAAACTATTTTTTTAAAAAAAACAAAGCAATTTTCAAGATACTCTTTACTTCCATTTTTTTTTGTTTTTCGTTTTACTTACTCAAATTAGCTCCTCGGTTTCTGAAGACGGCTCGTGCCAAGCGGAGATTGTTCCAACATAAGTCTCAAGTTCGTCAAAATTTGAGAGGTTAAGCTCTTTAGACTTATCAGTTTTGCGGAGCTCAAATTGAAGCAGTTTCTTGGAGCCCTTTGATTACTTTTTTACTATGAAAACTGAGAAAAAACTCAACACTTTTTTATATAACTTTAACATATCAAAACTAAATGCATTGGCAATCAATTAGTTGGATTCAAGATCCAAATTTATTGTTTTTATCAAAATAATACCGAATAATGATATGTCTTCAAAATTTTGTTGTTGATTATGTCCAGTTTTGTCTTTTTCTGAAGAACGCTTTAAAGTTATCTTCAACTCAGTCTCCTATATTGCTGAATTTGGACAGTTTAATTTTGACCAGTTTAGGTCGAACAAAGCAAAAAATTTTGTTCAATATTTACGTAACAAATCAAAGAAAACGTATAAAGTTAGTTTTTTTGCATTTTTCGTGGTGAAATAGAAAGATTACTGTTTTTTCTTTACATCACGCAGATGGACTCTTTAATTTGATGATTCAGTCAATGTTGATCCATTTGGATAAAAGACGTTTTAAAGTCAAGCAATCAAAAGTTGAGAAGACGTTGCATTGTTGACAAAGGTATTATCCTTCGATTTTAATTCTCAAATGAATGTTTTTTTCTGTTCTTGTTACAAATTCCCAGTCCAAGATCAGTATCTCTAATTATATCTGTATGTAATTCTTAATTAACTGGTGGACTTGCTTTTGGCCAGTATTTTCCAGCAATTTAGAAAAGCTCTCTACCTCTTTAAAAAAATATTTAACAAATCACTCCCATAGAATTTCAATTAAGCCATACTGTTTCTACAAATTATACATTTTAGTAGCGCAAGCATCAATTCTAGTCTAAAGAAAGGAGGTTGAAAAAAGAAACAATATTTGTTTGTTTCCTCAAATGTTTTCGTTTCCTGTTGTTATTGTATGCCACTTGAAGAACCAAATCTGTTATTTTGTCATACACACCTTAATTTTTGGAAAGTTACAATGAGGAAGGGATACCATTTAATGAAGCAATTTTCGCAAAAATTTAACCAAAAATATGCTTTTCTACTTTTCAAAAAATTTTTTGATTTGAGTTTAATTTGAAAGCCAAAATATATGCCACTGATCTCCACTGAAATGCCAATGAAGAAATTTGAAGTTTTTTATTGGGTCGTTTTCAAATTTTCATTCGGAGGCCAACCGACATTTAAATTTTAAAGTTACCTGCATCATTAGGAACAATTCATCGAGTATAGATTTGAAAAAAAAATGTTCTTTGTGACCACATTGTTTTCCGTTGGTTTTGTCCAATTTTCCCCATGTGTCCGATTCTTTGAAAGTTCGATCAAATCAGTTGTTAAATTGCTTATATGATAATTAAGAATCCTCTGATCTTTCTCTTTATTCAACAATATAATATTAGCATGCCTTTGTCATTGAATCCATAATTTGGACACAAAATAGTTTGTTCGAGAGGCCAGAGAAACAACCAGAGATGAAAGAAGAAATTGACGAAGAGTTCAACGAAAGAGATTAACGAGATACTTCTGGCAATTGAAATTAGAGCGAACCAGTTATACGGCCATAAAAAGTTTTAAAAATCATTCGAGATTTCAAGGAAAGAGCAAAAGAAAAAAATTTTTTTTCTATAAAATTTTTTAAAAATCCGATCAAAAGTCTGTTCAAATTTTGATTGACATGCTCAAGTTCTTCTTGTTTTAGTTAAATGAAAATTCTATTGTACTACAAGGAAGTGAAAGCTCAAAATGGGTACTAAGTAGAAGAGAGTGATCGCGAAAAGTATTATTTTTTTTAATCTCTTCAATACTTATTTTTATAACAATATTTTCTCTTTTTTTTTCAAACCTATTTATATAACCGAAAATAATTGTTTCATAGTTTAAACGTTTTTTTGCAATTATATTAATATAATTTAATGTCCCCACACTCAAAACTAGCCTCTAAGATCTACAAACTGATGTTTCCTTTTTCTTTACGATGCGTAAAGAAAGATTGAAAATTTACTGAAGAAAGAAGCCGGCCTCAATTGTATGTTCCCCTTGTTGAAAAAATGAAACAATTAAACTTAGTTAACGCAGAATTTGATGCACAGGTAATTCTTGGAAAAATAAGTATCCATATTTTGTTTTCAAGAATGAGAATGTTGAAGGTGGCCTGATTTTTTCCGAGTTGACGTAATATGGAATAATTCAATTACAAAATAAACTTCAGAAAAACGAAACAAATTTTTAAAAAATTTTTAATGCTGTATTCATTATTGATTTCCTAATTTCTGGAAATTTTCTCTAATTACTGAAATAAATTTGGATTTTTCAAACGTCAATGAAAAACGAGAAAGTTTGGTAAATTTTTTAGCTTCTCGTCTTATTCAAATGTTTTGTTTACGAGGTAAGCATGGAAAATATTCTGTCTAATGGATTAGGCATTTGATGCGGCTAAAGGAAACAATTGACAAAATGTGTGATGGCTTGCTTAAAAATAACAGACAATTTGTCAATTAGTTTTACAACTCTGCTCATCAATTTTCCTACTTTTTGGATCATCTAGAAGCTTACAAAGGTCACCTTACTTGAGCTTTTGAAGAGATAACTTTTTATGCAAGTGAAGAAAATTGTAACGTTTGGTCACCTTTATCTTCGAGTTCCTCGGTTTACCATAAAATCTTCGTCTTCTAGTTGCAAAGCCGTACAGAGTTGAGCGTTGCTGGATTATTTTTAATATTCAAAAATATAAATATATTTAAAACATAAAATTATTTTGAAAAAAGTAGATATTGAAGTTTCCTTAGGATAGAAAAAAAACATTTTTTTGGAAATATTTTCAGTTTTCCTTTGGATTCTGACGTTGGAGCCCTTAAGATTTTTTCTTTGCCTTTTTTCAAAAAAAAGCATGCCCCAAATATAAAAATATGCCCCAAATATAAAAATATTAAATTTTCGGTTTTCAAGAGTTTTCGGATTTTTAAGATAATATCACAATCTATTCAAGTGTTGTATGTTTACTGCTTGACAACTAAATCAAACCTTTCAGTTCGATCAGTTTACAGGTTTTTTTTATTGAAATTAGTTGAACAAAATTACTATCTTTGCGCTTAGTGGCCTTTCCTGCATTTGATTTCAATTAGGAATGATAAACCCACGTTTTCAAAAAAAATCCATTATTTTTATCAATTGTTTATCAAAAAATGCATAGGACTAACACGAGTCATCTTGTTGGTATTACATTTGAATGTTTGAAATTGATACAGTAAAGTCGCTACATTTGAAGAGAATCAACCAATGGTTGAATCAACCAATTACCTTAAAGCACTTAAATGAAATTGTCAACCCTTCCTCACTAATAGAAAATGCTCCCAACTCCGAACAGATTACGATTCCCCAACCATCAAGTGACAGTCGACCGCCTGAGCCCAAAAACTACCCCGTCACGGCCGACCAGTCATTGTCAGCGAGTTATACGCAAAGTTTCATAACCAAAATAGTTAATAACGTATCGGTTAACATTAACAACCTCATTCTAAAGTACATCGAAGACGATATTGTCTTTTCTCTCAATTTAACGTCTCTTCAGCTATTTACAGCTGATGCAAATTGGGAAAAGGCGTTCGTCGACGCCGGTCAATCCCCAAATTTTGCAGTGAGAAAGGTGTGCAATATAAGTGATCTCACAATGTGTCTTGACAAACGCAACAACAATGGAATTATCGAAGCTTATCAAGATCCAATTTTGTACCGATGCTCATTTTGTATCAGAACTCATATCACATTCGACTCTGCGGCGTGCTCCCGAATGAAGACTATTAAAGTCCACGTCTTTTTTGACACGTTCGATCTGTCGTTGTCTGACGTTCAGTTGCCAATGTTTCTGCGACTTATTTCCTTGATTGTCGAGATCTACTACGGAACCTTAGAGCTCCCTAATCGTAGCGTGTATATCGAATCCGACCTCTCGCCGACAGATCGTGAAGCTCTCAATCAAAGCAGTGCTGTCACAATCAGCTCAGAATCTGACATCGAACATAACCAGGAGGCATTGGTGTTTGATGAAAATGCAGAGCAGCAAGAAGGGTGGATATCCTGGGCTTGGAACCGAATGCCGGCCGTTTGGAGCGATCCGGAAGCAGCGGTATCTAATGCAAACACTCCTCGGCTTTTGTCAATTGGGATTTTCGCCAACCGTTGTTCAATGTCGTTCAGACCCTGCTATTCAACAGCTTCTAGGAAATTACCAGTAGAACCGGCATTGAAAATTGAAGCCTTTGGTTGCGGAATTGATGTGCAAATGTACGGACTGCTCTTTTTCAGCTGCGACGCGGCTGCTACTCAAATTACATCATCCGTACTTGGGTTTTGTCCTTGCGGAGCACGTGATTGCTCTTATGAAAATTTGTTCACATTTCTCACCATCGGCGAAACGTTTGGGAGCAAAGTTGGACCGAACTTCATCACCAATTCACTATTCGATGAGCAGGCGCCGGAAAATATGGAAATTGAGCCATCTCCGATTTTGGACTCGGAAACTTACTTCAAAGTCATGACAGAGCAGAAAATGAAGGACATTTTTGGCGCGTTTCATTTCAGCTATGTCTTTCAATTGAGCGCCAATGAATCAGAGTACGGCGAAATTGTGTACAATCCATCGGAAAGACTTTTGCCGTACCCCGAGGCATCATACATGAAGTTGACAATTTATCCTTGTAACTTGATGATCACAAGTAGTGTAGTCCATCGTATGCAATTATTGACCCAACATGCTTCCAAAGTTACAACTAACTATCAGCCTTATAGTACTCCTAAGGAGATTGTTCCAACCAAAGTCAACCAACATTTGCCCAATAACACTGAGTGGAGCCTTCTGAACCAATACATATCAAAACGACAGAAAAGCATAAAAATCATTTCGCCCAATGTTGTAATATCGATTAGCAATCATCAGCATTTAGACAATTGCTTGCCACTTTTGTACGAAGACCAGAGCGCACATCATTTGCAACCTCTCTTAAGTCTTCAACTCAATTGCGATGTTCTTCAAATTACCTTGACAACGCCAATGTATGCTAAACGGGTTGTGGGGTTGCTATCGTTGGTTCCGAACTTGGACAAAAACTTATTCGACCAGTGTTTTTCAACCGTGACTGCAACTATTTCAAAAGGAACTTTATCTCTCTGCAAACTAGGAAATGATCCGGGCTTGTCGGCCAGTCAGAAAACATTTACATCGCCCGTTGATTTAACATTTACGTCCAGTTCACTTTGCCTGCAGAATTTCTGGAAGGAATCCGACATTGACTGCTCCAGCTTTTACCATTTCCAGACATCACCTGTGGAGTTATTTCTAAACAAAGCGCAGTTCCTGTTCCTGATCGAGTTTGCTCTGACGTCAAACTGTCTCATAAACCCGAAAATTAACGCTCATCTAAAACTAGGCCAATCTTCCTTAGTTGCGGACATTTTTGATGACTCTTATCCAAAATTACATCTGGTTTCCTCTTTTGCGGATTTCCAGTCATTTTCTAAATCTGATTACATTGTGGTTCAAGCGAATGTTGGTCATTTGACCTGTGGCTATTTTCAATCTACAGACGCGGGTTACATGCAAATATTCAAAACTGAGTCGCAAACGATGCCCCATTCTTTTGTGGAAATTAAAGCTTCGTTGCCCGGGAGCTTCGAAAGCTTGAATGTCGACAACAATTCTTTTGATGTTAGTGTATCGTCCTTTAGCTTCAACTTTGCCCCATTATTGAAAACTTGGCTTTGCTATGATGTGAAATTCTCGTCTAATGCGAACCAAGCTCAGTATTACTCTCCGATTTTCTTCCTGTTTAAAGGGGAGCAAGTTTTTTCCAATTATTGCTCAGCTTCTGTTATCCTGGCAACTTACGAAAAGCCTGCGGCGAATAATCAGTTGGATTTATTGAACAAGATCAAGTGTCTAAATTTCCAAGTTGCTACCGAATACAGTCAAGTTCAATGCTATCACCCCAGTTCTGAATTGTCAATGTCAGTTATAACTGTTTCATTGCCAATAATTAAACTGACAAGTCAAGGGTATAACTCAGTGACCTCAGGCGGAAGTACGGATACCTCAACAGCACGGACATCTGGGTTCCCCTGGTTCCTAAACCTGCCTTTCTTGGAAGTAAAAACGGACTCCGAAACTGTAGTGCTAATCAAAACCACAAGTTTGAATTTGGCCGTGACGAACAGCTCAAAAAGCCACCACCATCACAACGCAAACACACCAGAACAAATGACAACTAACGTGATGTCTGTATCTTGTCATTTTAACTGCGAAAATGTCCAAATCTTGCTATCAAATCCAAGACTTATTCGAACCCTGCATTGTTTAAATTTCATAAATGACGTAATTGGAAATGTCTGCGTGCGTATGACAGTACCGAGCGAAGTTAACCACGACACTGTGGGAAGTATGGTCAAGGAGTCCATGGCTAGCCCATCCATAATTTGGAGAAACAACACCGCATCCGATGTTGATAGCGAAGAAGCGGGAAATAACGATTCTGCGTCTCAGAACAACCCAAATGTCGGTGGTCAACCCCTTGAAATGGAATCGGAGTCGCACAAAAGTGAACATGCCATAAATTCAGCTCAAAATGTGAAAACTAATTTGTTCTTGCAGGCAACGTTGAACAAACTTGATATCCTACTCTACAAAACTGATGTTGAAATTTCTGGGCATAGTTTGGCGGTAAATAGTCGAAACGAGAAACCTTCGGTCGTAGCGACAGTAAATGAGATATCACTAATAGCTGATACACATTCTGCAAGTTTGCAAACGAAGTTGAAATTAACATCTGTGGAGATTATTGACTGTGGCCAGAAAATCTTTTCGAGCGACCCTTGGTTTCGCTATGATACTTTTTGTCACTCGGTATCAAACGAAGATCCTGAAAATGACGATGATTTGAGGAATGCAAGCCGAGCTGAAGAGTTTTTACGAAGATTCAGGCAAAATCACAACCAACCACGTGATGCGTTTTGTTCCGTTATTTTCACTAAAGCTTTAAGCAGAGTTATACTTCAGAAACTGGCCTCTCAGACATCTAAAAAGTTGTCCAGTGCTCAGCAAATGAATGAAGAAAATTATGTGAGTGAAATATGCGTGAATATGAGCAGTTTCGATGGAGTTGTATTAGCACGGACGGTATCCTTGTTGCTGGAAGTTTTTAACTTTGCAAGTGTCCATTTCGAGGCTCCTCAATCTGGTACAAGTTCGCAAACCAGCAGAAAGTCATTACGAAACACCAAGGTTCTCTGCGTGAGGAATTTACCTTTGGTAAACGTCAACTTCCAGGAATCAAGATTTTGTATTCCGGTTTTGGAACAGGAATGCCAAGTTAGTTCCGAGAATGAGAGAGCTTCCGCTGACTGCTTCCTGGTCCAAATGGAAAGCTTACAAGTGACGCCTCACACCGATCGACCAATTCAGAGATCAATTTTGAAGAATAGTTTCTACACTAAGGCTTTA
Source organism: Convolutriloba macropyga (assembly GCF_964194025.1). Classification (NCBI taxonomy): domain Eukaryota; kingdom Metazoa; phylum Xenacoelomorpha; order Acoela; family Convolutidae; genus Convolutriloba; species Convolutriloba macropyga. The sequence continues at coordinate 17,311,874 of NC_134472.1, read as the reverse complement.
CTCTCGGGTGACATCAACGTCCCAGGAGCTTTGGTTGAAGATCGTCAGTATTCTCTCACCGTCAAAAATTTCTGCATTGGAACTGTTAAATGGGAAGATCTTTTACTGTCTCCTGATAAGCAGAAATTAGAAATTTTGGATGTGAGGAGCCAGAATCCCGCCCTTGAGTGGAACAAAAGCGAATATCTCCAGGCCATTATGCGACCATTAAAAATGGCACAGGTATTAGATAACATATCCATTAGAAGTGAGTTTGCACCAGCAATTGTTGTAACGAGGTCTGTTGCTTCTAAGTATACAGAGTTTGTGGTTGTGAGTGGTCATGCTGCCCAAATGGAACTTTCCAATATCAATGTCAAGCTTAGTGATGAACTTGTACGTTTAGCTGAAAAGTTAGTGTCTGAGTTTTCGTTGGAACCCAGGACAGCTGAAATTATTTCGATCGAAACTGAAACAAAGGCGCTATCAATAGATACTGCCCCATCTGCGGCAAATGCAATGACGTCAGAATTTGATACGTCTTTTGGCTCTGAAACATCGTTTCAGCAGTACAGTTTTTCCCCAGTCAAACGTCGTTTAGGGACCATCACGGAAACTAGGGCTAAGAACGCGTTCGTATTACCAGATCTGCAAATTACGAGAAGAAATACATCTAAAAAGGCAATACCAATTGAAGGATTGCTGATATTAAGTGGATTCGAATTAAACTTGAGCCAAAAAACAAAGTTGAGTAACTTGGAACCCCTCGCAAAGATGACCGTTGCTCATTCCTTCATAAGTTATAAGTCGTCTGAAAATGATCTGCTTGAAGTTTCTTCATATGGATTTAACGTCCTTGTGTCGAAGAAGCAATTCGTAGAAGGAAAACCAAAATTATCAGATAGTGATTTATTTGACAGCTTGGTGTCTTGTTCTGGGAGCTCTCGCGACGTTTCGCCATTAATGCGTAGTACCATCAGTGGACTTTTTGCCAACAGTTTTGATACCAGTTTCACATGCAAGGTTCCCATATCTTTCCACTTCAACCCAAAAATTGCCCAACAGGTTCAAAACATCTATAATTTTGCAACCGGCTTAGTGCAAGTTCCAGGTTTGACTTCGGGGGCGCAAAACCTTCAAGTGAAAGACACCTCCAGTGAATGCAATCCAATAGATGACCCAGTTCAAGTCAAATGTGCAGTCTTACTTGACGGATTTAGAGTCAAAATTGATGGTGAACTTAATCACGCTTTTGTGCTTGATGTTCAAAAAATAGATTCTTCCGGATTTTTTGAAAGCAAGTCGTCAGTTTTTGGCAACCTTAAATTGAAGAGTGTATACGCATCAACTGAGCACCCCCTTACGAGAAAACCGCGAAGTTTGATCGAGCCATTTGATATTAATTTGACATTGGCGAGTATTTTTGAGAATCAGCTTGCTCTAAACTATGTGGAATTCAGCACAGATTTGATCAAACTCGATGTAAACAAACAAATGATTGAATCTTTACAGTGTGTAGCTGTTGTTTGTCAGCAGGTATTGTCTCATAAAAGTGAAACAAGAAGTTCTGAACAGTCACAAAAGCCGGAAAAGTCTGATAGCAATAGCGTAGCTATTGAGATTTTTAGCTCTGACGAAGGTTTAAACGTCGAAGATTCAAAAGACGATATTCGAAATGGAAGTCTGACCTATATTTCGGAGAAAACGCATTTTTCAGAGTTTCCTGGAGTGAATCAAGTTTCCTTTTCAGACGAATCAGACTCTGAAACGTATATGAGCTGGTGCTACGAATCTCCTAGGTCCCTGAAAAACGTTGAAATTTCCCCGATGCCTTTTAGAAACCTATTTGAGACAAAAATCAAACCTAAAGTTGTTGTCCAGCTAAGTGCATGGGATGTTGCAAATCAAACCTTTGTCTTCTGTGCTGAGAAAGTTTTGTCTGAAGATGAGCTTGTCAACATAGTGGACTCTGGATCGATTCCGAATATTGTTTCGCCAATGTGGAGACTGGAAATCCTGAACAACGAATTATCATCGTACCCTAAACAGAATAAAAATATCGCCTCACTCAATGCGTTCAAACTAGTATCAGCCATTTCTCTAGGTGGTTCAGCCCGTGTTGATTCGGAAATTCCTGTGAACTCAAAGCAGAATGTAAATGTCAAACTAAACACAGCTTTCCATGGATGCTTGACGGCAATAAAATCAGGCTTAGAACAAACGTGCAGCTCAGAAAATGATCCGAACCATCTCAGCTTCGCTGACGTCGTGCAATTTCAGGTCGGCAATTTAGATTTAGTTTCAGATCTGGACAGGGAGAACAACGTTTCCTGCAACATTCTAGCAAAATACCTCGCTATGGATCTCGCTTGCGACGGATTTCTGCAGAATATCATCAGTTGTCCAAACATTTCAATTAATGTAAGCATGGAATTGAACTCGAAGAAGCTAAGCCTGGAGTCAGAAATCGCCGAAACAAACGTCGAGATGTCTTTGCCCAAAATTAGAGCAATCTCAGGTCTCAACTTCGCAGATTTCTGCAGCGAGGCCTCTATGTATACGTATATAGCGGTGAATAAATTAACGTGTAACGTGGTGATACAACATCCAAGTTTGGGTCATTTTTCGGTAAGACCTGGTGGTATAATGCCCATACCCCTGCCCATTGAGAGTTCCCCCATAAACGTTGCCTTAAACGGTAATCAAAACTTTGCTCAAGTTCAGCTTGTAAGAGGTCACACCAAAAATGTATGCCTGCTCGACCATAGAGATTCGAGGTTTTACTCTGTATCTTTACAATGCTGTGAGCCAAAAAATAATGAAAAAATAATCCAGGTTGAAATAGCGAATTCATTCTCTGTGACAAATTATTTGAACCATGATGTGAAAGTTGTGGCCGATTTGCTCTCACCGAAAAACAAAGTGTTGGTGAAAAGTGTGACTTGTGAAGTTGCTCAGCCATGTGATAATTATGCGCTTCTGAAAAAGAGCTCTGAGAAGTTGAGCATAATGCTGCCGTTGCCAACAGCGGACGAAATAGTCCTAATGCATATCAGTGGAACGGATAACGTTTCGGCATCGATTCCAGTCCTAAAACCAGATCCTGTCAAGAAAATCAAAATGGGTTCAATATACGCTGTTTGCAAAATTGAGAAAAGTTTTGCTGTTGTTTTACATCCTCAATATAATTTGAGTAATTTTCTGCCGTTCGAATTAACAATTTTGTGTTCAAATCTGAGCGTGGGTTCGGATTCTGTGGCTATATCTTTGAGAGCCTGTTCAGAAAAACAATTGATTGAATTGGACAATAATGGTGTGTACGAAGCCACTCTTTTATCAAATACCGGCGTGCCGCTGTTTTCTCAACCACCATTTACGTTTTCAAGTGCTGAAGTTTTACGCTCTGTATTAGCTTCTGAAAAGCTTAAGAGTGATATCAAAAGGTTGCAAATAATTGTGAAATCGGTTGAAAGGTTTGTGGAAACTAGCGATCTTTCTGTTAACATAGTTACTGAAAAATCAGAATTATTTGAACATTCGGCAACTTTTCACGTGTTTCCGAAGTTGGTGGTCGTCAACCAATCGGAACAGTCGGTTTCAATCAAACGAGAAACTCATTTTGGAACGAACAGTATAAAACTGCATCAAAATATGGGCGTTTTAGTTCATAAGGATTGCTCGCAATTTGCGGTCAATTTGATTTCGGAAATTGACGACTTCCCTAAAGTTGTGGTCGAGTTACTTCAAGACGAAGTCCCAAGGGTTTTAGCAGGAAATGCGAACTTGGGGCTCAAATTGCATGATGTGCAAGAGTTTAGCTTTGTATCAACATCCCAAAAAGTTGTTTGTTTCCTTAAGATAAGCAGCGAAATTTTGGCAGACACAAGAGTTGTTGCAATACACGAACAAGTCAAAATTGTGAACGAATCACCGTTTGACCTCAAAATGAATGTCGCACTTTGTAAATCAAAAAGTGAAAACTTTTCGACTGAAAAAGAGGGCACTGAACTTATCCCATTAAGTAAAAACGAAACTAGTGCCGACTCTTCATTGAATCCATGGAAATTTAATTCTGAAACTTCCAGGCAGTTGAAAGTTTTAACGTTGCTGAGCAGCGACAATTCATTGCTTTCAAGAACGGTTCTCAACAACCCGTTTGAAACTATCATTAGCACTGGAAATTCAGTTCTATCGTTAAGTTTGACCAAAAGATTGCTTGATTCGGAGCTGATAAGAGTTGAAAATTGTGGTCAACCTGCCATTGTGATCAGAAACATTTCAGAATATTCGTTAATCATTGGGAGCTGTAAAGATGCGAAAAGTCTTCCAGAAGAAATACTGGACATAAATTGCAATTTCTTAACCGAAATTGAGCCAAAGCAAATAAAAGCTGTTAGAAGCTGCAAGTTCGTGAGATTTTGCTGCAAAGAGTCGAAAGTAGCGGATGTAAAGTCGTGGAGTGATCACATTGAGGTCGCAATTGATACAATATCCATTATGATTCCGGGAATTGGTTGCATATATGGTCAGTTTGAACTCAAAGGAATGCACACGGAGTTAACTTTGTCGTCTAAGCCCTTCGATTTGATGTCTCCGCGGAGTCCAAAAGTAGCAAATGATTTCAATTTCAATATCAATTTGAGTTTGAAAGAAATCTCGCTGTCTTATTTCGATTGTGCAATACCTCAAGAGTTCCCTTCTGAAGTTTTAAGACTTACAATTGCAGGTCCCAGGTTGAAGGTGGAAAGCTTAAGGCCATTTTGTGATGGATTTGAGGTAGATTTTTCAATCAGATCGTTTCAAATTGATAACCAACTTGCTCAAAGCACGACCCAGTTTGATTTTCCTGTGATCTTTTTATTGCAGCCGCCAAAAAATTTAATGAAAAGTGAAGACGTGGAACCACGAGGTTTTTTCTGTGGAATGCGGGTTTACAAAAATGACAGCGAGTTGAAATTGCAAAATGTGAAAATGAAAATTGAAGAAATTGAGTGTCTTTTTGAAGATACCTTTTTCACCACAATGTTGCATTACGGAATGCAAATAAAGCAATTGCTGTCTTCAAACGCGGACACGTCGGCTGAAATTCCAACTTGTACAAAATCAGCTCCGTTTTTAATCCCAATTGAAAGTATTGAAGTGGAACCAATATCAGTGAAACTAAGTTTGCATGCTAACATCAAAATGTATATCGCGCTGGATCAATCACCGCTGTATTTCTACGCATTTAAAAAAGATTTCCAATCGTCCGTCTCTTTCAAGCGATTTTCGGAAGATCTCGTTTTGCATTACGGTTCCGGTCTCTTCCTGAAAGCTGGCGTTGCATTGGGTTCTTTGGACATAATTGGGAACCCCATGCGATTTGTGAGTGAACTCAAAACTGGCGTTAAAGACCTGCTAACCATGCCCTATGATGGCCTAACTAGAGGTCCCACGTCGTTCATTACTGGAATTACGGGTGGAGGGATATCATGCGTGAAGCATATCTCATCGGGTGCTCTAGGGTGCTTAGTTAACCTCTCGTTCAGTATCGCAAAAAACCTCGATCGACTATCCATGGACGTCGGTTACAGTAATTATCAAAATCAATTACGAAGACACAAACCTGTGTACTTCTCAAGTGGCGTTGTTAAAGGTATGACAGGATTCGGTATCGCACTTCTAGGAGCTGTAGCTGGTGTTGTGAATTTGCCGATCGAAACGATGACTAAAGCTGGCGAAGAAAACTACACGGGAACTCAGATTGTCGGTAGTATGGTTAAGGGTGTTAGTGCTGGGTTAGTGGGTGTACTAGCAAAACCGATAGGCGGTGCTGCGGATTTTGTAGCCCACACTGGTCAAGGTCTGATGACCACAACAGGCTTGGTCGTAGAGCATTCTCCGAAAGTACGACCCAAGCTCCAGTTAAATCTTATGAGTTGTCCAGCTTTGGATTTGTTCAACATGATGGTACTATACTCCAATTCGTTCTCAGACGATGTAGATCACTTTTTGGTGACATTAGCAGTCAATGCGACGTTGTCTATCGCATCGACAAGAAGGCAGCTGACAACGTCTCTCGCCCTCAGCAATTATGGATTGTACATTTGGCTGAGACACTCTATTCAAATTCTGAACATGGAACCCTCGTTCGCGTTCTACCCGTTCCATCTGATAGGGATTTTTGAAGACAAAGACGAAGAGAGCAAGATCTATTTGCAATTGGATTTGTCAGGTACGTTCAATTGCTCTTGTACGAAGTTTGAAGCAAATATTGTAAACGTGTCTTTTTAATGCAAAATTTTTGCTTGACCGTTTGTTTTAGAACATTCTCCGACTTATGGAGTGACTTTTTCACGCTTGAATTCTTCATTTTTGAGTGATCTAAGTTGCTCTCTTTTTGATATGAAGTTTGTTGCTATGACAGAAGCGATTATGAGCGAATAGACTCGAAGCCATTGTCTCTCAGTGGTTAAGAGGTTGAGCTGGCCGCCTGGAGGTGCGAGGTTCGAACCCCTGAGGGGTCATAGTTTTTGTCCATAAAACTTTTCTAAGCTACCTCCCTTCAATTAAATTGCCATCTGTCGTTCGAGAACAATTCATCCGACGTTGGTCGGTTTGTATGTAGTGCTTATTGTTATCACAGATTGCATTGTTCTAAAAATTTGGGACCAGTGTCTAATAACTATACTACAATTATGTCGTAGATTGTGCATTTGTTTTTCAGCTGTTTCCTTTTTAGAAAATGCTTAGGCTTATAATCGAATTAAAACTGGCACTCCCTTGAGTTCACAACTTTATCGTCTCAGAAGATTAGCGAGCGTAAAACTTGTACTTACAATTGTTATGTTGTATTTTAGTTAGGTTCTGACAGCGATTTTGCGTGAGACGAATTGAATTAGGAGCTTGTTTTGTCACATTGATGTGTTTATTGGCTTCTTTTTGTAAATTTTGTAAATAGTTACTAGAGTCATCTGACAATTCAAAATGGCAAGATGGGGAAAGCATCGTTTACCAAAAAAAACATCTTTTATGTCACTATTAAATAAGTAAAAATCAGTGAAAGAAATAAAAGCCATGGATTAATCTTAAATTTCTGACTTATTTTTTCAACAAAACAAACAATTTATCTTTAAATTTTAACAAGTAATTAGGTAATGCAAAAACAAAAATTTGCTCGTTTGTGCTTTGTTAATGCTGCCCACGAACTAAGCAATATCACAGCGAGAACATGTGGTGAGTTTTGAGAGTTTCGCTTCGTATATCATCTTTGTTTTTTGCTGTCTCTTTATAGTTATACTCGATTAAATCACTATAGACTATAGGCAGTTCTCAACCAAATTTCTTTGTCATGATCAGCTTTTAAACATATTTTAAAAATGATCCGAATAAAGTATCATAACAATAGAAACTAATTGAGCGAGAATTGTCAAAATCTTCGTTTCAAAATTGTTCTTTAAAGCGGAATTTCAATGCTGAATTTAAAATGCGGAATTTCTTGGATACCCTCAAAAAGCTGAATGTGTTAATGAAAAAAGTGAGAGCAGCATTAAGTTTCTTTGTTTGAAAGTTCTGCGACCAATTATTAACTCGTACGCGTATTTGTCTAGCGAATATTTGTCTAACTAATAGATGGTCATTGCAAGCACAAGCTATCAGATATAATTTTTGCAAAATCAGACGTAAGTTTGATTAAATTGTCTAATGTAACTCTCTATCTTCTGAGCTACTGGGAGGCTTCCTCCTGAAGTTCTGTGTTGCAAATACAATTCTATATTTCCTTTACAAATGTCTCTATTCTGCTAAGATGAGGAAATTTTGTAATTTCCGAGGAAGACAAATAGTAGTGAGACTTGCAAGAATCAATTGTGTGAAGCGTTTCATGCTCGATATTGTCTAAATAACTTATTAATTGCTCTCGAACGAAGGTCTCTTAATGCTAAATTTTTGCTTGGCCGTTTTGACTTTTCGAGTGACTTTTGCGCCATTTACTTTTTGCGTTTTGAGCGATCTAAATGTCTCTCTCATCCAACATTTTTAACCGCTGAACTCAATTGGTGGCAGTTCACTACTAAAATTCAGATGAAAGGAGCCAAACTTGTTCTCATATTTTCACTTTGATTTTTTTAAGTGTTTATAGTGGTATATAACCTATAATGACCTCATTCGAAGCCCTCTTTAGTGAATATTGCCCCCCCCCCCCCCGACTGAAGCAGGCTGCTATAGATTGCGCTAGCACTAGTCGTTCGAGTGTATTTTTTCCGACGTTAGTCGGTTATGTTTTTAATTGGCTGTCCCTTGGTTTTAACGCCTGATTTTTTTTGCAATTTGTGGTAATGTGTTTTTAGGGCTTGATTAATTTTTCAGTTTTTAGTGTTTGGTTTGAAACGCTATACGATGTGTTTAGATCAAATCGGAGACAACCATCAGTTGAGCATTGACTCTGATTGCAACAGTAGTGTCGATCTGCTCTCGCGGTACGTGCGCGACTACTCAGCGTCCGCTAAGTTGATCGCCACAACTGTCAACCTCTCGACCAGCCACGACTCGGTTCCGAATGATAACGACGACGAAGAGAGTGAACAAATTACCGAGGAAAGGTTAACTGAGAACCAGGCTAGTGGCTCTGGCATTCAAAATCCGAATATCACCAGGCAGACTAAAAGTCAAAATTCGTCGTCATCTACTCTAGAAAACGACATGAATTCATCAACTGCAACTTCGACGAACCGAACTTTGCATCTTTATTTGGAAAGCAGTGACAAGAAACTGTTCCTGACTAAATATTATCAATTGACTGATCGTTTCAGAAGGGAAAAGGGATTGAAAGATAAACTACAAATTGTACAGGTTATGTAAAATATTTAATTGTATAAACATGGCTATTCCTAAATTTGATTCGATAAATTCAGTATGGAAGGGAAGAAAAAGCAATATGATATTAATCTAGAAAAGGGAATTTAAATTATTTCAGGTGTCGTTTTTAAATACGCGAGTTTGAACACCTCTCCTTCGATTATCAAGCTAAGTTTCTTTAATGGAAAGGTATTGCAATAGTAAGAATTAACGATTTTCAGATATAAAGAACTACTGGGTTGTCAAGTGGAACTTGTGGAAGGTTGTAACTAGTCGACGGCTCGATACCCTAGGGGTAAAGACACGCCAAAGATTGAAAGTTGAAAGTTCAATCATGCTTCTGTGAAGTTGTGCGTGAGCTAAATAGCTATCGACCACAGCTTGAACAATGGCGGTACCATGTGAAAGTTTCCAAAAAGTTACCAAGATCAAAAAAGCAATAAAACTCATGAGCAGTCTGAATTGTGGGGATAAAACTCTGTGGGCATTCCCGGTTGACATCACATCCACGTCCCATATTTCAGTTGAAAATTGATTCCATTGAAAGTTCACATAATTGACCAAATTTTGGACTTGAGCACTTTAAGGGACAATTGGTATTTTAAGGGACACTCAAATGCATAATAGGAAAGAAAAGAATTATTTTTCCAACCTCGTGCTTCAGACTTAATTTGAATTTGCTGCTTGCGCTGTTCAAATGGTTTTGTTTAAATTATCACTCCGATATGATGGGATGGTCACCGTTCAAATAAAATTGTGAAGTTTTTCCCTGAGGTCTGAAAAGTTTTTTTCTAAATTTCTTCAATAAAAAGGCAAAAATGAGGACCACCAGTTAGCTAAGGGTTTCATACGACTATGATTATATATTGGTAGTTCGAATCAAGAAGTGCAGGAAAAAACTGACATGTGAGGAAAAAAATAAGTATATTATCTGTGCGCGCATTGCAACCGTTTCAACACATGGTTAGTTGACTCGAAAAGGTAGTTTCTCCAGTTGACTCTCAAAAATTGAACGAATTGTCAAAATACAGAATCCACCTGCGTGAGGTCCTTCGAATACGAAAAACCTTTTCACCAATTTTCTAAAAAAAAATTCATAATACTTCTAACGTCACAAAAAGATTGAACGGAAAGCTGTTTTTGTTGTATTTGATTTAAATTGTGCAAAAATAGACATCGTACGAATATAGGACAAATGAATACAAAAAACTTTAAAATGGGATCCTATCAAGGAGACAATATTAGACATAAACAGCTAGTTTTTGATTGGTTGATATTTGGTGCTATTTTTTCGGAAAAATATTCGACTGGATGTTGTCTTAATTGTTGATAGATATTCAACTTTGGACATATTATGAATGAGATAAGAATAAATGAGTAAAAATCAATCAGTTCATTTTTTGTGAACTTATCGCTTCCCTTTGATTCTGAAAATTACTGTCTTTGTTTAGATTTTTTTGCCACTGATTGCTCCTGCTGAACTTTGATCCTTTCAGGAGCTGTTTTATGTTCGAAAGAGTTGACGTTGCATGTGATTTAATATCTGTTAAAATCATTTCTAATTGGGGGTTGCGATTTTCTTTCAGTTTTCAAATTAAAGTAAGTTTAATGATTGATCCTTCAGAAAATTGCTTCTTTCTTAGTTTTGCAAAACTGGTTGTCAAAAATTTTCCCCTCAAAACAAAAAAATCACAAACTTGAGACTTATTTTGGAACATTCTGTGCTGCGCACAGTCTCCCGCGAGCCGTCTTGTTTAGTATGCAAATCAGGTTTTTCTGAATCATTTTTTGCGTTATATAGTTTTTAAAATTTGGGACTTTTGACGACTTGTTAAAAACCTTTCTTAGGTTTCTTTCATATCTAAAATGAAAAAACACAAGTCTGTTTTGAAATGTTGGAGTTTTATATACAATCATAAGTATCTGTTAGCTACTTTTAGAGCACTTTATTGATCAGGTAGGCTTCAGTTTAACAACAGGTCTAAAGCAGATTTAGTTAGGATAGTTTTTTTGCCAATGCCGAATACTAGTTCTGAATACATTCCATGGTAACGCCGATCATAGTCGAAATTCGTTGCTGCGGTGAACATACAAAACATTCCCAGACAAAACAGTCCCAACTGAACAGAGATAAACATATGCACACCAAATAACAAAGAAACTCCTTACACTTTTCATATGGTTGTACGTCTTTAAACAAATTTTAAGCTGATTACAACATAGTTTATTCCAAATTATGTTTTTGAACCAAGTTTTCGGTTTAATCTTAATTCAACATTTTAAAAATGCATAATCAGATGCCTAACTCGTAGATTATGTTTTTCTATTGTTCGTAGATTATATTTACAATTGTTTTAATATATATTTGAGACTATTTTGCCTGGGACTATGTTGTCTGCTTTTAATGGACAATTCTGTCCGGAAATATTTTGCAAATTGGAACTGCTTTGTCTGGACGCAATTGATATTAATTCGCTGATTGAAGTACAAAGCTCAAGGAAACATTTTTGCTCTCTAAATGCAAAAAGTTCTAGACATGGTTTCTAGATGCGCATGACGCGGCTGGCTTTTAATTTTCCCATTTTCTTTAAAACACTGATATGGTTAAACAATGCAAATAGAACCAGGTACGTCATTTCTGATTTGAAAATCTGATAAACAAAGCCTTGGAACTGTTTATTGCTTCAATTTTTGACATAAAGTTGCTTTGCTGTTCCATCAGTTTCCTAGCAGTGACTACTGGGTTGCTATCCAAGGAAAAACACAGTCTGCCCAATCATCATGTAAAACCATCTATAGTTGTGTCATCAAGTTGCGTATCAGCTTCCTATTCTATCACCAAGATCACTCTCTACACTGACTGTCAACGAAAAAATTGATGCTTGAAGCAACGTATCATTAAAATTGTGCGGTTCAGCCCATATTCTTGGCTCCGCCCATATTTTCAACCCGTATGTCAGCCCATATTCGTAGCTCCACAATTTTACAGTACTCTTCACTAGTGCCAAATTTTTGAGAAATTTGTTTCTCTTTTCAATTTGGTTTTCTTTTGTGTTTAATATATTGTGAAGTTGCCAGGTTTTTTTTTGCTTATACCGGATCTTTCGAATTGGTCACCAGTGGCAGCAAAATTCTTTGAGGTTAAAATTGTAAATTAGTAAATTAAAGGTCAAAGTTTTTGCTGAATGTTTCTTTGCAGCGCCCAATAATGGTAACTCTTGCGTATTCGTTAGATCCAACGAGTTGTCATCACTGTGACCTTCCCAGCAAAATCTGATTGATTGCAAAATCCACTGCAATGAGTTCAACCAAATAAAAAATCATTCAGAATTTACATTTAATACATTAAAAGGTATTAACGACTAGACTGAACCAAGTCCTTCACTGCTGTCGGCTCCATAAACTGTAGACAATTAATGAGTTGACCAACGTGACTCCAATTTTGCTGTCCGAGAAAAGTTCTCATCCTTGGGTAAATGTACTTCAATGTGTCTTGAACAATTTTTCGAAAAATTGATGAACCATTATATTTGTTAGTTACTTATCTTTTCCACGCTTAAAAAATGAATTGACCAACTTGACTACTACGCAGTTGGTGAATTCATATACTTCTTTAATCAACAATTACGTATTTCCCTTCAATTTTTATACAGGCAAGGCGGCTCAGCAATGTGCGATGGCACATAAGGTTCCGACCCCTCTCATCCACAATTTTGGCATAATTGTCTACCAAATAAGGAACAGATAGAGAACCCAAAATTATTTTTTGGGAATACCCAAAAAACACAAAAAAGCCCAAGTATTTTTCAAAAAAAGTGTGTATGAACGATAAGATAGCCTCCAAAGCAAATAACTCAGTGGAGTAAAAATTGAAGCATTAAATTGCTGTGATATGACAATATTAAGAAAGCGAGTCAAAACGAACAGCAAAATCAAACAACAACAACAAACATTAATTACATCAAAAAGTTTTTGTCCGTTTTAAAAAACAAAATTTAATAACAAAGTCAACATACCGTCAGATGAACCTAAAACTAAACAAAATAAATTATAAATCACCAGAAAAGATATGGACCAGTCCGTAAAAAGATTTGGTAACAATTAGACAAAAAAGAACAAAAACAGTAAAGTTAAAAAATTCGCTTATTTTTTTTAAAACAATTAACTTCAAAGTAATTAAAACCATTAGATATCAAGTAAAATATCCCAAAGGTTTACGACTGCCAATGTTTCTATAGAAGGGCATTAGGACCTGTCCTTATTCAAAGTAAAAATGACAGCTAAAGACAAAATTAAAAAATTCAATTATTTTCTTGAAGAACGAATCGTCGAGGCCGTTAAAACGATAATCTACATCTTTAAGGATTTTAATGGGTTCATTTGCATTTTTTTTTGAACGCCAATAATGTGATATGGGAACTCTCAGTAATGTGATAACGTGACTACAAAACGTGAAAAACTGGCAAATTTCTAAAAACAAAAAAAACTCAGAAATCTAGTAGTATGAAAACCAGAAGACAATAACTTCAGGCATAAAAACGCAATCGAGACTAAATTTCAAATCAGAAGAGTTAAAAAGCATGCTTTCTTTGCTGACACTAAGCTGCAAGTTGACCAAATTTAAAAAAAATGAAGGAAAAGTTCATTAAGCCATTATATATTTAAAAATCAATTAATTTTAAAAGTCGAAACGATCATAAATTTTCAAGTAAGAAACTGAAAGCATTAACTTGGAGCTGCTTAGAAAGCCAACTGGACCTGTCATTCCTGAGCTTTCATTTGATATGTTCTGTTCTTTATTAATAAAAAATAGGTATTTTTTTTAAAAAAAAAGAAGACCGACTGATTGCAATCCGAATTCTTTTTGGATTGTAACAGTCCAAGATTGGCTGAAAACTAGCCCTGCTAATGCTTATTGTCCGTTAGGAACTATTGATTTTTCGAATATTGTTGATATAGATAATTTGCTGGTTGAAAACTCAAAAAAATTCTGCGTTTTTGATAATAAACGAGTAAAGCTAGCAAAAAACGGCAAAGTTTTAATTACGGAGCACTCTCAGCGGAAGTTGAAGTAAGAATAGCCCCCATCGGAGTCTAGAAAGATTGTATTAGTGTTGTTTGGGGGTGTAGTGCCGGAAAATTTAATCAAAGTGGACTAAAGTAGCTTATTTCGTGCGGTTTTTGATGAAAAAGGCTGAATTTTGAAATATTTATCCAGAGTTTTTGACCAAACAATTAAATCAGAATAATCAACCAGGCTTGTTTGTCTTTAAAAATAAAATCAACGACACTATTCTTAAAAATTTCAACAAATTTTAGCAAAATTGACGAAAATTTATGCAAAAATTTCGGAAAAAGTGAATAAAAACAACGTGAATTCACTCTACTTTTCTCAGAAGTTTGAACCTCGATAACTCCCTGTAGAAATAAAAAATTGAAAAAATCTTTTTAATTCCATATTCTACGCTGGACGAGCTTTCTAGTGATACCAGTCTCAACTCTCTACGATGAATATATCGATCGGCGAAAATTGACTGAACAAAAAAAAACCCAGTTGAGTATATAGTTCCTCCCCCCTCAAGGGGGGTCGGAACAATAAGACTAGCGCAACCCAGCTCTATGCGTCGATTTATGAAAAGACAATGATCGACCCAAAAATTGTATGAAGACCATGCTCGAATAAAATTGTCCATAAAAAACTTTTTTCACTTTTGTCACCATCTAGAGTTTAGTCCCACCCAGGCTTTCGCTGCTCGATCTTCGCTCGACCCAACTTTTTGCTCGACTTTAGATCAACCCAATTGTAACGCTAGACATAAGCCCAGCCCAACATTTTCCTGCTGGACTCAAAAAATTTACCTGAATTTTAAAGAGTCTTTCATTTCATATGACGTAGCCAACGGGCATGAAGCTTAAAGGATGTACTCTTAAAAATTGTCCTTTCCGAGAGAAATACACCAGAATGCGCATGTCCTTGAAAATAAAAACCGGTTTAAGTAAAAAATAAGAAGCAAACAGTTCTCATGGAGAACAGTGATAAGGCAGAAATATTTTGTTTAATTGTTTATTTTTTCAAACGTCAAGGATGTGAAAACAATGAGTTTGAAATGTTTTCAAAAACAAGCAATCACTTTTTCAAACATAATGGGTATGAAACCGCCGAGTTTACATATTTTTTAAGATTTTTCCTCTCAAAAAGTAGCAAACACTTTTTCTTTATGCAAATATACCAATCGGCGAAAGTTGTTTCGGTTTTAGTTGAATCACAACAACTAGCCAATTAGCGTAATTTATCAGATAGCTGTTTTGACATCTGGAATGATGAGTTCATACGGTTGAAGATTAGCGATAATTTTTGGTCCGTTTCCCGAGAAATTTTACTCCGATTGACGCTTATTTCGCCTATGTTATTGTTGCGAACCCTCTTGAGGGGGGAGGAACTACATACTCAAATGGGGTTTTTGTTCAGATAATTTTGGCCGATCCATCTATTCATCGTAGAGAGTTGAGACTGGTATCATTAGAAAGCTTGTCCAGTGTAGAATATGGAATTAAAAAGATTTTTTTTATTTTCGTTTTTTACAGCAAGGTATCGAGGTTTAAACTTTTGAGAAAATAGAGTGAATTCCGTTGATTTTATTCACATTTTCCGGAATTTTTGACCTAAAATTTCGCTAATTTTGCTAAAACTTGTTATTTTTTTTTAAAAAAAAGTGTTGTTGATTTCATTTTTAAAGACGAAAAAAAATTGTCGGCTCTTTTTATTTGATTTTTTTGTCAAAAATTCTGGCTAAATATTTCAAAAATCAGACTTTCAAAAAAAACAGCACGAAATAAGCTTCTTTAGCCAAATTTGATTTTTGACAAACAAATAATAAATAATGAAATTTGCCTCCATTTTTCTCTTAATTTGGTCAAATTGTAGCTTAGTGTCAGCAATGAAAGAATGCTTCTTCTTTCTATTGAATTCAAATTCAATCTTTATTGCGGTTTTACACCTTATGTTATGGTTTTGTGGCTTTGATACTACTAGATTTCACATTTTTTTTTATTTTCAGGTATTTGCCCATTTTTCACGTTTTCTAGTGTTGGCACAATATCACGTTATTGACAATTGATATATCACATTATTGGCGTTTAAAATAAAAGAGAATTGAGAATACTACAATCTTTAAGGATTTAGACTCTGGTTTTAACGGCTTCGACAATACTTTCTCGAAGAATTTAATTGATTTTTTTAATTTCGTCTTTAACTGTCAGCAATGAAAGAATGCTTCTTCTTTCTATTGAATTCAAATTCAATCTTTATTGCGGTTTTACACCTTATGTTATGGTTTTGTGGCTTTGATACTACTAGATTTCACATTTTTTTTATTTTCAGGTATTTGCCCATTTTTCACGTTTTCTAGTTTTGTCACAATATCACGTTATTGACAGTCCATATATCACATTATTGGCGTTAAAAAAGAGAATTGAGAATACTAATATCTTTAAGGATATAGACTCTGGTTTTCACGGCTTCGACAATACTTTCTCGAAGAATTTAATTGAATTTTTTAAAATCGTCTTTAACTGTCGTTTTTATTTTCTCTTTTTTGTCGTATGATATTTTCTATGCAATATCCCGGTTTTATTGGTTTTTTTATAAAAGAAAAAATGGGCCGATTTTCAGATATTAGTACATAGCTGATGGGTCTCCAAAAAAAATGTTTTCCAAGAAAATCTTTTTAACTTCGCAATTTTGTTCATTTTATTGAATGTTTATTACCTTTTCTCGTTAATTACAGATCAAATATGACAATATTGCTTCAAAGGAAGGTGTCAGAAAGATTGGTGTCACAAAATGTAATGTTTTTAACAATTCGTTGTGACTCTACTGGCTTCGACACGGGTTTTTCACAAAAAAAAATAAATTAATTTTTTGATTTGTCATATTTCACGTTCTTTTTGTAGACTTAAGATATAATCTGGACAATTGAAGGTCTCAAGGGTTTCCTTTGTAAGAACAAAGGAACCTATTTAATTATTGCATTTTGTAATTAATGGCTTTTATGTCTTTGGAAATAATTTTTTTTCGAAAAAAAAGTATTACTTTGATTTTGCCTTTTTTTCTTTTTTGTCGACTTGTTACCTGGTTTCATTACTAAGAGTTCACATAAAACATTATCGGTGCTTAATGAGGGTGCAATCAAACAAATTTGAGGGCCAAATTATGGCTTTACGGCATCGAAAGCGTTTTCTGGCAAAATTTAACTAATTTTTTTTGTTCAATGTCTAATTGTTGTTCTTTTTGTAACCGCATAAAATTGAATACCTTCAGTTCTTAAATCCCACCTTTGGAAAACTGGTAATCGTAAATCTGTTTTTTATCGTCTAAGTGTTACGAAGTCTTATTATTGGCTGGTCCCATATCTTTTCTGGTTAATTACAAGTTATTTTGTTTAGTTTCAGTTTTATCTGACGCTATTTTGACTTTGTTATTAAGTTTTGTTCTTTGAAACGGACATAATTTTTTTGCTGTAATTAATGTTTGTTGTTGTTTGATTTTGCTGTTCGTCTTGACTCTCTCTTTTAATATGGGCATATTTCATCAATCTAATGCATCATTTTTTTTACTCCACTGAGTGATTTGCTTTGGAGGCTATCTTTTCGTTCATAAACCAATTTCTTCTTTGAAAAATGCTTGAATTTTGGGGTTTTCTATCTTTTCCTCATTCGGTAGACAATTATGCCAAAATTGTGGATGAGCGGGGTTGAAACCTTATGTGCGATCGCACATTACCGAGCCTCCTTGTTTGTTTTAAATTACATTCAATTCTAAATACAAAATAAAAACGTTCTTAACAGCTAGGTCAGCCAATGAAAAGAATAATGTGGAGAATCTTCTAAAGTTTTTATTTCAACTGCCACCTAAATTGCCATCAAAATTTGCCTACTAATAGCAATGATATTGGGTTGGGGGATATTCCATTAATTTTAATTTGATTTTTTTCTTGGTCAAATTTCTAAGAATAGACTTTAGATACGCTAGGTTGACAGCCTTATTGAGTAAGTGTTGCAACATTTGGGAAAAAAGCTAGAAGAAAAAGGTTATTGGTTTGATATTTAAGAGTTTTCTCTTTAGAATGAAAAACGCTGGTGAGAGTTAAGCAAATTTTTATTAATGCGACGAACTTTTGCAGCTGTGAATCTGCAGCCTGGTTGTACTTGTAGTTTTAATGCGTTGATCTCAATTTTTTCAGTCCTAAAATTTGTATTGATTTCGACTCAAAAGTGTCGATCTTCTTTTGTAAATGTTAGGACATTTTTCCCATAAATTTGAGCTCACAAGACGGAAAAAACAGGTAAAACCTGGTTGAAAATAATTTACTCAAGTTGACAGCATGGCGAATCGTGAAAAGGTCTTTTTTGAACTTTTTGATCCCCAAGTTGTGCAGTTATTAAAGTTTTTAGAGTTGGTTGTTCGGAGTAGTCTTCTTGAGTTGGTCTTTAATTTAATTCAAAATTACGAATAAAAATTCACAGAATTTTTGTGCGAGCTACAATTTTTTGATGTCTTATTTTTGAGGTATTGGTAAAGCCAACTTAATTAAAAGAATATCTTGATTTAGGCTGTTTTCTAGTGTTTTTAAACAATATTTGTCAGTGTTTGAATTTCCTAACTTCAAGGATCCAATAAAACTATTTTATAACTACGTGCGTGCAAATGAATAGTTTTATGCATGCATAATTTTTTTTGATTTATCATTTTTGTTGTATCTGATGTCTAACCACGCTTCTACTAGAATGCAACCCATTTTTCTGTTAGATTTCACCAGAGTGAGTTTGAGGGTAAACACTTAAACAGTTGTAATGATTTTTTTATTTTTCTTAAAAGTTTTCCGGATTTTGTCTCAATCAACTCAGTTGTGTTTGTTTCTATCTCTATTCTGTGTCCCGCAAGTCCATTCTTCATATTTGTTGCTCTATTGCAGCCCTGCTTGAAACATTGGAAGCGACAGTAAACTTACAAAACGAAAAAATAACTAAGATCTCAGAATACATCAAAAAAAAAGTGTCTGCGGACTTTTGTTCCTTCGATCTGTTGACATGAAGTATCAATTTTTATCTTTAAAGTTTTGAGGGTACTTTTTGTCGAATATCGATTCTTCTAGAAAACAAAAAGCAGAATGATTAAAGGCTGGCATAAAAGATGCAGAATAACGAAAAATTTTTACAAATTTTATTCAATCGTTTTGTGAAAATAGGCATTTTTTTGCTTTATTTTTTTAACAATAATGGAGATGAAATAGTAAAATACGGGACTGGTTTTGAAGCAGAAATACATTTATCATTTTCCGGCTTTTTGAATTGAATTTTTAGTTTGCACTGAGTTATTTAAAAAATCAAAAGTGAATTTGATATTCAATAAAATCTCCAGGATCTCCAGTTTTTTTTGCCAGGACAAAAAAGAAGTTAAAAGTAATTGAAAAATCAAACTCAAGAAGTTCAAAAACTTTTTCAAAATCTTCAATTTAAATATCATAGTCATTATTCCATTGTAAGACAAGAAAGGTGTAACACATCGAATACCTCAAAAAATAATTTTCTAATATTTCCTCGAATCATTGTTTCCATAGAACGTTTCAAGTTCAATTTTGACAGCAGATAACAAATTAAAGTAAAATTTTATTATCGGATAGAGAAACAGAAACACGCTGATTTTAACGAAAGCAACAAAATTAGAGTTTTTGTACTTTTTTGTCTAAAATCTTTTATAATTGCAATTTAATTGTTCTCTTGTTCCTAATTTGCTCTTTAGGCTATGAATTAAATACCAGGATCCACAATAAAGCAATAACATCAAACCCAGCGTATCGCCCGAAAAAGAACCCAATGATTCCCATGGCCTTGATTGGGATTAAAACAAGAACAGGAAAAAAGCAATAGATACAAAAGTTGTAAAAAGAATTCTTTCAGTTGCATTTTGTAGTTAGGCATCTTTTGTTTCCCCATGAGAGTGCAGAGGGATTAGCATCCACATTAAAAAAAAACATTAGAGCAGCTGAGACTAAATAGAACAAAGTTCTAATTACTGGCATCTAAAACTGGTATTTTGGGTTAATCCCATTTCTATACCTGATTGTTTTTTAACTATCAACTTTGTTATTTTGAGATTGATTTAGTGATAACTGTTTTATGCAAACGCTGAGCAGAATGAGCGAAGAATGAAAACGAAAAAAATGTTTGCGAAAACCAAAAATAAAAAAAATGATTAAGGTGAAAACATTTTGGTAAAAGAGAAATACTAGGGCTAAAAAAATGATTAAGGCAAAAAAATATTCTTTGCTTTTAAGCCATTTAAACTTTGTATACAATAGGAAACACTCACTTCTATAAAAAATCGAGAAAAGAAAATATTTTTGATTTCTCATGCAACCATTCTATTAGATTGACTGGACAAAAGGGGCATTGAATAGCCCAATTTGAAATAAATTTGTTTAATCAATAGTTATCTTCCCAAAAGTTCACGAAAAAAATTTCAGTTCAAAACATAAACTCAGTTTTTTTTTACTAATATTTATTTCAAATACATTAGTAAATGTAGATCACAGTTTTTGCGGTCCGAATCTCTTAATGATTGTTTCTGGTTTAACATTTGATTGGTCTAGTGTTCTAGTGAAAACATCAAATGATATACAAGAATATTACAATTTTTTTCTCAGGAACTAATTATAATTTTTTCAAAGCAGATCCAAACAACCTTCTCCCCCCCCCCCCCCCCGTCAAATAAAATATATTTTTGCTAATTTATCAAAAAGCACGCAAAAAACGATGAAGCTTAGCTTAATTGAAGGGGCGTGTGGTGAGCGCGGCGGGGTGGGTGCACTGGGGGCTGATGCGGGGACAACGGTGGGAGGGCGGGGCAAAGATATCTAATTTGATTTATGTTCAAGGCGAATAAGAGTCAATTTATATGTTCTCGAATTTCACCTATCAAAAGTTCTTTACTGTTCGTTAATTCGATTATTTTATTTAGTTAATTTTCCTGTTCCTGCTACGCTCAACTCGACGTAAAATTGAAACCATCAGGTTTCTAATGTTTAAACAAACCTAACCTTTCATTTCGCTGTTAATCTGATGTTACGCTTCGGGGTTGCCAGAACGTTGCAAAGCAAAGGAAGTCAATTTCACCCAGTAATTGGGATCATGCTCACAAAACAAACTCAATCAGAACCCCCTGAGAAAAACCTTCTCCTAAATTTTCCTTTCATTTATCCTCCTTTCCTCGATCTGATGCAAAATTGACGGGAGTTCTGTAAACGTCGTCTATATAAGCTACGAAAGGAGGGTGTTTACTTGCTCTGCGTGCAATTATTTGTGATCGACACACCAAACGAAGGGGAATCCTAACGCGATCTAAGTCATAACAACGACCACTACTTTCCTTGTAGCGGTAAAAATAAGACAAGATTGCAGACGCGGCCTGTAAAACCCCATCCCGAAAGAGCCGTTAGTTAGTTTTGTTCAGTTGTTTTATAAACCCGTTCTGTAGTGATTTCTAATTAGCTCTTCCCGGATGATTTTCTCGGGCTAGTATTTGTACAGAGGATCAACAGCAGATTGTATCAGAGCGCATCTCCCACTTGCATGGTTTCAAATTCAGCAGTTCGTGACAATTAAATCGACACAAAGCGAAGATGACTGCAATTACTTAAATTGCTTTCAATACCAAAACTGCTTGTCCATCAAACAAATCAAATAAATGTCCATCAAATAAATGTCCATCAAATAAATGTCCATCAAACTGCTTCATTTAGGTTCCAATATGGTTTGCTGGCGAAATTACACATTCGATTTAATAAATACCCGAACTTCAAGTTATCAGCGGTAAACAGATGTATTAGCTATAAACATTTTTATAGCCAGAGCTCTGCTTTTGGAGATACTCATCTGTGAAATTTAGTTAATTGGATAGTCCGGGGAAAACATTACTACCTCAGGAAAAAAAAAGGAAGTTAGAAAATCAGTTAATTCACTCATTTATAAAATCTAATTTAAAAATTTAAATAGCGGAGTAATTAATCACTCATTAAATTATAAACCCAAAATAGATCACACTCTAAGTCTGCGTCTTACACAAAATTTACAGGGTTAACTTAGGATTAGTTTGTGCACAAACAAGCCTCGGGGCAGTGCTGCTTTTTTCACGTCAGATGGAGGTCTCCGCGAGAACTCTTGGCCGAAATTCGTCCAGCGGAAGATTTCTCACGTACGAAATCGGGGTCGAAAAGCTTCAGGTCCAAAGTGACGGGGCTAACTGAAGAATCATTGGGATTTGCACTGTTGTTATTGTGACTACTGCCGTTGTTAGTGTTTACATTATTGCACGGTCTGTTGTGGGGCAGGGTTGACGAGTTTTTGTTGTTCTGATTAGGAGCTGATTTGTTTCCGAAAGCAGTTTGCGGTTGATTTTTCTGTTTTGATTTGCCAAATGTTGAGGTACTGTTAGGGGGGTTAGGTTGCACATCTTTGTCTAGGGGTCCTGTTGGGTACATGCCTCGCGGGCTAGTCACACCAGAATTAGACACAGTTGTGCTATGATCCCCTGAAAACGGGTAATTCTGGTGCATTTGAGTAACCCCAGGTCTGTTTTTGTGAATCTGAGGCGAGGCATTGTCCATATGCGGTGGATTATTCTGATTGGGTTGATGCTGGTTTTGCCTGAGCATCGTCGGCGCGTTTGACTGAGCAGCCGGTCCACCAACCCAAGGGTGGTTTGGGCCATTTACATTTCCTCCTCCACCACCGCCCATGTGATGATGATGATAAGGAGGATTTGAACTCTGATGCCTGGGGGATCCAAGGTCATTAGTTATAGTCAAATCTGAGGGTTGGGACGCTGAGGGAGTCATAGTGTGCATTGGTATGTAGCTCTGAGCTGCTGAATTTCCTCCGAACAATTGGTTCAACTTCGATTCCGATGGTCTGGTATTTGAGCCCATACTGTATGTTGAGGGCACATACGAGACTCCACCATCGCCATTTCCACGACTACTTTTGTTCTGAAACAAGAAACAAAAGTTATGAAAATGCTTACCTGCTCAAAATGAACGGATCGTTTGTGCCCCCTACCCCGTTACAGAGCACGTGCCATAGTGATATAGATCGTGCACGTTACATAGATTATTATTAAAAAATATTTCACGTGCCTCTGGTGGAGCAGAGAATATACATCCACTAAACAAGGGGGGGGGGGGCACAACCCGAAAAGATCCAAATGAACTAATGCATAATTTTGCACGCATAATAGTTTGCGAAGCCTGAAATGGCGGGATAAAACATCATAATGAAAGAGTACAACAGATGTGAGAGAACTAGTAACACAGAGGAAGTAGTTCCCATTTTAATTCTCGCGGAGCACATTCAAAATTACTGCTTCCTAAAATTTTCCACGTTTAAAGATAAGTATTGAGAATTACAGCATCTTGTGTACCACAAAGTTACGTCAGATCTACTGGCTCTCTGCATTACTGATCCTAAGTTAGGTCATTTGAACATTTTTGTTATATTTATTGATGAGCCTACCAATATTAGAAGCAAAATTAGTCAGGAATTTATTAATATTTGATTGAAAATAGTAATTCAGACTACTCAATAATCAGTTTTACAATCAATCTTCCTTTTCGAAAAATGATTACTGATAATCTCTTATTATCTTTCACAGTATTCAAATGAAATTAAAAACGGACAGTAGGCTCAAAGTGTATTTTTTTGTTAATTTCAATCGAAACTACTACACATAAGCAGAATGAAAAGTGATTTATTAATAACGGATGATCATTTAAACGGATGTAATGACTGGATACAGTTGGATACCTTGACAGCAGATCTCCACCTATCGAAGGCTGCCCTGGCCACTACCTCTTGTCTCTCCTGTTTTCCATAGTGTCTCTTATAAGCCATCTCTACGAAAATCAGCACCACCCCAGCCACTATTCCTCCTCCCACCAGCATGAACACACCTGAACAGAGAAGGAGTCCTTTTCTAGTGCCCCTTGTGGAATATGGCCATCTATAACTGATATTGCATACCTTTATAATCAGATATATTGCAAAGTCTAAAGCCTCCATTCATCAGGCTATACAAACTAAGTACAAAATAAAAATACGCATTAGACTGTTAATGGAAAAACATCATCAACTAACGTCGGTCGAACTGCTCTCAAACGACCGGCGAGCAATCGGCTTAGGTAGTAGCCAACGTGGGCTGCGGGAGGATAGCATCGTGGGGTTGGAGCAAGGGAGAGTGGAGTGTGTGGGGGAGGGGGTTGGTCCAGCGTGCGGTGTCAGGAGAATGAGATGGGAGGGGGTGGACGAGAGGGAATCAAATTGTCAAAAATGTCCTTAACACCATGATTTTGTCGTCTCAACAGTTTCAATGAATTGTACACTAACAGAGCTGCTCAGCAATTTAATTCGGACTTAATCTCAGTCAGGCTAGCCTGGCTGCGCGAGGGAGTAGCAAAGAAAGGGACAAGAAGGGAAGCAAAATGTCCAAACCATTAAAATTGCCCTTTACACTGTGAATTTTTGCTAACACGACAGAATGCGGCGGGGTGGGGTAGCGGGATCTAAAAATCCAAGAAGGGCGTAAATCCTTCACACCATGAATTTAAGTTTCCTCAGCAGTTCTGGTGAATCGCATTGTCTAGTAAGGCTCTCCGATAATTTCTCAGCAATTTTATGCCTACCCTTGGGCCTTGCCACTATCCCTTTTCTCCATGCAATAAGTTACAGCAATAAGTTACAAAAATTCATCGGTCAGACAAAAATTGGTAGTAACAAAAATGCATTGCAAGACTAACGGTATCAAATTCTTTTCATAGGCACGTTGCTTAAAACAGTCCTAATACAACACTCCTTTTTTTTCTAGCTATAGGATTGCAATCACTTTGGCATGAACACAATTTCGTTTAATCAGAAGCAGATTTGTGACAATAATGAAGCCACGGACCACCACAACTCACCCGCCATATTTTCCAACCCTAGTGTGGCCGGCTGTGAGTCACTGTTGTCACATGTCTTGCTCTTCATCCAATTGTTGTCAAGGGTCTCCATGAAGCCATCTTCGTGGAACTGGAGGATCCTCAGTGATATATCCTCCTTCCAGGCACTGTCTTTTGCCATCCCGATACCGTATCCGGACCTGTAACCAACCTATTGTTTCACGGAGTATGTTTCATAGATCTTTCAGTATACTTTTTTCACTTTTAAGCAAAAGTACTACTTCCTTCTTCCCATACTGTTCTCAAACTACGCTAATCTGTTCCTGGTATCTCAACGCTTTTATAATGATATCACTAATCGAACCAAAAATTAGCTGTGATATCTTCGTATACCTTGAGCCTCGAATTACTAATGATAAGAATGAGCCCTATATTAAAAAAACAAATTTGTTTATCCATTACTTGTTATGATGTTTTCAACTGATTTAGAAATACGTAAAGCTTCCTTCAAACAAACTTCAATTACATTGAGATATACCAACTCAATTGACCCCAACTTCTCCAATTAAAGTACCCTAAAATCAATTAGAGAGAGAAGTCATTTTGAGGGTGAGGTAACAATAGCTGATATGAACAGAGCCTGACGTCATATGGTTGTATCAAAAATCTTGTCGAAACAAAACCATAGCAGGCTGTCCTGAACTACAATTGAAGAAAATGGAAAATTTAGTAGCCTGGCTACCAGCATTGCAACACAAAATAATTTATGTGCTTTATAACGTTAGTTAGTTTGATGTGCTAAAGGATTGTAGTGTATAGTCACTTGCTTAATGGCTTCCACGTCAAATAAAGAACGGGGAGAAAGATTTTTTGAAACTGTTCCTTTGTTCTGATATTTTTTTTGTTTGTAGGGTCACGTGTTCTGTTGACAAAAAAAAAACACAGAACACATGACCCCACAAACAAAAAGCATCAAAGCAAAAGAACAATTTCAAAATAATTTTTTCTCCCTGTTCCTTATGACGTGGAAGCCATTAAGCACGTGACTACATACTGAAAACCATGAGCTCATCAAACTAATTAACCTTATAAAGCACATAAATCCTTTTATTATTTATACTAAAGGATCTAGTGACAAAAAAAAACAAGCGAAGACAACAGTAAGAAATAATAATAAATTCACCGCAATAGTTCGAAAACAAATTGAGCTTAATCAAGAAAACTATTAGCTTAGAAAATAAATGGATCAATTTTTGTGGCAACAGAAGGCTAATGCAATCAATTATTATTGAGATTGAGCGAAAAGACAACAAAAAACAAAAAGGGTCAAAAAGAGACAATAATATTTTTAAAAACACACCGCCTCAGGCGTAAAAACAACTAATACTTTTCTGACTACGCAAATTCGGTTCAGATGTGCCTTAATAAAGACCCAATGTGAACAGTCATTTCCATAGGGAGAAACGCTAAACAACAACAAATGTAGGACAAATGAAGTCTCGAAAATATGAAAATATAAAAATTTGTCAAAGTTACAAAGGCTTCACCTATCAACTGGAACAATTAAATACTGAGATTAAGTGATAAGGCTACCAACGAACAAAAACGGGCAAAATTGAAAAACTCATTAATATTTTATGAAAATACATGTTATCAAAGTCGTAAAAATCTTCATCTATCAACTGCAAACAACAAGGCGGTTCACTTGTCTTTCATTGAAAACCCAATGTGACCTCCAATTAAAGTGACTAAAAGACAGCAAAAACAAAAATGGGCAAAAAATACCAATGTTTTTTAAACAAAGAGCTCAAAAACTAATATCCATCCACTGAGGGATTCAACAAATGCAAGTAAGTACCATAAAAACACATGTAATGCTCACAAAAGCAATCATGAAAACCGAACAAAAACAAACATAGCTGGCAGATTGCCAGAAAACAGCCGCAATAGATTTGTAGATCGGCAGTCTAAAAAAACAGTAAAAAAGACAACAAAAAAATTCGTCTTTTCATTGAAGGCTGATCTGTTATATTTTGATTAAAAATCTGTATAAGTTATTGCTGCCTCTATTAGCTGATCTCAAATAACCTTCATTTAGAGTGACACACACCCATTTGCCCTTATCTCTTTGAATTAAAGTAAATAAAAGTCAATTTCAAATTGAGGAAGTCATTTTTGAGAGTGAAGTAAGTCAAGTGTGACCAAAAATTTAATCACGCGCATGAACAAAAAAACTCGCTCGACTAAGAGCGAAAAATGACGTCACACATGCAATTCAGTTGAAATTGCATGAACCAATGAACAAAAAGTGGCTGTGACGTCATATGGTCGTAACAAAAATCATGACGACGAAATAAAAAAAACCAAGAGAAGGCCAATAATAGCCCCAGCTATCGCTGTGCGGCTATTAATAAAAACAAAAGTAGAATTGCGTACGTGGAAAAGCTCTCATTACAAACCATTGCCTAATATTGAATGAGAGCTCAGCTTAGAATATAGAGAGGACAACAAAGCAATTACCAAACGCACAAAACCATTAGCTACCCACAGAGGAAATGAAAATTAGCAACTATGTAGCACTAGAACACTGGTGTTGCCATTTAAAAACCTGCGGCAAAAATGAAGCTAGCAGCGAAATCGCCTTATGTCAATAAATGAAAATGTGCTCGAACGCCTGTTTCTCACTCCCTTTCAAAATCAGATCAAAAAAGTTCTTGCTTTTTCGATCCCTTTACTACTCCAATGTGACTGAAATCACCACTAAATTGACTTCTAATTAGAAGAACAAGTCGAAGTAAGATGAGCTCATCTCTAAAAAGCAACTACACAATATAATCCAAATCCTTTCGATTGTAAAAAAAGACAGGAGACGCACAATAGCTCCACTCAATCGTTGCTACCGCAGCTATTAACAAACGAACGGTCAAACGAACAATCACATTAAAAAAAGACGACTTGACTAGTATAATTGCAACAAACCTCATTAGACAGCAAATAACAAATGCTTAAAACTTTATTTGGGAACACTTAATAACAAAAACAATTCAGATAGAAACCGCTTCCGAAATAATTTGGAGTTGTCGACACTACCTTAGAAAAACTATTAGAAATTTTACCGATAAGTTGTTATGGCTTCACCAATTTCGTTCCGCAGACGCATTTCTTAGGGATCTTTACTACACATCTGTTTCTTTGACCTTAGACAAGCTTAAACTTAACTGTGTGCAAAAAGTTTTTTGGAGTGCAAGGGTCATTTCATTGAGTAGTTTAAGTTATACACGATTAAAATCCAGTTACAACAATGACCTAAACACTATCTTGAGAGCGACAAATGACGTCACGCACGCAAAAGCCTTTAGGGAGAAGTAGTCATTCAAAAAATTGTCTTTTCAGTAATTCTATGTAAATACTTGCAAAGCGAAAAAGAGTCCGACGACGAAGACAAAGTCAAAATCACCGCAATGTGCCTACTCAGCTCACAGCTTCGCAGGTATAAAAAATAATTTTCATCGTTAAGTTAAAATCCGAGTAGTACAAGTAAAAAACATAGCTGGCAGATTGCCAGAAAATAGCCGCAATAGATTCGTAGATCGGCAGTCTAAAAAAAACAGTAAAAAAGACAGAACAAAAAATTCGTCTTTTCATTGAAGGCTGATCTGTTATATTTTGATTAAAAATCTGTATAAGTTATTGCTGCCTCTATTAGCTGATCTCAAATAACCTTCATTTAGAGTGACACACACCCATTTGCCCTTATCTCTTTGAATTAAAGTAAATAAAAGTCAATTTCAAATTGAGGAAGTCATTTTTGAGAGTGAAGTAAGTCAAGTGTGACCAAAAATTTAATCACGCGCATGAACAAAAAAACTCGCTCCACTAAGAGCGAAAAATGACGTCACACATGCAATTCAGTTGAAATTGCATGAACCAATGAACAAAAAGTGGCTGTGACGTAACAAAAAGTGGCTGTGACGTCATATGGTCGTAACAAAAATACCGAAATAAAAACCAAGAGAAGGCCAATAATAGCCCCAGCTATCGCTGTGCGGCTATTAATAAACCAACTAAAGTCAGAAGAATTGCTCTCGAACGAGAGGCGAGGCAATTTATTTCAGGGGCTGTAGCCTAGATAAATTTTTCTTTATGGTTGCAAATATAGTTGCACACGCCGGGCTTCGAACCATGAACCTCCCGATCCCTCAACAGAAGTACTGCCCACTCGGCTTTCAGGCCCTTGATTTTGGTATGCTGCAATCGCTTTTATATCAGCAACAAGCTGTACTTCAGAGTGCGAACAAAAGAGATCACTCAAAAATGAAGAATGAAAACGTGAAAAAGTCACTTGAGAAGTCAAAGAATGTTCTAGAAGAAAAGTGCAAAAAAGGTCAAGCGAAAAATTTGCTTAAAAAAGACCAACATGTTTACAGTAATTGCTACGAACTTCGTTCGAGAGCAATTAATCAAGCAACATCGGTAAGTCTTTTTTCAAGATCTACTAGTCTTTTGGAAATTACTTTGGTTATTCTCTTCTGACGCGAACAAAAATTTTGCAATCAATTTTATTTAAATTCTTTGTTGAACTTCTTGCTGTGCAATTTCATGGTTTAACATAAGCAATTTTTAACTGTTTTCCTCAAAGTCAACAAAAAATGAAGCAGTCACTCCGTTTTCGTTCATTGGATAGGAGTTCTGAAATGACCAATGAACAACTTTTAATGTCTCATTGATTTGTGTCGGGCTTCGTTTGAACTGGGCTTCGCCTCGTCTCAACTCTGCCCCGAACACTAATTTTTTCTTTCAAGCAAACGAAGTTCCTCTTTGTTACGTCCTTTGATCACACAGGCTACTGGAAAAAAATGTTCGCCGGTGGCTATATCCTGACCTAACAATGAGTTAAACGGACAACTAAGATTCATGTTTTCAACCATACGTATTAAGATCTGAAACTATCCGTTCTAATCCGTGGAATTCCACTCGTGACAATTTGGCAATGTTTACCAAGGTATTAATATATTTTGTAAAACTTCGATATCGAAGGACACAATGTTCCGGTTGTCCAAACATATGAAGTCTTCGGTTTAATGTGGCAATGCTACGTTCATCATCTAAAAATTATTGTAAAATTTGAGACCGGAGATCAGACAAAGCACATTTATAGGTGCTGTATATTTTGCAACCGCGCAACAGGCCATGTTTTATGATGCATTTGAAGTTAATCTGCTTCCAAAGCTTCAGCAACAATAAACCCCTCCATTCCGTCGGTTCGGTTTTAGTGGTAGTAATAAAAATTCTAAAAATACAGCACCTTCTTTTATACCGGCACCAAAATACAGCACTCTATAAATTGATTTGAACAGGGCACACTATTTTGTCAAACACTGGTATAACAAAAACGGTATGAGCACTCGATTATTCACATCAAACAGCTAGCGCCATTTTAGAAACGATTCCCATTTTTTTAAAGAGAAAGACGTGCAAAGTAAACAATCCGTGTAACTTCGACGACTATTGATCAAGAAACATTTATTAATAGAATTCTTGCCTGTGGAACATTTCGCCAACTGTTATGAGGGAGCAATCCCTGGAGGTCTCGTAATCCAACACAGCAGAATCCCAAATGAAGGCATCCAAATCTCTAAATACAAAGAGTACTCATTAATTCGTAAATCAATCATAAACATACCCGTAAGATTGCCGGACAATTGCCTCCACTGATTCCCAGAGCCCATATTCTGATTGAAAGAACAAGAAAATTTAAAAAACAGATTTTACGATTATATTTATTGCAGAATAATTGTATTACAGATTTTACAATATACTTTTACAAAGTGCTCGTTGTTTTGCTCGGATTTTTAAGTGCGACGTACTCCTGCTTCTTAATGAGAGGATACAGGGATTTGCATCAATACAAATATGTATCAGAGAACCCAGCGTACGGTTTTATAGGTCACTAAAACTCCAAGACAGAGAGTTTAGTTTGAAAGAATGAAGTTAGACTTAAAGAAGTGAGTTTAAGTTCAATCTTCCAAACTAATATATCTGACTTTGCTTTCGCTAATTTGCAAACTTGTACTCTTAACTTGTACTCAAATGAAAAACATACCCGGCAGATTGCCGGAAAATAGCCGCCGTTGATTCCAATAAGCATGATTGGGATTGAAATAACAGAAGATATTGAAAAAAAAGATTTTTGTACAAAAACAATTTTTTAAGTTCGATTTATTTTGATGGCATTTCGTAGTTGAACATACTTCTGTTTCTTAGAGAGAGGCTACAGTGGCTACTATCAATAACAATAAGCATTAGAGAGAGGTAACTAATACTTGTAGGACCGACGTTCAAATAGCGGGCATCTAAAATTGGGCTTTATGGGTTTATCCCGTTTCAATTTCTGACTTCAATTTTTTATACTGACTCTGTTCATTTTGAATTGCTTTGCTGAGCAACTGATGTTCGAAATCACTTTTAGCAGAATGAGAGAAGAGAGAAACTAGCCTAGAGAAGTCAAAAAGATTTCACGCAAAATGTTGAAAAGGCGGCAAAATGAGGTAAAGCGAAACATTTTTTTATTCGACGAAGTAAAAAAAAAATAGGAGCGCTATAATAGCCGGCTGAGAAGATGAGGGCGGCTATTAATCAACAATTTCGTACCCTATATATCTATAACTACCTTAAAACAAAATTTTAGTCCACTCGGACCTCGTGCCCAGCACTCGGACGCAAGCGCCCTCTTGTCCGGACACTAATTCCCTCGGGCGACTAAGATTTTGTTCTAACGTACTTAGAGAGAGTAACTAATACTTAAGAAAAAAAAGTTCAAGTAGCGGACATCTAAAACTGGGCTTTATGGGTTTATCCTGGTTCTATTTCTTATTGTTTTTTATACAAAATTCTGTTCATTTTACTTTGTCTTGCTGAGCAACTACTGCTTAAAAGCACTTTGAGCAGAATGAGCGAAGGATAAAACTAGCCACGAGAAGTCAAACAGATTTCATGCAAAATGTCGAAAACGCAGCAAAGTCAAACAAAACATTAGAACTACAATGGACTATATTAAATTGAGGAAACCATTTAGAAAAAAAGAGAAAAAAATCGAAAAAAACAGGAAAAATCAATGTCAAAACGCCGCATGTGAACAAAAAAACAACTACCGAGAAAGCAAAGTTTTGTTCAAACACCGTTTTATGGTCGTAGCAAAAATCTTGACGACGAAATGAAAAACATAGCAGGACAATTCCTGACGTACAATTCAAAGAATTTTCATTGACTACACAGAAAAAACTGGACCTAGAACGGCCTATGAGTGAATTGGCAAAACCATATTTAAAAAAAAAACAGAAAATCAATGTTAAAATGCCGCATGTGAACAAAAAACCACTAGCCAGAAATGGAAATTTGGTTCAAACAAAAAACTAGGCCTAGAATGAACTATGAATGGACTGGTAAAACCATTTAGAAAAAAAAACCCGATCCAAAAAATCGAAAAAAAAAACAGTAAAAATTAAAGTGAAATTGCCGCATGTGAATACAAAAACAATAGCGAGAAAGCAAATTTTTGCTCAAACACAGTTTTCTCACTCTACTTTAAAATTAGAGCAAAAAAATGCACGCCGTAAAACAAAACCACTCGCTTTTTCGCTCCATTTCCTCTTCCGGCGTGACCAAAATCACTACTCCAATTTGACTTCAAAAATCATGAAAATGTGTGAACAGATCTTAAAAAAAAGACAGCACCCCAATACAATTCAATAATAGCCCCAGCTATCGCTGTGCGGATATTAATAACCAAATGATACAACTAATGGCCTCCGGCTATGGCTCTGCGGCTAAGCTAAGTTCTAATTATGAAAGCTTGTGAAAATTAAAAGAAGTATAAGCTAGGTGACCCTGATGAAGTCAGTGAGAAAACAATCTTGCAACGCAGAGATCTGGTATTTTAAAACTTGCAGCAGGTGCGTGTGGTAGTTCAGCCACCACAACAACCCAAAAACCCACGTTTTTGAAAAAGACTGTCAGGAACAAAAAAAAACTGCTTTTTCTAAGACAGGATAGGAATGTGATTTAACTGACCCCTTGCGCACATCCTCGATGGCTTCCTGGGCGGAAGAGCGACTGAAGCGTAGCATGAACCTGTACATGTTGGACATCTCCACCTTTCGTTTGAAGTAGGCCTGCACTGCACTGTCCTTTACAGTACCATACTTGTAAGCGTCAGACGGATTCCGCATCTAAAATCGCAAAAAATGACCAAACAGAACAAAACGACTAACGTCGGGCTAATTGCTCTCGAACGACCGGACGAGTACTTGACTACTGTCTTTACTGTCAAACCATTTCAAAAATACAGATCAATAAACATTCACGTAGAATCATTCAAATTCCAAGCAAATCAGATAACCAGAAACTTTTCCTGAAATATCCTATCTAGACGCGTATCCCAACGACGGTTTTGAAAAGAGCGTAAAACCAACTAACCCTAGCATCATTGATTCCAGCTATTTCTGCCTCTGGACGATCAAGCACCAGGAAAGCGGCCAGGTTTGCAGTGTAGGATGCCACGATGATCATAGCAAATCCAGCCCACACAACACCCAACACTCGGGCACTGAAGCTGCGAGGGGTTCCCTCTCCTATGCCACTGTTCAGGAGGACACCCCATGCAAACCACATTGCTGAGGAGAGATTGAGGGCATCCTCCTCTTCGACTGAACCCTCACCGTGGTTCACCTGGATATGCAAAAAAAAATCATTTTTATGTGTGATTCGGGTCCTTAAATTCAAAATCAAATATCGAAATTTACAACATAACCAGCAGATTGCTGGAAAAAAGCCGCCATTGATTCCCATAACCCTGATTGGGATTGAAAAAAACAGATAGATGAAAATTGATTTTTGTACAAAAAATATTTTTAAAGTGCGAACTATTTTAAAGTTTATTTCAATCTAGTCGTTAGACATGTTTCATTATGAGGGGAAACAGGGGCTAATATCAATACCACTAAGCATTAGCGATGGTAACAAAAGAAAACAAAGTTCAAGTAGCGGGCATCAAAATTGAGCTTTATGGGTTTATCCCGTTTCTATTCTTGATATTGTTTTTGTGACTCTGTTCAATTTAGATTGCATTGATGGGCAACTGCTGTTTAAAAGCAATTTGAGAAGAATGAGCGAATTTGAGAAGAAGAAGCAACGGGGGTTAAGACAATCAGGCTCTTTAAAATAACAGCAGCCGAACACACACAAAAAAAAATCAAATAAAAAGTCTAGACGAAAGTAAACAAAACTATAAAAAATAATTATACAAATTTATTTCACTTCTTTAAAAAACGATGATATCGGAGTAACTATTCCGCGACAACCTCGATCTCAAAAGACCCTAACACAGTGAGAGTTTAGACCGGCAACACCAACTTTGAGTAAAACCAATGCAAACAAAGTAAAAGGACAACAAACAATTGGCAAAAAATCTATTCTTAAGAATGTAACTGAAAACAAGTGACATCTAAGTCAAAGAAACACTTAACTAAAACTCGAACTCTTCGACGTATATTGCACTATCAATCAAAAGAAAGCATATATCAAACTTAATGCCAAAAATTTGGGGACAAAGCAACAAAAGTAGAATTAAATGCAACGATCGAAAGTTCGAAAAAAAGTCTAAAAAAATGTGTCCACGACAATTATATTAGCAATTAACTGAAAACTTTACAATAACTTCAATTATGCCTAAATAGAAAGCAAATGAGACCTATCATTTATAAGACTGACCGATAGGACAACAAAAACAAACACAGCCGGCAGATGACCGGAAAAGGGCCGCCGTTGACGTGCTCGCGGCACATTGGGATTGAAACAGAAAAGGAAAAAGTAATCGAAATCGACGAAATATTTTCCAAAGTTTCAAAAAATGATCTAATTCGGTTTATGTTAGATTCTAAAACTATACTAAATTCAGCTTCTAAACTGAAAGCTATTAAGTTTTATACCAATGTCAGCTAACAATTGCTCCAATAAATATTGCTAACTTAATGCGCCATGACTTAATGACGGGACTTTATCGGTTTATCCCGTTTCTTTTGATTTGCTCTTTTGACTTTGATCGTATGTACCACATTACATAATTCAATGCGTGAAAAATTTAAAATCGATTCATTTCAAACAGTGAGTGAGGTAAGTCAGAAAACGAGCGTGAAAACCGTAACTCATGTACAACGAAAAACGTGATCAAAAAGTAAAGCGAATTTTTAAAAAGAGCTCTTAATTAACAGCCGTTGAGAGGCTGACGGCGATTATTAATTACAAAAACAGTCAATATAAAAAATCACGAATATTTTTTGAAAGCAGAATACGTGAAAATAAAAAAAAAATATTACAAATTCTTAAAAACAAGTAGTCTTAAAGGCGCCAAAAATTGCAGTTTTGAAATGAAAAAGTTATACAGGCTCAAATATCCCTCATGAAAAGAACTA
Organism: Convolutriloba macropyga; assembly: GCF_964194025.1. Classification (NCBI taxonomy): domain Eukaryota; kingdom Metazoa; phylum Xenacoelomorpha; order Acoela; family Convolutidae; genus Convolutriloba; species Convolutriloba macropyga. Next base: position 17,276,602 of record NC_134472.1, on the reverse strand, counting down.
AAGAGAACTATCATTAATGAGAGATGACAGAACAACAACCAAGAACTACCCAAAAGGAAAAAATATTTTGAGAGCTAGTGCTGTCAAAGTAGTAAAAACCGTAAGATATGAATATAAATCTTTTATAAGAACGAAATTAGCTTCACAAGAGGTTCTCTTAGAGCTGTCCATATCGAGTCTAAATGACAGAAAAAAAACTAAAAAAAGCTGGAAAAAATTTTGAGAACTGTTAATATCAGCGTCCTGAAAACCGTAAACCTCAACTCATCAATAAACTAAATCAAAAATGCCTTGATAGACCGAGTGAAACCTATAATTGATGACACTAAAATACTAACCAACAAAAATAGGCCAAATCCACAAATTACTTATTTCATGACGAAAAATAGTCAGAGTCTTTGGAAACCATCAGTTGTCTTTTGAGGTGTTTAAACAACAAACACTATGAATTATTAGAACTCTCGTATTGCCTTCGAACAGAAAACCAGCGAAAAAAGCATTTTGTTTAAACATCATCTCACTTTACTTCAAAAAAGCACTTTAACAGGTCACGTCTCAATACTACTCGCTTTTCGCTCTTCTTAATACTTCAGCGTGACTAAAGTCACTACATCAACTCTAATTCTCTACTTCTCATTGACAAAAAAGGTCAAAACTAAACAGACCTCAAAAAAAGCCAAAAACAACTAAATCACATAACCACAAAAATTAAATTCGAACAAAATTCACTGCCTTTTTTAAGAGAAACCTTTAATAATCAATTCAAAAGAGTATCACATAAAACCTACATTAAACCAAGCAAATTGTATTTCTTGATGAGACCTGCCCTTGATGAAACTAGGTAAAAAGACAAAAAGTAAAAACTGTTTATGTCAAGGAAACCTTTAAAAAGATTAGTTTCAAAGCCAAAAAACCATCAATTTCAATATAACTCTCCAAATAGGATTTAATTTACATTCATTGGAAAAGAAGCAAATTCAATTTTACACAAGCACAATGTTAAAGCCAAAAAAAAACCGGCATTTCCGAAATTACATGATCGACTGATGTCGGGCGAATTGCTCCCAAACGACCGGCGAGCGGTTGGCTTCGTCAGTAGCTAGCCACGGTTTAGTGAGAATCGCTTTAGTTTAATTGCAGGGGCGTGATGTGATGCTTATAGTTTAACGACATCAAGCCACATAAAAGCAGCTGAACTGCGGCATCAACAAAAAAGTTGAGGAAAGAGAGAGAGAGAGAGAGAGAGAGAGAGAGAGAGAGGGACAGAGTATGCGCGAGATAAACGTGAACGAGAAAGAGAAAAGAAACCCCCATCCAACAGAGAGAGCGAGCTAGGAATAATTTCCATGATGAGATTCGACTCTGCAACTTCTAGTTTTCTAGCATTGTTAGTAATTAACTCATATAGAAAAAAAAACTGTGAAGGCAAAACTCAAAAAAAGTTTTCACATTTCACCGTGAAAAAAGTTCATAACCATTTTTTGTCTCTGGAGTTCTGTCATGTAAACCATCTGCAAGATTCAAGAAGTTTTGTTGGCCAGTAATGTAACACAGAAAAGGGCAAAAATATCCAAAAATTTTAAAAACAATTGCTCGTCAGAACTATTCGATTGTCTCAAGAGACTATCCAGTAACCCAATTTCAAGCCTTAAAAAGTTTCTTTGGCTCATAAAGATCCGTAAACTTGGAACACGATAATTTTTCAAAAATTGAAAAAATTTAAATTTCAGCAAAAATTGCTAAAACTCGAGTCAAAAAAATATTGATTACCATTTCCTTAACTCTAAAAACCATGCAGCAGCTTATTATCAAACCTCGGAGGATGTTCCTGGGCCCCTGGTGCCGGAAAAATAAAAAAGTTCGAAAATGTTTAAAAAAACTTGCTTTAATTCGTGATATTAAAATCTTGAAAATTATTCCATTACATCTAGAATCTATGCAGTAGCCTATTATCAAACCCTAGAGGAGGTTCTTTGGCTCTTGAGGCCGGTGAAACCTAAAAAATAACAAAAACATTGCTAATATTTGTGATATTAAAACGTTGAAAAATATTCCATGGTCAATAAAAATTTTTTATTATCAAACCATTAAGAGGGTTCTCTGACCTCTGAGGCTGAAAAACCTGAATAATGACAATAAGAAAAAATAATAATAAAATCCGTGATGATAGAATCTTGAGAAACATTCCATTACATCTAGAAAAAATACAGTGACCTAGAGGCTGGAGAAACCAATTAAGAACAAAAATTTTCAAAAAACTCAAAAACTACGAAAAAATTTAAAAAAATTGCTAAAATTTGTGATATTAAAAAGTTAAAAACTATTCCATGGACAATAAAACTTTTTCAGTAACTTATTATGAAACTCTGAAGGAGGTGTTCCGGCCCGTGAGTCCGGAAAAACTTGATGACAATAAAGGTTAAAAAAAATTGAACCAAAATTGCAAGTTTTGTAAAAAAAAACCATAAAATTCGTGTTGTTAAATTGTTGAAAACATTTCCATTACCACTAGAAAACATGCAAAAATCTATTATCGAACCATAGAAGATGTTCCTTGACATCTTGGGCTGAAAAACTCAAAATATGACAAACATTTTCAAAAAGACTAAAAAAATTGTATAAATTAGTATAAATTTGATTGCGTGTTTTTGTTGGTATGGTCATAAAAAGTCTCATAAACAGTACTTATGTCTTTCAAAAGATCTTTATCAACTTTCACCAGCTTCAATTTTAGGCCGGATTAACAAAAATATCGCAAAATGACGGGAAAAAAACCCCGAAAAATTGCAAAATTTTTGGCTAAAAAAATGACCTTTTAACCTTAAACTATGGTCTTCCCGGTAGCTTCAATACACTAAGCATTTGAATGACTACTAAACGCGGCTAAGGACCTCTAATGAAACTTAATGCCCGCTGGGCGCTACCTGTTTATCCCGCTCTTAAGGACGAAAACTCAAATGGGTCAGACGAAAAATGGGTCAAGCGAAAAATCGCATAAAAGACCAACAGGACTAATATAATTGCTACTAACTTTGTTTGAGTGCAATTAATAATATGTGCTAATTGAACCTCATTTGCACATAGGTAGGATCTATCAACAAGTACGAACTGAACAACAATTAAATTAAACAAAGGCAAAAACATTTCAAAAAAGACATCCCCCGAATACAATCCAAATCACTTTTGGATTTGAAAAATCCACGACTGGACCGAAGCTGAACTTTGCTAAACGAAAAAAAATTGACAAAAAAGTCAATATCAAAATTAAATGATAAAATTTGATAATTATCGTGTTGAAAGCGCAAAGAAACGTCAAACATTAAATTTTAGAAAATTCTTATAGGAAAATGGAGTAAAACTAGCCCTATTTGGAGCTTGAGAGACTTCGTCTACAGTTCCCTGGTTTGTGCTTCCGGTAAGTTCAAACAAAATGGACTAAAGAGCATATTCGATGACATTTTCGATTAAAAAAGGCTGATTTTGAAACAAATTAGAAATAATTTTAGCCAAAAAGTCGGATCAAACGGTTCAGCAACAAACCTGTACTTTTAAATTGATATTTCTTTTGATACCTGAAGTTTTTCATGACTTGCACTGTTTTTCTTTTTGTCTAATTGTAACCTAGTCTCATCAAGGACAGGTCCTATATGTTTTCTTTTGAAGTACTTTGCTTTGTTTAATGTAAGTTTTATGTGATACCATTTTGAATTGGTTATTAAAGCTTTGTCTTCAGAAATAGACCGCGTTTTGGTCGTATCTAATGTATGTGATTGAGTAGTCTTTTACAGATCTCTTCACTTTTTACGTTTTTTGTCAATGGGGAAGTCAAATTGATGTAGTGATTTTAGTCACGCTGAAGTAGTAAGAGGAGCGAAAAGCGAGTAGTTTTGAGACTATTTTTTCAAAATGCTTTTTGAAGTGAAGTTAGAAAAATGGTGTTTGAACAGATTTTCGATTTTTGGGAGCAAATATTTTTTGACGTTTGACACCGGTTTTCGGTCGTTTTCATTTTATTTTGTGTACGAAAACTAAAGGTAACGTGTGTTCTTATAATGCATAGTCAAGCAAAACTCAGATAAAAATAGGCCTGTAAATGACATAAGCGAAAACAGTACAATCATAAAGTTTGCTCAAATAGAGGACTTCACATTGATAATTCGTCACTTCGTTAATACGCTTACGTCAACTTGTAGTAGCCAAGTCTCATCATTAACTGCTCCCAATTTGGCGGTTCAAAGCAAGAACAATTTAGATTATACAGAATCAAGTGAAAACTACAGGTTATGGGAAACAAATGGAATAGAGCATTGTTCGATACCAATTATTATTTACTACACTTTTAGATGACGAGGATTATTGTGAAAACTTTTTGTATGAATTGAAGACTGTCATGGTTTCAAAAAAAATCTTTACGTCACTTTCCATCAAAGTCTTAATTCTGACGATTTGTTGGCTGGCTTATAAAGAAAAAAACAATAAAGTAAACAGAGAACACATACTTTGGATTTTATGTAGCATAGGCCAAATATGATCGCTCGGCGTTAAATCACATCGCACTACCTTCATAAACTCTTCAGCGCCCTTTTAACCCTCTTCATAAGCTACATGAACTAAAAACAGATTCAAACACCTCAGAGTTAGACGTGCTTATTCCCACGAGAACGCCGTGTAGACATTTTCAGTGGAACCAAATTAAATTTTATTTACTCAACTTATATGCTGAATTTGTTTACCTTAACTTTGAACACTTCCCAACTAGGAATCAGACAGTCATATCAATTGTTAAAGTGGTAGATGCGAAGCAAGAACGAATCTCAATCAATAGCTTTTTTCCAAATAAAGAGCATCTAATTTGTCTTTACCCCCTCAACGCCCGATTTACACATTTTGCAGTTGAGGGGAGGGGTCTGAAAGCGTTTCATGCCCGCAAAGACTAGGCACCGAAACAGGGCAAAATTTTCGGCACAATAATACAGGGCACAAGACCTCAATAGTACAGGGCGTCAAAAACTGGGCTATTCTGGACCCCCGTCCGTTATTATGAAACCCAGTTACAATAAATATGTTGCTATGTATCATGTTAATATAAAAAATAGTAGATAACTTCTGTTATGTTATAATAGTAGATCAATATTAACAAATAGCACTCAGGTGGAGGGGGGAGGGCATGGTAGGGGGGAGGCAGAATAGAGCCGAAAACTGCTAGAAATCCATGCAAGTTGCATAAAAATGAAGCTAAGTTTATAAAAAAATAGTTCCAAGTACATGTCAATCAAGACTTTCAAGTTTTAAACCATTATATTTTTCTGTCTACTGCAATTAAACAGAGTAAAATACGCGCTCTGTAATGTCTGCTAGCTTTGAGCTAAAACACCTCAAAATGTGGAAAAAGAATCAGTTTCATGCGAATATGCGCTTCATTACTCAAGCATCAATTCATCGCTTTATAAATTTACCACACACTCCTTTCCTTTCGGTATGGTATAGAGTCTCTACTTAAAAATAATATAAAAGAGGAAATTGAAGGTAGTAAAAGAGAAGAAAAAAGACTCGAGTGACATGAGATGACAGGCATTTATAATTCACTAAATATTCATGGCACGCCTGCAGGTAGTAAATAGGCACACTCAAACTAATAAATCCATTCATCTCATATTATTCTACCCGACCTCTGGGGACCACACGCACGAGAGTAGCAGTCTTTAAGACAATTTGGTCCACTAAAAGGAATGAAAAATAACTTTCATAAAAATCTGGTGACAGTTAGAGCTCGAGGTTGCTCGTTCCACTTAAATGTCAGTCGATAAATTAATAGGAGAAAAACCAGAAGTTATCGTCCGTCTACTTTGAGTAATTTCATAAAAATTAAGCAACATTTGAGCACCTGTTTGACAAATTGAAATCTTTTAAGTACAGAAGTATACAAAGCATGATTTTACACTCTCCTTAGAGTCATCTAAAGAATATTTAATCTATTTTAGACACAAATTTGATAAAAATCTCTGACAAATTTTCCTGATGACTATATACAAAAAACACGAGGGTTCATATATAACTAAAAACGGTTTACTTATTTAGTAATAATAGTAATAATTAGGCAACGTAAAAACAGGATAGCACAATCACAGATAGACAGTCGATTGAATAGCTCGAGCATTTTTTCTCAAATGAGCGAACTAGCTTCTCGTTTCCTGAAAAAACCTACAGGCTGAGGTTCAAACTATACTTTTGAGCTACCGAGACCAATCGAGTCAAGGTAATTAAACTACGTTATGAGTTCTGTGCGACAGAAACAAACTACAATCTGTAGTTCAGTGGTTCCCAGCATAACTCCGCAAAATACGTATATTTTGTTCGAGTAAATAAACTCGAATTTTTCACAATTTTCTGCGGAAGCTGTTAACAACATGTCAATTCATAGAAGAAAACCCAATTGGTAAATAATTGCAGAGAAGTCTCGCGCATTACTAATTGAGGATAAAGAAGGCAAATTGCAGATTGTCAATTACCAACGACGGCTATTAAGAAAATTTGGGTTACTCAGTTGGATCTGATCTTAAGTTGTTAGGGGGCTCGGTAATGTGCGTTCGCGCATAATGTTCCGACGAGGCTTATCCACATTCGTGGTTTAAATATATACCAAATATACACTGGAAAAAGTCCAAATAATAAAGGGTATATAAGGCTTTTTAACTCAAAACTTGATGTATTCTCAAATTAGGACATATACAGTGAGTTTAATACTAGTTTAGTTTTTTTGTACCAGCAGAATAAGCAAACATAGAACCGAGTACCATAGTTCGCATTAAACTGAAAAAAGTCCACGTGAATACAATTTCTAGTGCAGAAAAAAAACAAAGGACTTTGTCATATAAAAACACGATTTGGTAAAAAAAACATAATTTTGTCGAGCAACCAAAAAGATAATGTGAATTTAAATTCCATCCAATTTTCAAACCAAGCTTCAAAAACTGAAGTCCACCAAGAGAAGAATTGCTATGGTTCCACACCTTGGTTGCCCTTGCCTAAACTACTTAGATTTTGCATTCTCAAATCACATTCATTACGAATTTATTGCATTCCCAAATAATATTCATTACGCGTGCTCGAAAAACTTATCAATCGATTTGCCAGTAGACCAGGCAGCATAGAGCACAAAATGACGTCAAGAACACAAAATCAGTAGCAGTGTTAGAATTCCTAAAGAAATTGCTCTTTGAAATCGCGACGCGTGATCCGATTTCGATCATTTAAATCGAGAAGACAACTGATTAAAAAAACGATACAAGCGATTGTCGAGAACCAAAATTTGAACAGAGGAGGACGCTAATAACACGACACTCATCAATTTTAATGTAACCTCAGCCAATGATAGAGAGCAAAATATATGAGGCAAAACTAAACGCTCATAGAAAAAATCTAACCGAAGGAAAACTACGTTTTCTTTGAATAATAAAAATGTCATCTTATACAACAAACTAAATTACATTGCATTAACTTGAACAATTTAGTACTGGGAACAACATATTTGCCGAAAACCGGCAGGAAATAGTAACGGAACAAAAAATCAATTCTCTAAGCCCAAAAAGGTTTATAAAAATAGACGAAAGAGGGAAAAATTAGGTACCCTTCCTCGACTTCATAAATTGAAACCTGCAAAGGTTGTTTCTTAATTGCAGTTAGCTACCAGAAGAACAAGAAGGCAAGTAAATGCCAACAAATGAAGGCACCATTTAAAAATCCTTGGTGTTCAGAATTGAATGCCATCTTTGTCAGTAACCTCAGCTACAAAATGAAACAACTATGCGCAACTTAGATTTCATTACCCCTAAGAAATATTACCTCAAAGAAAACAAAAGTTTGTTGATGTCGCCTTCAAAAACCCAACGGTCCTTTCAGCAAGGAGACTCAGCAAAACCAGGGGGTTGATGGTGGCGTATTTGGCTGCACTTACGGCCTGAACGATCTGCAGGGGTTGTGGATTGGCGGGATGCGAAATGAGAGGAGCTGATGCGGGAGATGGGTGAATGAGGGGTTAAACTCTAAGAAACGCACTTCACACCATGAGTTTACGTCTTTAAAGCATTTTGTGAGTCGCATACTTGGAGACTAGTGAGCTGAAAGGCTCTAAGAGGAAGGCTCTCTAATGCCATCTAGGCGCCACCTGTTCTCGTTTATGACGACGAAATCAAATGGTTCACAAAAATCCGTCAAACCAGAAATTGCATATAAAAAACGACACTACTAATATAATTGCTACAAACTCTGTCAACATTTAAACAGGCAAAACCAAAACAAAGAGTGTCAAAGCCAGAAAAACTTAGGTCATTACCTGAAAACATTAATTAATTGACATATGCCTCGAAAGACCAATGGTACTTTTCAATTATGATATTTAATGATAAAACAAAAAGAAGCATAAATAAATGCTAAACTGAAAAATTCACTAAAACTTCACGAAAATAGTGTCAAAGCCAAAAAACCATTATCTATTGACTAAAAATGCTCTGTTGAGTAAATTAACTTCACTCATGTATGCATGCTTACAGAGATCAATTTTTCCAACTTAAAGGTTACATCTCAAAAACAAAACGAAAATGCAACCAAAACTAAAACATCCACCAAAATTTTACAACACCCTAAGATCTAAATGAAAAACTTAGCTGCCGCTGACCTGTTTGCCGCACTTCGGGATTGAAACACAGAGATAGAAATTGAGAGAATTTTTCTATGTGTTAAAAAGTGTTCTAATTTGGTGTGCCAATTCAGCTAGATTCTGAAATTTTACTTAAATCAGCGTCTAAACTGAGAGCTAAAAAACATAATACTAATGCCAGATAGCAACCACTTTAAAGAACTTTCATGACCTAATGCACTATGACTGGGCATTCTAGTTTTATCCTGATTACTTTGATTTTGCTCTTTTGACATTGACGGTATTAACTACCTTGCGTAATATGAGTGAAAGAATTTAAATTAATTTCAGTTGGCACAGTGAGATGAGTCAGGATTCAAACGTGAAAGTGGTGACATAACAAAAAAAACTGATCAGAAGGTAGAGCAAATTTAAAAAACTGCAGGAACATTTTTCACTCAATTCAGAATTTTCACTGACTAAAACGAAATAACTAGACCTAGAACTGACTATGGATGGATTGGCAGAACAATTTAGAAAAAAATCATTTAAAAAACAGGAAAATCAATGTCAAAATGCCGCATGTGAACAAAAAACTACCACCGAGAAATCAGATTTTTGTGCAAATACCATTTTTACTCTACTTTAAGTTGCAAAAATATTTCACGCCGTAAAACCGCTTGCATTTTCGCTCCACTTCCTGTTTCGGCGTGACCAAAATCATCGCTCCAATTTGGCTTCAAAAATCATGTGTGAAAATGTGTGAACAGATCTTAGAAAAAAGAAATTATTAAACATCTCATAAAAATTCATGCTCACTAAGCTGGGGGGCCGAAACAGAATACATACAAAAATTTTATATGTTCACTAAAAACAGCAAACAAATTGCCCGAAGTTGAAAAACAATTCCCTAAAATCCGAAAACCAGTTAAAAAAAATGTCTCGCTTAAGTTTAAAAGCGTTTTGAAAACATTACGCTCGCAAATTCTTTTCTTTTTCACCCTCTACTATGTTAACGTAACCGTCATCAACGTGACTTCTCACTGACGTTTTAAAAATGACGTCTCCTCGATAGATTCCAATTCCTTTCGAGTGTATAAACCACAATGAGATTGATAACAGTCTCGCTCGCTATTGGGTAACGCTGTTAATAACATGAAATTGTTGCTAATATAATCGTAATTAGGCAAACGTATCAATATCCACTAATGCCCACAAAAAATTAAACCTGGATAACTCCAGACAAAATTCAAAATTTGAAATCTTTTAAAATTATCATTCGACGCTCGATAGGCTTTCTAATGATACTAATCATGTCCGTCTACGTCAAATTTATCGATCGGTCAGAATTGAACGAACAAGAAAAAAACCAGTTGAACATACAGTTCCCAGTTAAGTGGGGGTCGAACAATAATGAAATCCGGTAGATCATCTTTTAGGTTAATTGAACAAGTTTTGAGGGGAAACTATTATTTCTATATTAAAAGAAATTTTAACTATTTGATGCTAAAAATACAAAAGAGATGTAGTGATATGCCGAAATAAATTCACAGCTTCCTAGCCAGAGAGCCACCTTAAAAAACATACCCGGCAGATTGCCGGAAAATAGCCACAGTTGATTCCCATAAACAAGATAAGGATTGAATGCAGAGAACTATGAAAAAAATGATTTTTGTACACAAACAATCTTAAAGTGCGAACTATTTTGATGTCATTTTGGAGCTCAACATACCCCTGTTTCGGAGTGAATCGACACAAGAGCTAGTATCAATACCAATAAGCAGTTAGAGATGGTAAGTAAGAACAAGAAAAAGTAAGCATAAAAAAGTAAGCATAAAAAAGTAAGCATTTAAAAGTAAACATAAAAAGTAAGAACAAAGTACGAGCAGCGTGCATCAAAAATTGGGCTTTATGGGTTTATCCCTTTTCTATTTATGATTTCGTTTTTTGATACTGACTCTGTTCATTTTGAATTGCTTTGCTGTGCAACTGCTGCCTAAAAACACTTTTTAGTAGAATAAGAGAAGAGTAAAACTAGCCTAGAGAAGTCAAAAAGATTTCCCGCAAAATGTTGAAAAAGCTGTGAACTAAGGTAAAGCCAAAAAATTTTTATTCGGCGAAGTAAAAAAAATGAGAAGACAGAATCAATATCAAAAAACAACTGCTATGAACTCAAACTGCCAAATATAATTCTCTACTTCTTATAATCAAACTGTAGTTAAATGTCGATGAGTCCTCTCGCTAATAAAATTAAATGATAAGACAAAAATATCCAAAAATCGAAAAAAAACTCGCTGAAACTTTTTGAAAACACTTGGTAAAAAAGTCACAGAACGCAAAAGCTACTGAAGGCTACAATTAAATCAAATGCTTGAGTCCTCAATGACCACCGTTGAGAACTGTCATCAATGAGATTAGGTGATAACACAGCAATAAGTACAACAAACACGAGCAAAACTAAAAAAAAATCACTAAGATTTTTCTAATAAAAACCAACATGCGTATAAAAAGCAATAGCTAAGAACTGAAGTGACTTGCTTTAATTGAAGCCTATTTAGCAACCAATGCGACCTGTCAATAAGGAGCCTAAGAGTGAAGACGACGAAGTTGAAAAGGAAAACTCACAAAATTTGATATTATTGAAAACAATTAGTGTCAAAGAGATAGAAAGCACTAGCTTTCAACGAAAGCGATTAAATAGATGAACTTAACCCCTATTAGCAGTTTCAGAGAACGGTCCCTAATGAGTTTAAATGATAAGACATCAAAAAGCACAATAAATTCTTACAGAACTCAAAAATTGACTCAAAATTTTTTAAAAAAAGTGTCAAAGTCATGAAAACCACTAGCTATTAACTCAAGCTATCAATTAGGTTCTTTTATGCCTCATTAGCACGCAATCAGACCTATCATTGATGATACTAAGTAATAAGACAACAGATAATTTCAAAAAAGGGGGCAAAATCTAAAATTTACTCATATTTTATGACAAGAAATAGTGGCAGAGTCAGAAAAAGTTTTAGCTGCCCGTTAATGAATTCAAGCAAAGCCAATAAACACAATCAGAACACATCTGTACCGTTTCAAAAGCACTAAAGGAAAGGAAACTTTGAGAACAGAAGTCAAATTGACGCACCTGAGAAAAAAACATTCATCTCAAGAACCGCCAAATTGTTCAGACACCAATTTCTCACTCCACTTTAAAGGTCACGCCTCAAACTTGAAAACATTCAAGCCTCAAACCTACTCGATTTTTCGCTCCCTTTACTATTTGAGTGTGACCAGAATCACCACTCTAATTTGACTTCTCACTGACGTTAAAAAGTCGAAAAAAGCGTGAACAGATCTCAAAAAAGACAGCGCACCAATACAATCCAAATTCTTTGACTTGTAAAAAATAGGAGCGCTATAATAGCCGCCTGAGAAGCTGAGGCGGCTATCAAAAATCCAAGAGCTGCGAAAGTAATTAGCGAAGTGGGGTCGAACATAAATGAAATTCGGTAGATCATCTTTTAGGTTAATTGAACAAGTTTTGTGGGGAAACAATTATTTCTATATCAAATGAAATTTGTACTATTTGATGCTAAAAATACAAAAAAAATGTAATGATATGCCGAAATAAAGTTATAGCTTCCTAGCCAGATGGCCACCTTAAAAAAGAAGAATCAAAGACCTGCGGTGTTAAAGTCTACCTTGAATCTGCCGAATGGACTGAATCTGTCGAGGAGATACAGAATGAGGGCCACCACGTGAACTGAAAGGGCAATTAAGACCCACAGCTGGTACTGGAAGGGCTGGATGAAGGATGCCAGACTGCTGTTGGGCTGTTTCTACAAACAACATATGTCTAGTAACGATATTTCAGTTACGCGCAAACTTACCTTGGTATCTATTATCTATTAGCAGCGCCCCTTATTGACCATGACATCAAACAGTTTGCAGTAAAAATCATTTTCGACGTTTTCGTTGTTACATTTTTATTTATTTTTTAATATAAATAATAGCATTCTCTTTTCTGATATTTTCTCTTCGCTCATGTAACTTACACACAAACGATGAAAAAGTTATTGACTTTTTCATCCTGTTTCACAACCACCCGACCGATTAAAAAGAAACATGACCGAAAGAATTTCGATAACGGCTCGAAGCAGGAAACTCACACATTTCATTGAAAATGAACAAATTGAGAAATTTTAGGCTCACGCATTTTAGTCTCATTTAAATCCATTTACATTACATTGGTAATGTCTCCCATTATAAGGGCGATAACAAGAAAGGGTACATTGTCAGAGTTAACTTTACGCTATAAATTTGTTTAACACTGCTGCACCAATGCACACTGGAATAAAATTTGGGAATATAACTTCTATTAACAGTCCTGGTCGTGAATCGAACTATCTGATCAATCAAACTGTATCGGGTTTATCAAGAAACTGTCAGACATGATTCAGAAAAAGGAAGTGTGCAATCACAAAGTTTAATTACATTAAATTCAAAAGCCTGCATCATAACGCTGAGCAACAATTAATCTGCTTACAAAAAAGCAACACTCAGTTTAAAGCCCTTATAACGTCATGTTTCATTGGGAGCATCATTGGGACCCAAGAATATTCAAGACGCATCGTATGAAAGCATAAGTTAACCTGATATCTGATGAGTAACTGCTTCCAAAAACAAACTTGTTGGAAGCTTATACAAACAGTTTTCAATATGTGTGCACACAACAAGAGCCGCCATTGACTCCCATAGCCCCGATTGCTATTGACCGAAAAGGAAAAAAATTCTTTTTTTTTACATTTTTTTTATTTCGAGCTATTTTGATTGGATTTTGTAATTATACATACGCAAATACTGAGCATCTAAAACTGTACTTCATTGCTTTATCCTGTTTCTACTTTAATTTCGTTTCTCGATACTGAGTCTGCTTAATTTAGATTGCTTGGCTGGGAAACTACTGCCTAAAAAATTTACGCCAAATATGTGCAAGCTGTGAACTAAGGTAAAACATCAGTTTTTTGTTTGACGACCTAAACCAACACAACCGGAAAAGACATGAAATACAGTCCAAATAAATGAATGAACAAGTGAAAAATCCTTGACCTGATCAGCAGACCAATTGAACATTATCCAAACAGACAGAAAAGTTCACCACAAAAAACAGGAGCAATTAATTTAGAGATAATTATGGTAGTAGAGTTTCCAAGATCAAGGTTTCCAATCAAAATGCACGAGAGAAAAAACAGAATTAAAGACAAAAAGTTTTAAAAATTTTTGCTATTTTTTTTATACTTAAGACCTCAAAAAACACACATTCTTGCCATAAATTACAGAACTACTAACTTATAGACTAGCAGAAACCTGATTGGACATGTGAGACCAACAGAAGCAAAACCGACAAAAACTTTTAAAAATTGCAAAACTTAAGAAAAATGTTGCCTAACTTCAAGATTATGTCTGCAAAAGCAATTTCGTGCTGCTGACATCTAATCATCAGCACATTCTGTGGGAGGTCATGCTTTTAAGATTGAGAACCACCCTTAACACCGTAACACTGTCTCCTTAAAACAGTTTCGTTGAATACTTGGAGGCTACTAACGCGTCAGGCTCTAAGAAAGCTGCTTAGCTGATTAATGTTCTACAGGCTTTAACTGTTTCGCCCGTTTTTGAAGACGAAAAGTTAAACATAAACCGACTAATGTCAGAAGAATTGCTCTCGATCGACAGGCCAGGCAATTTAATTCAGAGGCTGTAGCTTAGATAAAATTTTTCTTTAAGGGTGTAAAAATAGGTTACCACGCGCCGATTCCAACTATTGACCTCCCGCTCCTTCACCAGAAGCACTACCCACTCGGCTATCAGACACTTCTAGCTATGCTGCAACCGATTACATTTCAGCAACAAGCTTTATTTCGGAGTGAGCGCAATAGAGATCACTCAAAAATGAAGAACGAAAGCGTGGAAAAGTCACTTGAGAAGTCACAGAACGTTCTAGAAGAAAAACGCAAAATGGTCGAGCGATAAATTTGCATGAAAAAAAAGATTAACACGTTTACAATAATTGGCATGAACTTCATTCAAGAGCAATTAAAGGGGTCAGCCAAAAAATTGGTAGTGCGAAAAATCGCATAAACAGGACTATTATAATTGTTACAAACTTTGTAAGAGAGCAATTAAAAACTGAAACATGAACAAATATGAACAAAAATACAAGAAACAGTCAATCCCAAAAAACGCTTCGATTTTTGACGCAATGTATTTTCTATGACAACATCTTATTATTGACACTAATCAAACCAAATCCATCGCAGATTTATACTAAGATTACAAAAGCTACCATAAACACTAGATGCAGCCAAAACTTCACTGTCGAGTAGGGAAACTTGAAAAACGCAACACTGCTAATAAAAGGTCTAAACCGGCAAAATGAGAGAAATAGCTCGAATATCCATCTTAAAGTCTGATATATTTTCAAACTGGTATAAAATAATAGCGAAGGGTACAATTAATTGATAACATTGTGAGAATAGCTATTTGAGCGGATATACTGCTAGTCAAAAATTAATAAAATGCTTTAAAAATGACGCACGTGAAACAAAAATTCTACTTGCTGGGCGAAAAATTTTTCACGCCTACTTTTTGCGCTCTCTAAAAAAAGTGAAAGAAAACCATTCGAATTTTCTCTCTTCTTTTGATAACAGTTCACGCACAGCATTGACTTTTTTATCTTGTTTCAGTAACACTTTACTGGTTTCAAAAACAAAACAACCGACTAACGTCGGGCGAATTGCTCTCAAACGACCGGCGCGCGGTTGTCTTCGTCAGTGGCTAGCCATAGTTTAGTGAGACTAGCTTCAGCTTAATTGAAGGAGCGTGAGGTGAGAGCAGCAGGAGGTGAAAGTGGGGCTGAAGGGAGGGGATGGTGCAACAAAGGTAGGGGGCAACGGTGGAAGGGCGGTTTTTGGCTGCACGGAGCCCTTACGGCCTGAACAATGTGCAGGTGTGGTGATTGGCGCGGGAGGAGGGGGTTAAGTGAGAGGGGGGCTGATGTGTGTGGGGGGAGGGGGGTGTTGTGGGGGGGGGGGGGGGGGAGGAGGAGGGTCAATTTCTAAGAACCGCCCTTCACACCATAAGTATAAGTCTCCAAAACAGTTTCTGTGAATTGCATACTTGGAGACTAGTGAGCTGCAAGGCTCTAAGAGAACTTAATGCCCGCTGGGCGCTACCTGTTTATCCCGTTTTTGAGGAAAAGTCAAAAGCGTCAGACGAAAAATCGGTCAAGCGAAAAATCGCATATAAAAAGAGCAAGAGAACTAATATAATTGCTACAAACTTAGATCAGACATTTAAGTCTCAAATATTTGATATAGTTTTAAGGTCCTTAAACAACATTTTTTTTAAAATTTCTGCGAAAGAAATTAGTCGTCCAAAATATGCTGGAGAAAAAACTAGGCTCACAAAAACCTAGACCCTCACTTTTAAGCAAAGGGTTGGAAAAAAATATGTTCTAAGTTGAAGAATATTTATGATCATGCGAGTAATGTACTTTTATACTCGATGCCAATCCTATTTGCGATTTCCAATATTGCTCTAATCGATAAATCGAAATAGGCCACTGTCACTCGGATGCCCTTTTTCCCAAAAAAGTAGAAAATATTGAGCCATATGGACGTTGACTGTTTGATAAATACGTCACTCGGGATATGACCAAATAAAACTGATTGGACTCTTGAATACTAACCACTGAGCTCTTGAGGCAAACATAGACAGACATTTAACATTGAATGAATCATTATGATAATGTAGATGCTCAGTGCTGCAAACTTGTGCATTTATGGCAAGTATGAACTGAATTTCGATCAATGATAAGAAGGAATTGTCAAGGTGACAGTAAAAGCAATTAAAGTGGTTTCTAAGAATCCTAAAACTATGTGATATTATTCCTAAACGGTAAAAAAATCTAAGTCATGAAAACGTTCCAATCAAAATATCCCCACACCAAAACTTTTAGCTGATTTGACCAATCAACAGTTATTCACAAGTCGACAATTTTGTCTTTTATCGTATAGAACAGCTTCCTAGAGACGGATTAAATGCCGTTTATGAATTCAAAATTAGATATATCCATCTAACAGTAAAATTTTTTATCGAAAGCTGCCAAAGCTTGCTTTCAAACCCAGCAAAATTGTCCTTTTTAATTTACAACTTGGCTAATTTCAGCTATTCAAAATAAATAACAGCATCTGTTTCAGCCATTTAAACTTGTACAGTTCGAGAGGAATATTAGCAACTGCAGAAGTTATTATGATTTTAAGCAGAACAAGTAACCTCTAACCTTGATTTAAATACTGTATTAAAATTAGAATTTAAATAATATTTTTGACTAGTACACTTTAACCCACTGGTTAAAAAAGTTCGTTTTTTGTTCAAAAAAAGTTGAATCATGACTTCAGCCAACCTTTTTGACAACTATAGACAATCCCTGATGCTTGAAGGGATTCGAGAAGTCAATAACTTGTGCCCTCTCGTTGTCAATAGTCAGTGCAGCCACAATCAAATCAGCTTTCCCATTCAAGATCTCCCCAATGGTCCCATCCCACACCTCCCGTTCCAGCAGACCCCCAGGACCCCCGGATCCAGGAGCACTTTCTCCCGTAGGGTTTACCAAGATGCTGCCCGTATCCGGCATGGATTTCTGCCAAAAGGAATCGACTTTAACGACAGAAGAGCTTCGTATTTTGGAAATTGCTTCCCTTCCCCGGTTGAATTTGAGCAAAATTAGTTAACAATTTTAATGTTCTAAATATTGAAGATTTAGTCTTGTTCATGTGTCCAATATATAGTGTTGGCAAGATTGACAGTAGGTATAAGTCGAATATCTCTATACTAGTACTCATACGTTAATATTTGATGGTGTATATTCTCATTGTCCGCTGCCCATAAAATTCGTTGTTACCAGATCCAGTTAAAATCCAGTTCTTAAGAAATAAGATTGGGAAACACTTTCGATTCGCTAGCAAGGAAACAATTTCCAATGATGAAAAAAGAAGATTCCACTTTACCGAAAACAATATTTGTCACAAACAAAACATACAGCTGTTATTTTGTTTCGCTTCATATCCACCTTTCGAAATAAATTTGAAACATGAGAGCGAAACATATCCCAAAACTGAAGACGGCTTTTGAAAGGTTACAAGCATTAAAATAAAGTTCCCTCTGACAAAATAGAGTAGTTTTAGTTAGATAGAAGCAAAAATGTTGTTGCAGCTGAATGTCAGAAAGATAGATAGTTAGATTACTGTTGTTAGCTTTACAAAATTCCGCTTCATCCAGCTGACGAAGTCTTTCACCTTCAAAACACATCAACAAATTAGTCGCCACATCTTCAATCCTTTTTCTATAATATCTTAGGGAGAATTTTGTCAAGAACACGTTTGACGTCTGCTCGATTTTTTGCCGGATTTTCTCTCCAAAATTGAGCAAAAGTCAACGTGTCCTTGATATTTCTTTCCAGAATCGAGCATTGCCAGACAAATTTAATTTTAAATTAAATTCATTCGTTAAAGGTCTCTTTAAACAATCTTTGTTTATCGAAAAATTCTCATCAGAAGAAATCGGTAACAAATCAAATCGTCACATGGGACAAACTTTGAATCTGCAACCATCGCGATCGGGTTTTCAATGCCAACAGATATGCGTAATCACTGCGATTTTGTCTGTTGCGGTTGTTTTTCAGAGAAATTATTAGCCAAAGCTATAAAAAATGCTTTGCAGTTATGCGAGGAGGGCCAAGGTATTGCAAATATTACACATGAGGGTTTCACAGACAGGAAAATTGTTAAGACGACTCAATTTAGTTTCACGAAGTAAAAGGAACAGCAGTGCAACAAAGTCAGGTTAACAAGTGAAGAACACTTTGAGATTCATTTGAGATCATAACCACGTTTAAAATTTAGAGCAGATAGGGGAGCAACTTCGTTATATAAAGAAACAAGGCGACTCGGTTATGTGCGATCGCACATAAGGTTCCGACCCCACTCATCCACAATTTTGGCATGATTGTCTACCAAATGAGGAACATAGAAAAACTCAGAAATTCAAGTACGTTTAAAAAAATTGGTGTATGAAAGAAAACATAGCGTCGAAAGCAATTAACTCAGTGGTGGAGTAAAAATGGTGCATTAGATTGATAGTATGTGCAAAAATTAAGAAAGCGAGTTAAGACGAACAGCAAAATCAAACAACAACAGCAAAAATTCATTACATCAAAAACTTCATATCCGGTTTAAAAAACAAAATTTTATAACAAAGTCAAAATAGCGTAAGATAAAACTGATATTAATCAAAATAACTTGTAATTCACCAGAAAAGATATGGGAGAAGTCAATTAAAAGCCTTGGTAACAATTAGACAATAAACAACAAAAACAGTAAAGTTGAAAAATTCGCTTAATTTTTTTAAATCAATTAACTTCAAAGTAATGAAATCCATTAGAAATCAATGAAAATATCCCATAGGTGAATAATTACCAATGCTTCTATAGAAGGGATTAAGAATTGTTGATATTCAACTTTTTATGTGGTTACAAAAAGAACAACAAATAGACAACGAACAAAAAATCAATTAAAACTTGGCAGAAAAAGCTTTCGAAACCGTAAAGCCATTCCATCAAAATATGTTCAATTACACTTTTTGCGAGCACCGATACTGTATTATGTGACCTCTCATAAATGATGCTAAATAGCAAGTAGACAAAAATGAAAAAAATGCGAAATTAAGTAACACTTTAATTTTTTTTCGAAAAAAAAAATTCAAAGACATGAACGCCATTTATTGCAGAACGAAATAAAAAAAGTTTTTGTCTATTCTTCCAAAGGTTGGAAGCCCTTGAGAATTGCAATTATCCAGAATATGTCTTACGTCTGCAAAAAGAACGTCAAACATGACAAAAATCAAAAATTAGTTTAATTTATTTTCCGTGTCGAAGCCAGTTAAGTCAATGAACTCTTACAAAATATTAGGTTGTGTGACACCAATCTCTTCTGAAACCTTCCTTTGCAACAAATTTGACACATTTAGCGTGTAGTTAACGAGACTAGATAACAAACAGACAATAAAAGGAACAGAATTGCGAAGTTTAAAAGTGTTGTTTTTTTTAAGATTGGAAAACAATTGTTTTCAGAGTCATGAAAGCCATCAGCTATCTACCAATATCAGAATATTGGCTAATCAATTCTTCTTTTAAATACCAATGAAACCAGCTCAATGAACAGGAAATTTCATACGACTAAAAAGACAAAGTAAAACCGACAGTTAACGAAAAAATTTTAAAAAAATTCAAATAAGTTCTTCGAGAAAGTAGTGTCGAAGACTCTAAAATCATAATCTATATCTTCAAGGACTTTAAGATTATCAATTTTGTCTTATTTTGAAAGTCAATAATTTTACATGTGAACTGTTAATAACGTGATAATGTGACAAAACTAGAAAACGTGAAAAATGGGCAAAAACATTTAAGTTAAAAAAGAATATGAATTCTAGTAGTATCAAAGCCAGAAAACCATAACTTAAGGCGTAAAACCGCAATAGACATTGAATTTGATTTCAATAGAAAGAAAAGGCATTCTCTCATTGCAGGCAATAAGCTACAAGTTGACCAAATTAAGAGAAAAATGGAGCTAAATTTCAATAAGTCATTATTTACTTAAAAAATAAAATACTTTTAAAAGTATTTTAAAAGGACCATAAAAGGACCAGAAGCTTTCAAGTAATGAACTATATGCAAAAATGTGGAGCTAATTTGGAAGCCAATTGGATCTATCATTAGTGAGCTTTAGTTTGAAATGTTCTGTTACTTAATTAATGTAGAAAAGATCAAATTTTTTTAATAAAAAAGATCGACAGTTTACAATCCGAAATATTTTTGGATTATTCCATTTCAAGATTCGTCCAAACTAGCCCTGCTAATGCTATTTGGTCGTAAGGAACACCTAATTATTCGAATGTTATAGATATTGATATTTTGTTAGTTAAAAAATCAAAAATAAATGCTGCGTTTTTGATAATCAACGAATAAATTTAGCAAAAAACGGCAAAGTTTTTATTACAGAGCATTTTCAGCAGAATTTGAAGGAAAAAAGCCCCTTTTTGAGTCTATAAAGATTGTGTTAGTGGTGTTTGGGTCTGTAATTCCTGTAATATTAATCAAACTGGACTAAAAAAAAAACTTATTTCGTGCTGTTTTTGATGAAGTTTTAATTTTGAAATATTTAGCCAGCTTTTTTCGACAAAACAATTAATAAAAGTAACTTACAATGTTTTTTTCTCTTTACAAATAAAGATTAACAACTTTTTTTTTAAAAAAAATAACAAATTTAAGCAAAATTGGCGAAGTTTTGTTCAAAAATTCCGGAAAATGTGAATAAAATCTCACCGGAATTGACTCTATTTTCTCAAAATTCAAACCTCGACAACTTCCTGTAAAAAACGAAAATTAAAAAAATCTTTTTAATTCCATATTCTACGCTGGACAAGCTTTCTGGTGATACCAGTCTCAACTCTCTACGACGAATATATCGATCGGCCAAAATTCACGGAACAAAAAAAAAAACCCATTTGAGTATATAGTTCCTTCCCCCTCAAGAGGGGTCGGAACAATTATAAAAACAACGCTGAATCATTACTACCCAACCAGGATCCTTTAACAGTTAAGAGACTTACAGATGCTCTGGCTCCAAACTTGCCATCAGCGACAAGGTGCAGGTCGTAAGAGATCTCGAGCTTCGTAGCCAAGTTCTCCAGCAGGTCAATGCAGTATCCATAACAACACCAATGTTCAGCTGAAACAATCAGATACCAATTTAACATTTTTATTATTTGTCTTGCTTCAACGCGTAGTCATGCCGAAAATCATCTCTGCCTAGCTTATTTTCAAATTCTCTGTGAATATCCCCATTCTTTCCTAAGTTTGCACTTCATGTTTTTTGGTACGCATGCTCTTACTCCTCCGCATTTTTCTGCTTAGAGACAACTTTTGAGAATCCGTAATAACTAATCATGGTGTACCTAACGGTTTTAGATAATTTTGGACAAAAATTTGTTGATAAACTGAGGATGAAACTGAAACCTGTATGAACATAGCTGGCAGATTGCCAGAAAATAGCCGCAATAGCTTCTAGATTTGTAGTTTCAAAAAGATAGAAACACAACCGACTAACGTCGGGCGAATTGCTCTCAAACAACTGGCGAGCGGTTGGCGCTTCCTCAGAAGCTAGCCACGGTTTAGTGAGGCTAGCATTAGTTTAATTGAAGGGGCGTGAGGTGAGCGCAACGGGGGTGGGGGAAGGGGTTTTAACAGTGGATTTGGGAGAACCTCAAACAGAATTTGAGAGAACCCCAAACAGTTCTCAGAACCCCAAACAGTTGTGTGAATCGCATACTTGGTGACTAGTGAGCTCAAAAACTCTAAAGAGAACTTAATGGCCACTGGGCGCTACCTCTTTAAACAGTTTCTGAAGAGGAAAAGTCAAATGGGTCAGCCGAAAAATTGAACAAGCAAAAAATTGCATAACAGAGACAAAAAGGATAACATATTTGCTACAAACTGCTTTTGAGAGCAATTAACATTGATTTCCTAAAGAGTGCTAGTTAAGTCATGATAAAAAATTTCTACCATAAATCAGCGTTAATAAGGATAATAGAGGATGACATCAAGCCACATAAAATTAGCTGAAAAGCGGCATCAACAAACAGATTTAAGGAGTGTGTGTGAGAGGTAAATCGCGAACGAGAGAGAGAAGGAAAGAAAACGCAACCGACAGAGAGAAAGAGTGCTGAAATATTTCTCATGATGGGATTCAACTCTGGAAAGAAAAGTTTCCCGAAAAGTGAAAAAAGGTTCAAAACCACTTTGTCTGGTGTTCTGTCAAGTAACCCACCTGCAAGAGACAAAAAGTTTCGTTTGCCAGATAAATCGTGATCGAGAACTCTTGAACTCAGAAAGGGACAAAAATATTCAAAAATTGTGAAAACAATTGGAAATGTTAGCAAAATACTGCAAAAATTAAAGATATTAACATCTTCAAAACCATTTCATTGTCTCAAGAGACTACCCAGTATCCCCATTTCGAGCCTTAAATGATATTACTGTCTCATAAAGTTCCATATACTTGATAATAATTTTCCTAAAATATTTAAATATTTAAAATTATCAAAAAATTGCAAAAACTGGAGTTATCAAAATATTGATAACCATTCAATTAACTCTAGAAACTATGCAGCAGCTATTAAAAAACTGGTGCCGAAAAAGATTTTAAAAGGACCCTGGTGCCGAAAAAGATTTTGAATAAATCAAAAAAAATTGCAAATTTTAAAAAATTGTTTAAATTTGTGATATTAAAATCTTGAAAAACATTCCATTACATCTAGAAAACATGCAGTACCCTATAATCAGACCATGGAGGACGTTCCGTGGCCCTCGAGGCTGGAGGAACCTAAAAAGGCAAAAAAAAACTTCAAAAAACATAAAATTAGAAAGTTTTGAAAAATTGCGAAATTTTGTGATATTAAAAAGTTGAAAGCTATTCCGTGGCCAAAAAAAATTTGTTATTTTAGGTATATCGGGGGCCGATGCGGTGTTGGGGCAAAACGGGGTGGGGACAACAGCGCGCGGGAGGAGCAAAAGTAGGTGGGTCCTCAAACTGTAAGAACCGCCCTTCACTTCATAAGTAAAAGTCCGTTTATCCCGTTTTTGGGCGCTAACCGTTTA
This sequence comes from Convolutriloba macropyga, assembly GCF_964194025.1. Lineage (NCBI taxonomy): Eukaryota > Metazoa > Xenacoelomorpha > Acoela > Convolutidae > Convolutriloba > Convolutriloba macropyga. The sequence continues at coordinate 17,253,203 of NC_134472.1, read as the reverse complement.
TCCTGTTTTTGAGGACGGGCAGTCAAATGGGTCAAACGAAAAACCGGTCAAGCAAGTAAATTGCATTAAAAAAAGACCGACATGAAAAAATATAATTGCTACAAACCTCGTTTTGGAGTAATTAAAAAGAAAGTTCAATAACAAATTTTTTAATATGCTGAGATGTTATATTTTGAAGAAAAATCTGTACAAGTCATTGCTGCCTCTATTAGCTGCACTCAAATAACCTTCATTTGAAGTGACACACATTTACGTGACATTATCTCTTTAAAATCAAATAAGGAAAAGATTTTTGAGAGTGAGGCAAGTCGCGTGTGACCAAACTCGAATGAACAAAGAACCTCGCTCCACTAAAAAAAAATGACGTCACGCACGCACATCAATTAAAATTGCATGGACGAAGAAACCAGAAGCAGACTTGAAGTGGTTTTGAAGTCAAATGGTCGTAACAAAAAAACTTGACGAAATAAAGAACATAGCCGGAAGATACCCGCAAAGAACTCGAAGAGGCGTCTTCGTGAAAAAATTATCTTAAATCATCTGGTTCTAGTAGAAGTGACTACTAAAAACCAAAAAAAATTACGCAATTGAAAAATTCAAAGTACGTACACGAGCATTAAAATTCCAGCTGTGTTAGGCTCCCAAAACTTTATTTTGGAAGAAAAATCTGAATACCGCAAGAAAGGGCCAAAAACTGTTACAAAATTAATCAATTTCGGTAAGTTCTTTCAATCGAAACAATATTTCACAAAATAAAAACAGTAAGCAATTGACAACTAAATAAACTTTGTTTATCAACATTAGTTGTCGCTTTAAATCACAATCAACGCGATAAAACAAAACAATGACAAAAATTTTACTAATTCGAAATTAATCATAAAAAAGACCAAAAAAGCGTGGTACCCGTATCACTCTACCACTATCTGTGCAGTGAATTAATACTACCTCTAACGCAGTACATGCTTATCAAATAATTTGTCTACCTTCTCAATCGTCCGACGATTGACTCTCTCATTCAGTGACAGGTAGTTGTGACCTTGACCACAACTAATACGTTAACTGTGAATTGGCTAAGCGCAGTTCCGCCTTAGTGTTTAAACTGAATGGTTGTCACTGACCCTCTTTCTTTCTTAACGCATATTCACCGTATAGTTACCTCGCACCTAGATCAAGTACGACATGGCGCAGTCAGAGTCAAAAGGACGTACAACACTGTCTCGAAACATTCTGGGACAAACCCAGCAGCAATCCACCCATCCCATGGGAGACGTGGAGAAGCCAACTCAAAATGGTCCTAGTCGCAAAGACAAACATTGAAATGGACGAATTACTCCAAGAGAGACCGACACAAGTCATTTACCCTCCAGAACCAGTAGAAGAACAACCAGTTCAGAACCCAACACAGTCGATGGAAAGGGAAAGACAAACAAGATATCATCAGGCAATAGCCAAATGGAAAATGAGTGTAACCAAATAGACAGAATAGGGGTAATATGCGGCAATAAGCCATGGGACATGGCTGACAGGAAAGCCAAATCACTCATCTATCTCAGTCTCCGTATCGAAGGACGTAAAATGCACGCTAGAAAATTCCCTCATACAAACGTGGAAAATAAGACAACAGAAGATATATGGGAAGAACTCGAGCTAACATTAATACGTCCGAGGAACGTAATATTCAACCATTACTTACTTTTAACACGTAAACAACAACGCGGTGAGACAATGGAACAGTTTCACTCAGTCCTAAGAGCCCTAGCAGAACAATGCCAACTAGCCCACCTGGAGGACGAATTATTACGCGAAATATTCACTGCAAATATGATCGACCATGAAATCCAGAAAGAATTGCTAAAAACGACGCTCACTCCAGAAAAGGCTCTGTAATTAGCGGTAAGCATAGAACTAGGGATTAGAAGTCAACTAGCAATACAGTCAAAACAATTACCCGACCTATCACAAAACGCCCTCACGGGACGGATGAAAATCGTCTCGGAAATATCGAGTGCAAGATACCGCGGTTTCCGCAGGACAACAAAAACACCTCGCGGAACCTACAGAGGGAACATCAGACTAACAACCAACAACAATAGACCCACACCCCACAATTGGAGAAACTGCGGGAAAGTATGGGACATGAAACAAAGCAAAATGCCAGGCAAAGGGACAATTGTGTCGCAGATGCAACAAACCGAACCACTTTGCAAAAGTTTGTAGATCAAACTTAAGTAGACCACAAACCCTACGGTCAATAAAAGAAGTTGACAACCAGAGAATGGAACACTCGTCGGGCGGAATCAACATGATATCCCTGCAAGCCGAAATTCACTCGACGTATGGAGACTCAGCGGACGAATATTCCGTAACTCAGCGGACGAATATTCCGGACGAATATCCCATGGTGGATACCACAGACGACCCCACAATCCCATCAAAGTTGCACATCCAATACGGACACAGTAAGTTCTGGGTAATGGTGGACTCAGGAAGTTCAACCAGCATAGTTACGGAACAAATGGCAAAGGACATTGAGGCAAGAGATAGCAACACCTGTTGGGGTTGAAAGACAAACCCCGTCAAACTAAAGAGTTACCCCAACACCCCCATTAAGAATCTAGGCACACTTTATTGTGACATTGAATGCAACGGTTGGCGTGCAGGACGGGCACATATCGTGGTTCTCAACAAGCATGGAGCCATAGTGAGGAGAGACCTATTCAAACCTTTCGGCATTCATCTCAAACAACAAGACTCCCCAAACTCATAAGGTAAGAATGTAAATTCAATAGAAAACAACATGCCTAATCAAAAGAGAGGTAGCAACAAAATATAAAAACTAAACAACAAGATTAGGACGGTCAAAACACCACAAAGTAAAATCCCAATTTAAAAATAACTTCACCCCTGTCCATCAGAGGGGAAGACGCGTACCATTACATTTGAAAAAACAAGTCGAAGAAGAACTAAAAAAAAACTTACAGAACAACGGTCACATAACCAAATTAGAAAAATGCAGCGACTAATTCTACATATCCCCAATAGTCATTAGTCAAAAAAGACAAATCGATAAAACTAGCAATGGATTCAAAAACGATCAACAAGGCAATCCACAAAAACAAAAACCAAATGCACAACATCGATTGCCTCATGGATAACATTGCACAGACAATCACACAATCTTCCGGCGAAGGACAAGTACTATTTTCAACAATTGACCTACGCTACGCATATAGCCAACTACCACTAATAAAGACACTGCAAAACAATGCAACTTCAGAATAATAGGCGGTCAAGCCACAGGAACACGCCGATTCAACGCCTGTTTTTACGGTCTAACATATATGCCCGCAGATTTCCAAAAGGCTATAGACAAAACATTATACAACCTAAAAAACTCATTCCGTTTTCTAGACGATATTATTATAGTCACAGGTGGTGGTATAGAAAACCATAAGAAACATCTATTCAATTGCCTGGACAGACTAAACGACAAAAACCTAGCAATCAACATAGATAAGTGTCACCTCGCCAAAGACAAAATAACATGGTTAGGACATGAAATAACAAACAAAGGACTAAAACCCATCGTCTCAAAGACACAGGCAATACTAAACCTAAAGCTACCTACGACGCACAAAAAAACTTAAGTCATTCCATGGTAGCGTCCACCATCTTACAAATTTCATACCGAACCTAGCAACGTTGTGCCGAGAATTCAGATACCTAATCCGGAAAGACACAAAGTACGTATGGACAGAAAACCATCATTCAAACTTTGAAACAATAAAAAACATCATCAGGAATCTAACCGAAAACACACATTACGACACTAAAAGAAACACAAGAGTCAAAACAGATGCCTCACGATCGGGCCTAGGAGTAGTAATAGAACAAGAAACATGCAACGAATGGGAGACAATATCATACGGATCCCGATTTCTAAATAAAGCAGAAAAATACAGTATCAACGAACTGGAACTACTAGGTGTCGTATGGGCCCTAGAAAATTTCAAACACTATCTACTAGGACATCATTTCACGGTACAAACAGACCATGGAGCACTTTTATCTATCCTTAAAGAATGAACAAGCAATGTTCACCAAAGCCGCCTAACCAGATGGTATGATAGACTAATCCCATTCAACTTCAACATCGAACATATAGCAGGCACTAAAATGGGACTAGCTTACTATATGTCTCGAAACCCTTCAGAACCAGCACAACCTCCGAACGAGTACGATTAAAATATCATAATAGCAACAATAAATATCATCCGTGAAAGACTACACAATACGAAAAAGGGATAGACCTAGAAAACAACAAAACCAGCCGTTAATAACAAAAGGGAGACGTCCAACGATTCCACCACAAATAAAAACAATACCCTGGAATCGCACGACGGTTCCAAACACCCTACAATAAGCAATAAATACAAACAACAAAGAGGCTGACCACGAAAAGCCACGAAAGAATTACAGCCTGATTACAAGAAGTCACAAGACATCAGCCAAAAACACGTCACAAAGACAATTAAACCATATACGGAGAGTAATTACAACTTACGCAGCGCTCAAAACGCAAACAAGACAAAATTCAACACAACGAATAATAACGTCATAACAAACCAACAAATCACGCACAACACAATAACACAAGCGCATTTGCCGTTTCACACACCTAGTACATAGCAGCATAATTTGGACATCTACAAAAGTTTTGAGCAAGAAATGGACAACTGAACTAGTGAGCAAAACAACCCAACTATCGGTTCACCATCAACCAGAAAGGCCTTCTCGATGAGCAACTACCTCAGCCCACCTCCTAAACAGCCAACATCAGAACGAGACGACCAGCTCCCAAAACCCCTAGAGGACATTTTTAATACTCAGCTCATAGACGCAATGACCAACAGAGACACAGTACTACGGGAAGTTCGTGACTGCATCCTAACTGGGGACAACCAAAGATGCAAGAAATTAAGCAAACAATTTTGAGCCAAGCGGAAGAACCTGAGCGTACATAACGGCTGAGTACTCCTAGACAACAAACTCGCAATTCCAAATGCCATAAGAGAATCGGTCATTGATGTCCTACACATCCGGGAGCATGGGGCATGACAGAATTAGGACAACGTTTATGGTGGCCTTTTATCAACCGAGATTTGATAAACAAATCAAAAACGTGCCGACCCTGCACAGAATTCGGTAAGAACTTAAAAAGCATAATCCAGAAATGCCACTGGGCACCCTTACCACCATGCTCAGAATCAAATGAAGAAATCCAACTGGACTTCAAGGGACCGATAATTGATGGACAAAAGAGAAGTGTACTTTCTAGCATGCATAGATCGTTTCTCGAAATTCCCTACTCTAAAACTAGTTACAAACGCAAACGGCCCAAACATAGGAAATTTCCTAATCAAATACATCGGAGTACCTCTAAACATTAGACTAGATCAAGCTAGCTGTTTAAAGGGCAATAAGGTACAACATCTATGTGCAAGACACAATATTAATCTAATAAACGCACCGGCCAATGATCATCGCCCCATCGGTCTAGTAGAACGACTTATACAAACCGTCAAACCACGACTAGGATGCATTAAACTCGACCCCAACTAGAGACCATTTAATATTAAAAACGCATTAAGAAGTATATCACTCAAACTACGAACTTGTAGGAAGAAATATTCCAAACTGTCACCATTCGAAGTTTATTATGGTACAAAACGAAAAACGGTTATAACAAACATAACAACAAAAGCTAATAAGAATAATCTAAGTTGGTCAAACACATTTAAATATTTAGACGACAACATCATAGGCGACGAGGAGCTAACACCAGACGAAAAATGGTACGATGAAAACCTGGACAGCTATGCGGAGGTACGCGAAGCTAAGAAAAAGAAACTCGACGACGCCAAGAGCGATAACAGCGAGATAACACGAACCTTCAAGCTACCATCGTCCACCATCGAACTGCCTCTCACCCGACATAGTCCACGTCTCCAACTCGCCCGTCGAACACTAGCCAACCAAAGAAACAAGAAGCAACTACAAGGCATACACGAAGAAATACCAGAAGAAGCCGCCCTAATAAAGACAACTGATTCCACCTTAACCATCAAAGTGCCGGGACAACAAGATAGTCTTGAACAAATCGGACGTAGCAAAATTCGGTACAGCAGACTACAGGAGAATTCCTCTCATCAATTTTGCCGCCCGCAAAACGGTATGCAACCCCCACAAGAAACTCATCGAAAGCATGGAAACGCTCGCGAAAGAACAAAAGCAAAAGATACTGGGACAACGAAACATCAGAAAGAGGGAAACCCAAGCCACAAAAGCAGACAGACACATCAAGTCAAACCTATCAAAAGTCAATCGGATAAAGATCCCGAAAAAGAATACATATCAACCCTCGCCACGAAAGGGCGCCCCCAAGAAAAGAAAGGATTCAACAGCCTCCTCACAGGACTCCAACCAAGAAGACAATGACTACCAGGAGACGGACGAGAGTAAAGATATGGATAAGACTGGAAACGCCAGCCCGCTTCAGACAACACTGGATCCTAACATCATTATCGTCAGCACTGACCAACCCACACAGGAACTTAACCACAACAAGGCCAACACCCGTAAAAGCTCCAGGCCGAAGAAGGAAAAGAAACACTACGGGGACCTGACCAACCTCTACTTCCTCGATTCATCCGACGATTGAAGAACCAGCCCACAAAAGACACGCAGCAAGCGTCGCATCCTACTCTCCTCCGAAAGCATCAACAATCGACACTCCAGTCTCACCTGCACGCAGCACAATACCCGTCGCCTCAACCAGCCACAGCAACATCAACACCGGACTACCACCACAATCGCAGGACGAAACCCACATCGCCCATTCCGGTAACTACGACGCAGGCCAAGACGACGAAGACAACGAGCGATACCCCCGGCCCCACGAGCTCTAATCCCCCACAAGTCTACGTCAAAACTCAAAACTTTGTATGTCTGAAGCATAAACGTATTTAAATCAAAAACTCGTTCATACATTATGTTAAACTGTTTAACTCACCATTACTCATCATAAAAGTTAAAATGTTTTTATTAGTTAACAAAAGCTTTCTGTTAGTCATATGTAATTTTTCTCTCTTTGGGGGGAAATGTGCTACCCGTATCACACTCTACCATTATCTGTGCAGTGAATTAATACTACCTCTAACGCAGTACATACTTATCACTTAATTTGTCTACCTTCTCAATCGTCCGACAATTGACTCTCTCATTCAGTGAGAGGTAATTGTGACCTTGACCACAACTAATACGTTAACTGTGAATTGGCTAAGCGCAGTTCTTCCTTAGTGTTTAAATTGAATGGTTCTCACTGACTCTTTCTTTCTGAACGCATATTCACCGTATAGTTAGCTCGCACCTAGATCAAGTACGACAAAGACAGAATATTCAAACGCAAAAAATTGAAAATTACCAAAACCAAGACCTGAGAATAACCGCAGTTTTAAGAGTTTTGTTCAAAATTTGAAGAAGAAATTAAGCTAGCAAAACCTGAGTGCCATATGTTAAATAAAATCCATTGCAAACAAAAAAAACTTCAAAAACTCAAGAAAAAGACAAAGAATTATTAGTTCAATAAAACTATGGGTATTAGGAGAACGTTAGAAAGAAACATGCTAGAATATGCAGAATACATATATTGTGAAAAAGATTTAAAAAAACTAATTAGCAATTTCTGAAAAATCAAAAACTAAATTGGAAACTCCGAAATGAAAATAAAAAATTGAGGTAAAAAAACATCGATTTTTGTTATTAAACAACCGAGGTTCATGAATTTTACATAGCCATCTTCCTGTCTCAGTAAGCAGTGAAAACGGCTCAATTGCGAAACAATGAAACACTGAAAAAATGTTCAAAATACGGTAAACATTTTTACTGAAGTTTAAAGAGTTATCGCCAAAAGCAATTCAACTAGCAACAAAAACACCGATGATGCAGCAAAAAACTTTTTATGGTAAATAACTCAAAGTATAAACAAAAACTTAGAAAACTTTGATAACCGCCAAAATCGGATTAGTATGTATACAATTTTATAGAACAAAAACACATTTAGTCAAAAAAGCGCAATGCAATTAAGGATTTATCAAAAAAGACCATGACATAATGACATATGCGCCAATCCCTTAAAAACTCCTTTCAAAGTCAAAAAGTCATTGACTGAAGTCAGCGCATGAACAAAGCTTTCTCGCTCCTAAAAAGTTAGTTCACACAGCAATTCAACTCACTTTCACTATTAGGTCGAAACACCGCCTGCACAAAAAGTACTTTCGATTAAAAAACTTAGGAAAACCAATACTTCTCTTTGAATTGTAAAAAAAAAACAAGAGAAGGCCAGTAATAGCCCCAGCTATAGCTGTGCGGCTATTAAAAAAACAATAAAAACAGCGCTGATTCATTTTTCAAAAGCAAATAAAAGGAATCTAATGAGCTGAGAAACGCTATAAATATTTTAGTATACCAACTAACGACAACCCTAATTTTCAGTTTCAACTGAAAGAAACAAGGCTTGCTTAATTGGGCCAATTTATCGAGCAAGAAAATGGGTTATTTCGAATACAAGATTTATCTTTACTTTGAAATCCTTAGTGCTATGGTAAACGTTATTGCAACAACTTTTTCCATAGCTAATCGGGGTAAAAATGCAACGACAACTCAACTGTAAAATGAAGATATGTTTTCTGCAAAAATTGAACAAACCGACTGCCATCAGACAAATACTCTCGAACAACACGCGGGACCGATCAATTCAAAGGCGGTTAAGCCTAAATAATTTATTAAGCGTGCACAATGCTCCGAAAAATGAGGGCTCCGAATCCTTGACCTTCGGCGTAACAAACTGCAGCAGTAACTACTCGGATCTCGTAACATTGCGAGTTCTTCCCTCACAATCACTTTTGTTGAAACGGAATACTTTCTGAATAAAAGCAACTTTTTTGGTCAATAAAAAGTCGAGATGTCAAGCGTGAAAAAGTCACTCGAGAAGTGAAATAGAAAAAGGCTTGAGAGCAAAACGGTCCAGTTTTGCTGTGAATTCAATTGTTCATCAGTAGAAAAATGGAACAAGTCGACACACAATAATCGGTAAGCACAAAACCATAAATCATTTAAGGAAAAACCGAGAAGATATTTTGGTAGAAATCCGCTGTGCCATAGGCTAGTAGCTTCCTTTAGTTAAATTTATATTAAGAAAGAAAACAACCGACTAAGGTCGGAAGAATTGCTCTCGAACAACTAGTGGGAGCTCCAATCTATTACAGCCTGCCTCAGTGAGGGCGGGGGGGGGGGCGTTTGTTAGTAGGGTAGTAACTAAATTAACCAAAGGCTGCATTAGAGTTTCTATAATCACTAATAAAATTTGAATGAAGTGAAAACAACTGCAACAAATTCGGCACACTTTTCATTTGCCTTTCAGTAGTGAACTGCTGCCACTTGAGTTAAGCTGCAGGCACTTGTGAACAAGAGAACTGTGAATAAGTCACGCAGAACGAAGTCAAGGGCTTAAAAGTTTCGACATCGGCAACCAGTGATTTGAAAAAAAAGGGCGCTTCAAAAAGTCAAGGATGTGAAAGCAACTCAAAAAGTCACAGAAGTTCGACCCATAAATTTGCATTAGGCAAAACATGTAAGACTAAAATGATTGCTTCAAACTTCGGTTCGAGAGCACTTGCAAGAGGAATTTATAGAAGCATTGAAATATTTTGAAGCTTTCTTGTTTTAGACGCCAATCGCTTATGCGTTTTGCCTTCAACAATAATTTCATTTTGTTAGGAAATAGATTATATTCCAATCAAGCCCAACGGTAAGACCACATACAAAATTGAACGTTGAAAACGAGTTTTAGCTGATGTAATGTCGGGAAATCATTAGAACACCAGGTTTCTTCTTGTTTTTTTCATTTAGTGCTGATTTGGTTTAGAAATGTCGCATTGAGACTTGTCCCGGCAAGTCCATGGTAAACTATGCAGAACTTTAATTCACAGTTCAGCCACTAATAAGCGGTAGCATGTTACTTCAGTATTTTTCTGAGCTGGGTATTTTGGCCTAGTTTACAGGTGAGGACGGCACCTACTTTCGTTCCTGTTGCCGTGTGGTGGTAGGGAGCATGGCACCACTGCTGCACCCTCGGGAATATCCGGTTGTCCGTCGAGGATTGACTCGCACATTCCTCCCGGGAAGGCACGAATCTTGTTCACAAACGGCTCCGTCACTGCTGTCACAATCTATCAAAACACACGATCATCCGTTATTTACAAATCGATAGATACTAGGCGCCTTTGTAGATAAGAGGATAGATACTAGGCGCCTGATTAGATTGTTCACAAAATCATTCTCAGAACTTCATCTTTTGTTTTGATCTTTTTAAGGATATTTTGTCTTTGTTGTACGAAATTGTTCAGCTGAAAAGATTGTCCTGTTTTAGCCACAAGATTGTCGCAAAATCCTGTAAAAAGAAATTTTGTTTTAAAAAAATACCACTAGCTTTGGTCTCTTCCTGGAGTGATCAACCGTTAGCTCCGAGAAAGCTAGCATAGGATTGTTTCTTACAATTTCGAGATAAATCTTTGATTAGACAGAACTAGAAAATTCATAACCTTGAATAGACAGAGTCAAACCATTGATCTAAAATTGGCTAAGAGATGATTTTCAGATTTCAAAAACTCGAGACTTTCCCGTTTCACTCAAAAAAAGCCATTGAATATAATGATAGTAATAGAGTAACTTATTAGCCAATGTATTTAAAATTTAAAGGTTAAAAAATACTAGAAAACTCTTCTGATTGAGTTTGTAAAGTTCTGAAAGTTTTTGATGAGGACGTTGCAAAATGCCACAAATGAGTTAGCTATTCAAATTTTTGAATGCAAATCACAAACACAAACGAGAAAATTCAGCCTGCAAAAATTTAATCCACAAATCCGCAAAATAGATGAACAATAGCCGTTGAGAGGCTGACGGCGGCTATTAAAAATGGGAAAACACTGCTTGAAGGAAATTAACTCATCAATTACCACCCACGGGCGTTAAAAATCAACGTTTTCTCATAACAAAAAGTAATCGATGTCATCAGCTAAAGCCCTGTGACAGTATCAAACGACGATAAAAATACCTTGAGGTGTTTCGAGACGACTACTCCTGCGGGCTTTTCAAAGCTGCCACTTGGCCACATAATTTTCTGGTCGGGATCAAGCTGCAGACCCTGGAACACAGTACACCAAAGTTATTGGAGCATTATAGAAAAGCATCGTGTGGCGTCTTTTCTAGCTAAAATTTATGACCTTTTCAAAGATAAAACAGATACTCTATAGATTTGTGCAGACAAACGGGTTATATTTCTTCAACTATGAAGAAGCTTACGATCATAATTTTTTATACACTAGCTTGGAGCTCCAGTTCAACAGTTTCTCATATCCTTTTGCATCAAAGTGAGATACATCTTTTCAATGCTCTAAAAGAAAGAGAAGACGACGCGAGCAAGTCTGTGCATGCCACAGGAAGTTTCAAAAGATAGTCCTCGATGAACTAAGGTTGAATTAGCTCACAGTTCACAAACCGAAATTTGAAAAGCCACTAAAATGACAATGGGGGTTGGTTATCAAACTAGTTTTTATAACTATACATTTATTGTAACAAACATTTATGAATTACAACACTTTCTAATAATCGGAATTTATCTCGTGTACTTTGATTTTGCTTTATTGACCTTGATTGCATTCACTAAATATTCATTTCAAACATTTCTTGAAGGAAAATTAATCTCCATGAGTTGAAAAAACAGAGTCAAGGTCAGATGTTCAATTTCAAATTTCCAACTTATGTAAAAACGAAGTAACCGAAGAAACGTTATGACTCAACAACAAAACATAACCGACTAACGTCGGGCGAGTTGCTCTCAAACGACCGGCGAGCGGTTGGCTTCGTCAGTAGCTAGCCACGGGGGGGGGGGTGTCTCAACCTCTTAAGAACCGCCCTTCACACCATAAGTATAAGTCTCCAAAACAGTTTCAGCTGAAACAGAGCTGAAAGGCTCTAAGAGCACTTAATGCCCACTGGGCGCTACCTGTTTATCCCGTTTTTGAGGAAGAAAAGTCAAAAGCGTCAGACGAAAAATCGGTCAAGTGAAAAATCGCATAAAAAGAAGACCGACAGGACTAATATAATTGCTACAAACTTCGTTTGAGAGCAATTAAACAACAGTAGATAAACGGAAACACAAAACAAACAGCAGAAAACCCAACATAGCCACATATTGTCTAAACTGCTTTAAGATAGAACATAGATGGACACAAAAACAGAACTGACTTGATGACACCTCCATAGTAATCTATAAATCTTATCTAATCCAAAACCTTAATCTAAAAGACGAGCTTTTGGTTGAGTGAAATAGAGAGCGAAAAGTTGAGTGAAATATTTCTTCTGAGTGAAGCGTGCGCGCATTGGGGGTGCAAAGTAAGCGCGGTCAAGCGTGTGCGGGTAAGGAGTTTAAGGGCACGGATGAGTGGCTGGGGCGTGTGTGTGTGTGTGGAAGGAGGGATGGCGGAGGAAGGGGGTACGGAGTCTTAACAGCAAAAAAATGCACTTCCTACCATTTTTTTTGTGCACTTAAAGCCTAGTTAAAATCTAAGAGTAACTTAATGTCTTCCGTGTGTTACCCGCTTATCCGGTTTGCTAGGACAAAATCAAAAGCGTCAGATGAAAAATCGACCGAGCAAAAAATCAAGAAGACAGCAGAATAATATGATTTCTACAAACTTCGTTTGAGAACAATTAACAATCATTGGGGTGCTTTATAGATCGTCTGTCCTGTAAAGGGTGATTTAAAATGTAGGATTTTAGTTCAGATGTTGTCTCATTGACACACTTAAAGAATTGGAACTCAGAATACTTCACCATATAGGAAACCATATGAGGCCAAAGACTCTTATGAAGGTTCTCAATTTCGATAGCAGTTAACACACTTCTGAGGAGAAACTTATTCTTTTTCTTCGTACCTGCTCAGCAGTCCAAGTGGCCACTGGTATGAGATGAGGCTGGCTCTCACGCATGTTGAGGATATGATACTCTGAGTTAAGTCTGTCTCCACTCTCCGTGTTGAAGGCCAAGTCTCCTGTCTCAGCTGGGTTCTGCTTGTACATCTTCAACTCCCTAAATGTGAAAGCATTTATGACATTCGCTGCGAGGAAATAAGAATTTATGGAATGAATGTTACATAAGAACATCATTAAGGTAATTTATTGGTTCTTTTTGTTTCAGAATGACATCAGTAAAAACAAAAATGGCCAACTAACGTTGACGAATAGCTTTTTTTGACAAATTGCAGGCGAGCGTGCCAGGTTACGAGTGGAATGTGGCGAAGGGTTAAAGTAGCGGATATGGAGTGAAGGTGCAGGGGTGAAATGAGGAGTGAAAAGAGGGTAGGGGTCAAACTCTTAGACCTGCCCTACACACCACGAATTTATGTCTCCTTAACAGTTTTGGTGAATCACACTCTGAGACTAGTAAATCGTAAGACTGTAGAAGAAACTTAATGCCCTCTGAGCTTTACCTCTACCCCGTTTTTGAGAACGAAATTTCAAATGGTCAAATGATGAAAAAAAAAGACGATCAGAAAAAAATTTGGTAGTATGAAAAATTGCCAAAAACAAGAGCAATGGAAATGTTTTGATATCAAAACTTGGCCACTTCAGTTAAAATTCTTGAAAATGCAACTTTGATCTTTGTGAAGTTCTATTATCAGCTTGCAAATTTAAATTTGGCTTTTCGTGGGGTTTGTGCTCCCAAAATCATCATCGCGGGGAAATCAATAGAGGAATTGATTTCAGTAACTCCGTGACGACTGAAAACTTTCATAAATTTTGTAAAAGTTCCGAGTTTCATGACAAACTTAATGAAAATTCAAAATTAAAAAAGAAAACTTTAATCACTTGTATTGTGATTCCCCATCAATTTAGCCAGCATGAAACTTTCCATCTCACATAAATTATTTTGAAGTACAATGCTTGCTAGAACAAAAACAAACAGCCGGCAAATAGCCGCCGTTGACCCGCTCGAGGTATATCAGGATTCAAAGAGAAAACATAACCGACTAACGCCGGGTGAATTTTTCTCAAACAACCGGCGAGCGGTTGGCTTCGTCAGTAGCTGTCCACAGTTCAGTGAGGCTAGCATCAACTTAATTGAAGGAATGTGAGGTGAGCGCAGCGGGGGTGGGGGCTGATGGGGGCAACAGTGGTGGGCGGAGCAACGCTGGGAGGGGTGTATTTGGCTACAAGGGGCCCTACCGGCCTGAACGATGTGCAGGGATGGGGATTGGGGTTGAAGTGGGGGGGGGGGGCTGACGTGGGGGGGGGGGGGGGGGGGTGGGTGAGGTCAATCTTTTAGAATCGCCCTTCACACCATAAGTACAAGTCTCCAAAACAGTTTCTCGTATACTCGGAGTGTAGTTAGCTGAAGGGCTCCAAGCGAACTTAATGCCCGCTGGGGGCTACCTGACCTGTTTATTCCTTTTTGAGGTCAAATGGGTCAGGCTAAAAGTTGGCCAAGCGAAAAATCGCATTAAAAAAGACCAGCAGGACTTAAAATAATTGCTACAAACTTTGTTTGAGAGCAATTAAAAAAGACAAAAATTGACAGAATATGGTTCCAAGTGTCAAAAAACTGCTCTAAATTGGCGCGCAGTTTCAGTTAGAATTGTACTTAATTCAGCTTGGTAATGCCCCCTAGCATGCAAAAGTTACTATTTCTTACTAGTTCTCTTACTATTAATTTACTCTAAAAACACGCCCATTGACTGAATAGATCAGACTAAATAGACCTGAATAGTTGCAATCCTCTCAGAAAAACCTTTAGAGCAAACCTGAGGAATTTATGTCCGTCTGGCCAGTGTGCGCCCTCTCCCCCGCACTCCTTTGGGGTTGGTGCTGGTGCCCCGTAGTTTGCCACCTCTATCAAGTCCTCGTCTGTCAGTGGCACCCGAGTTGCTGTCCTAAAAAATGATATTGCAGTATTGCATAACTCAACTCGAAATGCTGATTAAACAGTCAAAGCACAGCCATATTGGATCTTTCGTAAATAAATTTTGCATTAAATTTTTGAAAACAAATTTGGCTCTAACTGAGATATTAGGTTGACTACAGAAACTGTTTGTAGAAATCCTCCTCCTCTGCCCTTCACTCAGATTAGTGCGTATTCTAAGTTCATGATATCTGTCGTGATGCAATAATCATTAAAAATTCTAGTTATTTAACTATAACACGGTTTGATTTTATCAATTATCATGCTTAGAGGTTTCCAAAAGCTATTATACAAAACATTGAAAGTACTGTTTGATAGAAAAAATGACGACAATAAATGGGACTGTTGCGCTTTACCCGGTAAACAATTGCATTTTCGGAGTTCTGTAATGGTATGCATAAGTTTTAATGTATAGACCCACCTGTTATTAGGCTATGCAAAACATTATCAGTAAAAAAAGCAAGAATCATTATGTTTATACATGGTAATGAAAAAAATTGGTTTGTGAAGGAATGGGAACATTGCTGGGGAGAGCCTGAAAAAGACAGAACCCTTAGACATGCCTTTGTTCGTAGTCGAATGAGAAACCAGTCTCTCCTGGTTGGGCATTCTTGTCCCTGTTACCCTGCTTTGTCATAGACTGGAACTTGGCTATCTGGCTCTTTCTGATCATTGATTGGTAGCTGGACTTTACTGCACGAATAGCATCCCTTAAGTGCTCTTCTGTGTCTTCTGCGTGCTTCAGCCGTGGAATTAGAGAACCTAAAAATTATCTATTATTGACTTTAATTTTTTTTTAAATTTAAATTAAAGTTTTAAAATGCCAAACTTCGCGCTAAAAAACGTCGAAACAACATAGAAATTTTGGGTAGTAGAAACCAAACATAAACAACAAACTTTGGATTAATTGCTATCAAACGACAGGTCAATAGGTATTAACGAGAAAAAAAAATAACATAGCTGGCAGATTGCCAGAAAATAACCGCAATAGATTCGTAGATCGGCAGTATAAAAAAACAGTAAAAAAGACAGACCAAAAAAACTCGTCTTTTCATTGAAGGCTGATCTGTTATATTTTGATTAAAAATCTGTATAAGTTATTGCTGCCTCTATTAGCTGATCTCAAATAGCCATCATTTAGAGTGACACACCCATTTGACCTTACCTCTTTGAATTAAAGTAAATAAAAGTCAATTTCAAAGTGAGGAAGTCATTTTTGAGAGTGAGGTAAGTCAAGTGTGACCAAAAATTTAATCACGCGCATGAACAAAAAAAAACTCGCTCCACCAAGAGCGAAAAATGACGTCACACATGAAATTCAATTGAAATTGCATGAAGGAATGAACAAAAAGTGGCTGTGACGTCATATGGTCGTAACAAAAATCATGACGACGAAATAAAAAACATAGCAGGACAAGTCCTGACACACAGTTCAAAGAATTTTCATTGACTAAACAGAAAACTAGACCAAGAACGGACTATGAATGGATTGGGAAAACCATTTCGAAAAAAGTCCGATCCAAAAAATCGAAAATACTGTAAAAATCAAAGTGAAATTGCCGCATGTGAACAAAAATTCACTAGCGAGAAAGCGAATTTTTGTTCAAACACCATTTTCTCGCTCTACTTTAAATTTAGAGCGAAAAAATTTCACGCCGCAAAACCACTCGCTTTTTCGCTCCTCTTCCTGTTTCGGCGTGACCAAAATCACTACTCCAATTTGACTTCAAAAATCATGAAAATGTGTGAACAGATCTTAAAAAAAAACATAGCCGGAAGAATTCCGGAAACGACTCGAAGTGAAAATCTATTTATCCGCCATCCAACTACTCATCAGAAAAAACTTGCCTCCACTAATTTATGATTTTCTCGACAGAAACCATAAAACAAAAAAGTAAAAAAAAATCAAATCTGTTGAAATATGATAAAAAATCTGATCAAATTTTGTCATAACTTGAGATACCGAAATAACTATCTCTGCCAAAATTACTTCATCAAAACAACTAGTACTTACTAAAACCACTTAAGTGAATGTTTTAAAAATACTTGAGGCCAAATTATGAAAAGAAGCTCTTAAAAACAACTTGCACTAAATAACTGGAAAAAGTTAGTAAATTTCTTATTAGTACAAAAGCATATAAATCCAAAAAAAATTCTTTTCAGCGAATAGAGCATCCAGATACTCGCAAAACAATAGACAAGTCATAATAGTCTAAGAAATTTGTCTCAAAAAAAGAAAAAAACCCGAAAAACTGCAAAGAAAAAAATTAAGGAAAATAGTTCCAATTTTCGCCATTTTTTGTCATATTTCTCAACAAAAAAATGATTCATATCCAAAATTGCCCACACTTATTACTAAACAACTAGAACAACTATTATGAACCCTAAACGTCCACAAATGCCATAAAAAATTAAGGGTATAGAAACGGCATTCAAAAACAAATTCAACAAAAAAACTATAAAAACTAAATGAGTTTTTTTTAATAGTACAAGGAAACATAAAGCCGAATAAGGTTCCTTTGCAATTAGAGCAATGAAAAACTCCCAAAACAATGGGCAAGTTATAAAAGGGTGGGTAAGACACTTGTGTAAGATAAAAAAAAAGAAAAACTGCGAAAAATGAGAAAAATGGTTTAAAATTTCTCAATTTTTCGGTCATTTTTCCTTAGAAAAAAATGATTTATACAAACAAAATTTTAATCAACTGGTATCTGACAATTCCTTAAGTAACAAGCTTCTATTCAAATCCCACTGAAAGCAGTAAAACAAAAAAACAGGAAAAAAATCGTTGAATTTCGTCCAAAAATCAGCAAAACTGATCAAAACCCTCCAAATTAGCATTAAAAATCAAATTAACTACTTGAAACCTTCCATTTCTATCAAAACAAACCTAAAACTAATACAATATCATAATCAAACCTCATAACCATCAAAAGTTGCAAAAAACTGCTTTTAAAAGCCGCACGTGAACAAAAAAATTTCGCTCGCTTAGAAAAAATTTTTTCACACATCAATTTCTCGCTCTCTCAAAAACAGCGGTATGAGCAAAAACAACTCTCATTTCGCTCCACTCTTCACTTTTGTTCAGCGCCAAAATCACTCCAAATTTTTTCACGTGTTTCATTTCCCGCTTCAAAAATCACTCCAATAAAATTGATTAAAAAAAAAAGGACTTCTCCAATACTCCTCTTCGAGTCGTAAAAAAAAGACAGCGCCCCAATACAATTCAAATTCTTTGAATTGTAAAAAACCAAGAGAAGGCCAATAATAGCCCCAGCTATCGCTGTGCGGTTATTAAAAAGACTAACATCGAACGAATTGCTCTCAAATGACTGCTGAGGAGGAGGGGTTGAGAAGGATGGATCTAGAACACAACATAGCTAGCCTTTGACCCCACTGACCGCCTTAGGAATTGCAACAGTTAGAACAACAGGATTTAAATAAATCACTACAAATGTCGTTAGAGAGCAACTAATTAAAAAACCCCATTCGGCGATTTTTCGGCATTTCCATTCAATTGCTAATATTGTGTTTGAGAGAGAGAGAGATAGATCTTCAATAAGAAAACAGCGGTAGACTACATAGCCGGAAATAAGCGTCCAAAATCTTTCCGATTGGGTGAGCAGTTTTAGCTGAGGGGAGCAATTATTGGCCGTCTTTTTATTTCAAGAATTTTGTTAAGACCACTGACGTTACGCTCTCTTTAAATCTGCTTTTTCGTTATTCGGCCATGCAATTTTACTAGAGTTGTGTACGATAGGCGTTCTAACTCTTATGTGATCGTGTTTTTTGTCCATTCGTTTGAGCAACATTTTTGGTCAAACATGATTTACCAAGCTCTCAAAAATGACTTTCCTCGCCCTCCAAAAGGTCAGTAGTTATCGAAAATGTTTCCAAATTAATAACATAAACAACTAACGTCGGGCGAATTTCTCCCAACGATTGACGAAGGGGTTGGTCTCGCCAGTAGCTAACTACGGTTTAGCGAGGCTAGCTTTAGATTAATTGAAGCGGCGAGGGATAATCACGGGGGCGGGGGCAGTGGGGGGCAAGAGCACTTGAACACGGGTTCAACGATGTGCATGGATGGTGATGTGGGTGAACTGGTGATTCTTAGAGTCTAGTAAGCCGGAAGGCTCTAAAAGAAATTTAATTCCCTCCAGGCGTTACCTGTTTATCCTCTAGAGCCACCACAGATCCTAAAAAACTTAATTACCGCCAGCAGTTTCCTGTTGATCATCTTATAAACACCAGAAATCCTCTAAGAACCGCCCGCCCTTCACACCATACGTAGAAGTCCACAAAACAGTTTCTGTGAATCACATACCTGGAGACTAGTGAGCTGAAAAGCTCTAAGAGAACCTAATGCCCTCTGGTCGCTACCTGCTAACTCTTATGTGATCGTGTTTTTTGTTCATTCGTTTGAGCAACATTTTTGGTCAAACATGATTTACCAAGCTCTCAAAAATGACTTTCCTCGCCCTCCAAAAGGTCAGTAGTTATCGAAAATGTTTCCAAATTAATAACATAAACAACTAACGTCGGGCGAATTTCTCCCAACGATTGACGAAGGGGTTGGTCTCGCCAGTAGCTAACTACGGTTTAGCGAGGCTAGCTTTAGATTAATTGAAGCGGCGAGGGATAATCACGGGGGCGGGGGCAGTGGGGGGCAAGAGCACTTGAACACGGGTTCAACGATGTGCATGGATGGTGATGTGGGTGAACTGGTGATTCTTAGAGTCTAGTAAGCCGGAAGGCTCTAAAAGAAATTTAATTCCCTCCAGGCGTTACCTGTTTATCCTCTAGAGCCACCACAGATCCTAAAAAACTTAATTACCGCCAGCAGTTTCCTGTTGATCATCTTATAAACACCAGAAATCCTCTAAGAACCGCCCGCCCTTCACACCATACGTAGAAGTCCACAAAACAGTTTCTGTGAATCACATACCTGGAGACTAGTGAGCTGAAAAGCTCTAAGAGAACCTAATGCCCTCTGGTCGCTACCTGCTAACTCTTATGTGATCGTGTTTTTTGTTCATTCGTTTGAGCAACATTTTTGGTCAAACATGATTTACCAAGCTCTCAAAAATGACTTTCCTCGCCCTCCAAAAGGTCAGTAGTTATCGAAAATGTTTCCAAATTAATAACATAAACAACTAACGTCGGGCGAATTTCTCCCAACGATTGACGAAGGGGTTGGTCTCGCCAGTAGCTAACTACGGTTTAGCGAGGCTAGCTTTAGATTAATTGAAGCGGCGAGGGATAATCACGGGGGCGGGGGCAGTGGGGGGCAAGAGCACTTGAACACGGGTTCAACGATGTGCATGGATGGTGATGTGGGTGAACTGGTGATTCTTAGAGTCTAGTAAGCCGGAAGGCTCTAAAAGAAATTTAATTCCCTCCAGGCGTTACCTGTTTATCCTCTAGAGCCACCACAGATCCTAAAAAACTTAATTACCGCCAGCAGTTTCCTGTTGATCATCTTATAAACACCAGAAATCCTCTAAGAACCGCCCGCCCTTCACACCATACGTAGAAGTCCACAAAACAGTTTCTGTGAATCACATACCTGGAGACTAGTGAGCTGAAAAGCTCTAAGAGAACCTAATGCCCTCTGGTCGCTACCTGCTAACTCTTATGTGATCGTGTTTTTTGTTCATTCGTTTGAGCAAAATTTTTGGTCAAACAAGATTTACCAAGCTCTCAAAAATGACTTTCCTCGCCCTCCAAAAGGTCAGTAGTTATCGAAAATGTTTCCAAATTAACATAAACAACTAACGTCGGGCGAATTTCTCCCAACGATTGACGAAGGGTTTGGTCTCGCCAGTAGCTAACTACGGTTTAGCGAGGCTAGCTTTAGATTAATTGAAGCGGCGAGGGATAATCACGGGGGCGGGGCAGTGGGGGCAAGAGCACTTGAACACGGGTTCAACGATGTGCATGGATGGTGATGTGGGTGAACTGGTGATTCTTAGAGTCTAGTAAGCCGGAAGGCTCTAAAAGAAATTTAATTCCCTCCAGGCGTTACCTGTTTATCCTCTAGAGCCACCACAGATCCTAAAAAACTTAATTACCGCCAGCAGTTTCCTGTTGATCATCTTATAACCACCAGAAATCCTCTAAGAACCGCCCGCCTTTCACACCATACGTATAAGTCCACAAAACAGTTTCTGTGAATCACATACCTGGAGACTAGTGAGCTGAAAAGCTCTAAGAGAACCTAATGCCCTCTGGTCGCTACCTGCTAACTCTTATGTGATCGTGTTTTTTGTTCATTCGTTTGAGCAAAATTTTTGGTCAAACATGATTTACCAAGCTCTCAAAAATGACTTTCCTCGCCCTCCAAAAGGTCAGTAGTTATCGAAAATGTTTCCAAATTAACATAAACAACTAACGTCGGGCGAATTTCTCCCAACGATTGACAAAGGGGTTGGTCTCGCCAGTAGCTAACTACGGTTTAGCGAGGCTAGCTTTAGATTAATTGAAGCGGCGAGGGATAATCACGGGGCGGGGGCAGTGGGGGCAAGAGCACTTGAACACGGGTTCAACGATGTGCATGGATGGTGATGTGGGTGAACTGGTGATTCTTAGAGTCTAGTAAGCCGGAAGGCTCTAAAAGAAATTTAATTCCCTCCAGGCGTTACCTGTTTATCCTCTAGAGCCACCACAGATCCTAAAAAACTTAATTACCGCCAGCAGTTTCCTGTTGATCATCTTATAAACACCAGAATACCTCTAAGAACCGCCCGCCCTTCACACCATACGTATAAGTCCACAAAACAGTTTCTGTGAATCGCATACCTGGAGACTAGTGAGCTGAAAAACTCTAAGAGAACCTAATGCCCTCTGGTCGCTACCTGCTTATGCCGTTTTTGAGGACGAAAAGTCAAATGGGTCAGACGAAAAATCGGTCACGCGAAAATCTCTTAAAAGACCAACCGGACTAATATAATTGCTACAAACTTCGTTTGAGACCAATTAATCAAAGAAACTTGAAAGCCAGGGAAATCATTTTTGAGAGCTAGGTTAATCATATTTCCCCAAAAAAAGTTATAAAACAGCGAATGAACTAAAAATTAGCTCAGATAAGAGTTAAAGTGCCGCCACACACTCAACTAAGGTAAAATTGCACGAACGAATAACAAAAGCAGATTCGAAGATAGAGCTACAATAATAGCTCACCTCAGCTTATCGCAGCAATTGAAGAACAAAAAAGGAACAAAAATGCGAAAATTAGGATGCAATGTTATTTTTTTAATTTAGCGCAAATGTCGGGCGGGCACAAAAGGGTGAAAAAAGCCACAGTTCAAATCGAACCATAAAACGAACTAACAACAATAAGTTTCCGAATTAAAAACAGTCATCCAAGAGAAGCTGAACCAGTGACTAATCAGACAACAAATTCTAAGATATTAAAATCTTACTTAATTTTTCAAGATTCTAACTTTAGAAGTTCATTTACATTAAAGGGAACAACCGAGAAAATAAACCAAAATATTATGCGCCTTTTCTCAACCGCACAATAGAGTAGTAAAAATTCAAACATCCTGGAAAAATTCCGGTTGTTCAACCATTGACAAGAACTAAATAAAGAGCACAAAATGCAAACAGTAAAAACATGTTATAAACTCCCAAAATTCTAATTGTGGTTATAGAAAGACATTAACACTGAAAAACATTAAGTATTATCCGCATTTATCGAAAGCAAGATAAAATGTGGATACAAAACCAACTTCTCGTTTAGTTACAATTTATTTCATCGAACTATTCAGTTTTTAAAAATGTAAAATAGAACAAATATTAGAATCTGAAATCTAATACTATTTGATAAAAGTCCGCACGTTGTGACTCATCGCAATAGACTTTGTCACACGTTTTCGTTAGAAACGATGAAAAATTATATAGTAGATAAAACATTAATGACAGAAACCTGAGGGAAAAAAGCAATTAGGTACAGAAATCTCTCAACCTGTCCGTTTGAAAAACCTCTGCAAACATAACGACTTACGTTGTGCGAAGTACTGTTAAGCGACTGCCGAATTGTTGTCTTGGACTAACTGCTGCTTAGGGAGGCTAGCTATAGCTTAATTGAGGCGGGTCGGCTGAGTTTGAGGGAAGGGGCAAGGGGGTGGTGAGCGCGGGCGAGTGTGGTAACGAGTGGAATTAATTGTAGGGGGTGAAATGCTGGGGTAGTGGAGGAGGTGGAGGGGGTGGTAAGTAAAACTCTAAAAACCACCATGGACACCAAAAATTTATGTCTCTTAAACAGTTTTGGTGAACTGTTAGAGACTAGAGAGCCGTAAGTCTCAACAAGAACTTAATGCCCTCCGGGCTTAACCTGTTTATACCGTTTTAAACGATAAAAGTCAAATGGTTAGACACGAAAAACATTCAGACAAAAATTTGGTAGTACCAAAAATTGCAGTTCGAACAGAAGGACTAGTATAATTGCTAAGCTTTACATATCGAGTTCAATCACGACTGAAGACACACTAAACACCAAAGAACATAACCGACTTAAGTCGTGAATTGCTCTGAAACGGCTGGTGAGGGGGAGGTTGTTGGATTCTGTTGGAGTGGACAAAAAGCCTTGACACTTTCCATACATAAATTTTTCTT
The DNA here is from genome assembly GCF_964194025.1 of Convolutriloba macropyga. Lineage (NCBI taxonomy): Eukaryota > Metazoa > Xenacoelomorpha > Acoela > Convolutidae > Convolutriloba > Convolutriloba macropyga. The sequence continues at coordinate 17,229,506 of NC_134472.1, read as the reverse complement.
CGTTCCATTATCAGGTTTCGCTTTGTGAGATTAAGATTGGTATCTGACATCTTCTAACATAATTTAAACATAACATAGACCTTAAAGCTCAGTTCAGTTTTTGGGCGGTGAGTTATATACACCATTCTTATTTATAAATATTTTCCTAAATAATTCCAGTACAGCTAATCACAAACACAAAACTTGGGAATTAATGAACATTTAAATTTTTTAAAACGTCGAGGCCGTCAGAACACGATGATGCATGAAGGTATTAGATCTGAATGTACTACGTTCGAGCTATGCCTGTCAAGAACAAACAAAACAGTCAATCATAGCACAGTAAAAAGCATTTTAAGAGCGTAAAAATGTATTAGAAACGACGGAAAACAACGCAAAGTTTCATTCACCCAACAAATCGTCAAATTAATAATGCATTTTTCTCCACAAATTCTGGTGCACGCTTTAAAAAGAAAGCTGAACTATTACTACTAAACTAAAAAGTAGACACCAACTTACGTAACCAGAAACGATACGTAAACTATTGATTTACACTTTGATTGCAAACCCGATTTCAAATCAATTGACGTAAGAAACAAAAATTACATCACACATAAAGGTGAATAAAACACTCTTTCGATAACGTTTATTCTATAGCGTGTTTATATAAGCAAACCATGATAGAAACAACTGTCTTTCAACGAATCAAGGCAAAAAAAAGCACATCTCAATGGCCCGGCAAATCTAGCTATATTTGCTAGCAGGTATTTTGTCTGAGCCGATTTTCGACTCAGATTGGTCACCGATACGTTTTCGAAACATAAAAATATTAAGCCTAAAAAGAGCGCAATCGATTCAGTATATTAGTAGGCTCAACGAAAATTATGTTTAACGAACTTTTTCCGAGCTTTCTATGCCAAATAGAACGTATTTTGTGTGCATTTAATCTTTTTATAAGGCTTACATGGCTAAGAGATTACGTAATAGTTTTCTCGCTGCTTTATTTAAATAGCGCGTTGTTCATTTAGTTTACTCGGTAACATCCTCCGGCCCGGAAGAAAATGTTGGGAGGATTGGCACAAGCTTAACGAGTGGGCGGACGAGCGATCCGGATGACGTGCGTAAGACGGCGGAGCGGGCGACGCTGTCGGAGCCGTACCGAAGTTCCTCAATCCGAGCGGTTGGATAGTAACCCCTAGGGTTGCTTTCTTCAACGATCCAAACTAAATCACCGACCTTGAGGTGCTGCTCGGCAGGCGTCTGCCACTTAGATCTACGGTTCAACGCAGGTACATACTCCTTGAGCCAACGTGCCCAAATTGCATTGGCGTAGGACTGTGCACGGGCGTACCGCTTACGATGATCGAACTCGTCGACGCCAACGATAGACGGAATTCGGGTTGCTTGGTTACCGAGTAGAAAATGATTAGGTGTTATAGCGCCTAGGTCGGACGGGTCGGCGCTTACGGGCGTTAAAGGACGTGAGTTTAGTGCGTATTCGACCAGACAAAAAGTAGTGTTCAACACCTCATCTGTGAGGCGACGCGTACCGAGGATAGTGTACAGTACTCTTTTAAAACTCCGAACTAACCTCTCCCAGATGCCACCTTGGTGTGGCGCACTGGGTGGATTGAACCTCCACTTAATGCCCTTATGTGCAAGTTCGGTGGCAATGTTAAGCGTGTTCCATTTTTCCACACATTCACGGAGCTCTTTCTCCGCTCCAATGAAGTTCGTACCATTATCCGACCAAATCGTAGCAGGAGTACCCCGACGGGAGACGAACCGCTCCACTCCCATTACACAAGAACTAGTGTCCATGGACGGGACAACTTCAACATGGACAGCACGAGTAGTGAGACAAGTGAAGAGAAATCCCCACCTCTTCTCGGTAGTTCGACGAACTGTGACGTAGAATGGGCCGAAGTAATCAACCCCGGTGTTGGTAAAGGGAGGAGACTGGTATGCGAGTCTCTCCTTTGGGAGGTCTGCCATGATAGGTTGAATGGTTGCTGCACGGAACTTTCTACACAAAACGCAGTTTGATTTGATGGAACGCAGTGTGGAGCGTAGTTTTAGGATGGCATAACGTTCTTGTACCATTGACCTTAAGTAATCGATGCCCTGATGATGGTTCTTCAAATGAGTATGCCGCAGAAACAGTTTAACAAAAATATGACGCGCATCCAGCACGATAGGATGCTTAGTGTCAAAGTCAATTTCCACTAGCCGTCGGAGTCGACCAGAGGAACGGATGAGACCATGAGGTCCAATAAACGGAGCAAACTGAGCAATGCGGCTGCTCTTCTTAACGGATTTGTTGTCAAGAAGATCCTTTCTTTCAGTATTAAAGGACTCTCCTTGAACCAAGTACTGGAGATGACGCTCGGCTTCGTCAAGCTCAACAGGGTCGGCTATGCTGCCGTCTACGGTACGGTAACTTTCATGAGATGGTAAAAGACGGAGCACATATGCGGTGACACGAAGTAATTTTTGATAAGAACTGAACTTATCAAACGGGATCAGATTAATGCTTTGTTCCTTTGGGGAATTGGTTAAAGATGCGGCTAAAGATGAGATGGAGTCATCATCTTGTTCCTTGGTTACAACGCCGAGCTTGATGTTATCAACGACGTCAGTATTTGGTACAAAAGGGAATTGTTTAGTTCTCAAGAAGTCAGGACCCCTCACCCAGCTACTTGATTGCAAAACTTCAGCGGACATGCCACGCGTGCCAGCATCTGCCGGATTATCACAAGTGGCGACGTGGTTCCATTGGTCAACGCTGGTGTTCTCCAGGATTTCACTAACACGATTTGCAATGAAGATGGGGTGTTTGTTTGTTGAGTTTACCCACTGCAAGACGATGGTACTATCTGTCCACATAAAGACTTTATCCACAGTAACCGTTAATGCTCGACAGATTTCCCTTTTTAAACGGGCAGCGAGGAGAGCGGCTTGTAATTCCAACTTAGGAACTGTCATTACCTTCATAGGTGCAACACGGGCCTTGCCCAAGACAAACGCCAGCTCTGTTTTAATCTCCCCGGAGGTGCAAGTTACTTGAGCCCTGAGAAAACCTACTGCACTGAATACGTCTTGCGAGCTATCACCAAACATGTGGAGTTCAAGATGTTGGAATGGTCCTGAAAAGTAACTTCTCGGTATAGTGATCTCAGCTAACCGCGGCAGTTCAACACACCAGGCAAGGAATCTGTCAACTGTGTCTTTAGGTAACTCGTCATCCCAACTTTGTCCATTGACACGCCAAATGTCTTTCAAGATTAACCGAGCACCAACAGTGAAAGGTGCGACAAGACCAATTGGGTCGTAGACCTTTGACACAAGACTTAAGACCAAGCGCTGTGTTAAACTTTTCGTGATGGTGCTGTTAGTACCCCTACTCACAACCAGAGTATCGTTGTTGTGATCCCACTTAAGCCCAAGCACGTGCATTGATTCCTCCTTTGATGAAACGATGACCTTCGGTTCAGTGGATTGAGCAGACCCATCAATTCGGTCAGCAAGATCTGGTACATTGCTTACAAACTAAGTAAGCTTGAACCCACCTAGATGGAGAAGATGTACCAATTCCTTCGACCTAATGAGGGCCCTCTCGGGGGATTCCACTGAGTCCAAGTAATCGTCCATGTAGAAGTTCTCGAGGACGGCTTTCGCAGCTTCTGGGTACTCCTTAGCATTATCGCGTGCCGTGCGCTGAAGTGCGTAGTTGGCGCAGGTGGGTGAATCTTTTGCCCCAAAGATGTGGCGCGTATACTGGTGTACCACAACATTTGATGTGGGGTCCTCCCGCCACAAAAAGCGCAATGATGGTTGATCACATGGCAACACTCCAACTTGGAGGAACATTCCCTCGATGTCGGCGGATACGGCAAATGGATGTTGTCTGAACCGTAGGAGTACATAGATTAGGTTTTGTAGTAGGTCGGGTCCGGTAAGTAATGACTTATTAAGAGATGCGCCATGGAATTTTGCTGCTCCGTTTAGTACCCTACGAACCTTACCCGGCTTGTTCGGGTTAACAACCGGATGGTGTGGTAGGTACCACTCTCGTTCCGAGCGACTTTCCACCTTATGAGCATCTTTGACCCTTACTACGTAGCCTTTGTCTAAGTCCTCTTTGATGGTATTCGAGTATTTTTCCCTTAATGTCTGATCTTTCGTTAGCCGCTTTTCCAAAGACTTTAATTGAACAAGTGCTGAGAAATAATTGTTGGGCAGTTCGATGTTATCTTCAGCCCATAGCATTCCGACATCGTACCTTTTTCCATTATGCACGGTGGTGTTTTCAAGAATTTCATGCGCACGTGCATCCGATGCGGATCGTGGGTCTACTTGCTTAAGTGCGCCGTACGACTCCATGTCGTACCAAGATTTTACCTGACTAGCGAGTTCAAAATCCTGCTCCAAATTAGCTTTGAAACAAGTCGAGACTAAACCTGAAGACGACGGTAGCGGGCCGCTTAGAACCCAACCTATGGGCAAGCGAACAGCGAAGGGCGAGGACTTCTCGTCGGCAGCGAAGTACTCTAACGGGCGGATGGCATGATACACATCCTGTCCAAGTATCATCTCGATGTTTCCATAGCAATATGTAACTGGGTCTAGAACTGCTAGGTGCGGGTATGTTTCCTGAAGTGCTTTAATGTTAATGACATCGGCGCCTACATTCAAATTTTCCTTTACGTAAGGGCTTACTTTAAATGGTTCAAATGATTGGTTGTCGCGTGGTGTTACAATTAGTTCAACTAACTTAGTGTCTACGACCTCCTCGGTATTTATACCCTTGACTGTTAATTTCAATGCTGTACCGTGCAAACCAAGTCTATTTGCAAGATCATTGGACACCCAAGAGTTACTGCAAGCGGTATCGCACAAAACTAAAGCTGTGGTATCTTTACCGGAAGAGCTCTTCAAATGTAATTCAGTCACCTGAAGGAGGCCTTTCACATTACTCACAGATGACAAAGTGGTGGTCTTACTCGATGATTGGACACTAGGAAGTTTACTTTGATTTGCGCCAGCATTAGAATTACTGTTGTTGCCGTTTGGAGGGGATTTTGATGGATAAACCCTCTCAGCTCCATGAAGAAGTGTGTTATGGGAGCTGTTGCAACCGTCCTTCCTGCATTTCCTGGGGTTTGGGCATTGCCTGAACATATGCTTTTCTCTCAAACATGAGAAACACAGTTTTGCTTCCGCCACTACCTTTGCTCGCTGAGTGGGAGACTTTTCTTTAAATACCCTACACTCCCAGATGCGGTGATTGCCTTTACACACGATGCAGCGAGGGGTTGCAGGCGTTGCCGATGTTGAGGCTGGTCTCTGAGTGCCCTTAGTTTGTGTATTAGCGGCGAAAGTTCTTGAGGCAACTTTGGTCTTTACTACTGAGTTGGTGTTATCCTCAGTTCTTGCCTTTGATGTAGTTTGTTTCATTAAACCATGTGCCTCGGCCTTATCCTTCAACCAATCGTTGAAGTCAAGGAGTGTTGGCTTAACCCAATGTTTCTTCACTGTGAAGAGTGACCAAGACTCTTTCAGATTGGGCGGCAATTTTTGCACAGCCGTATTGAGAAGTGAGGCGCTCTTAAGGTCTGCGTCATATGAAAGTGATTTAAAGACCCCAACAAGACTTGAAATTGTTGCAGAATAGTTTATGATGTTATCACTATTGTGCATCTTTAATGGAGGAAAAGAGCTGAGTTTGTCTAAATGTGCACTGACTACTGCCTGTGGTTGGCCAAATTTACGTTCGAGTGTCTTAAGTGCGTCCTTATACATTACACCACAGTATGCGAACTCAGCAATGGCGGTTTTAGCTTTTCCAGTTACAAGAGTTTTTAAGTATGTTAACTTGACATCATCAGTCAAGGACTGTGCGTCGATGGCGCTTTTAAATTGTCCGAACCATTCGTGCCACTGCAGTGGATCACCATTGTACTGTGACAACTTCCACTCGGGCAGTGGATCGTTCTTCTTACAAGTAATTGCCTCTGCCAACTGCTTTATCAAATCCGCAGAGTCCAAAGAAGGAGCCGAAGGTGTGGGATGCGGCGGGCCACCCCAACACAACGGGTTCGGAACGGTAGCTCCATACGTTGGCGGAATGATCGGAGTGACAAAGGTGGGGGCGATACCTGTGGAGGAACTAAATGGATTCGCTTGCATGAAGTCTGAAGTTACGTAATTTTGAGGCACTGCTGTTGCTTGTACATGAGAGGAGTGGTGAGATGTAGTTATATGAGGGTTGATTAACGGGGCCGGTTGTGCGGTGTATAAATTTGCAGATGTACGTACAAGTGGTACTGCATTAGGTGGAATTGCTGCCGGAAAACGCCAGACAATTGAATCCGGAGGAGCAGGAGGTGCGTGGGTTATAGGGACAAAGTTTTGGGGCTGAAAACTCTTTTGTGGAGGTGGTGGATGAATTAATTGAGGCACGAAATTGTTTGCGGAGGAAATGAATTGTGCAGGCGGAGAATGGGGCAGCAGATTGACATTATTTGTCACGGGGTTAGTGGCGTGTAGTGGGGGTGCTTGTGGTGGCGAAGGAGGAAAGCGGAATGCTGGTGGGATTGACGGGAATTGCGGTAGTACGGGGTTTAAAACGGGTGATGGGGGGGCTGGTACATTTATGTGTGCTTGTTGCGGATTAAGTGCTAGCGGAGCATTAACGAGTGTGTTTAAAGGTGGTGAACGCGGAGGGCTGACTAAATTCAACTGTCCCGGCATGCTCGACCTGCGAGGGAATTGATGGTCTAACTGTAAACCATCGAAGTGCATTGTTGCTTGAGACAGTTGTCGGGCTGTGTTTGGGGCGTTTAGTTGAGTTGGCATACCAAAGTTTATTGGTGGTGATGGAGGCGTATATTGAGGCTGTCGCTGCTCTTGCATGATGTTGTTTGCAACATGTGCATCATTGGTTACATTGGTTCCACTACTTGGTTCATGGACAGGGAGGTTGATGTTGGCCTCAACTTGACCATGTGTATTGAGATTGAAGTGTGAGTTTGGAAGTTGAGCTGAAGAATGTCGGACAATTGCTTGGTTGGATTGGGCGATGGAACCAGAAAAGTGCAAACTCGGTTCGTTTGCAACATCTGCCATGTTCCCGGCTGGTGACGAATTAACCCAATCTTGAACAAGTTTCTTGCTCTTGACTGAACTTCTTTCCGTAAAGAGCCCACTCATTTTGCCTGTACCAGACCCGTCCGCTGATGATTTTGTCATCAACTCAATTTCCTCAAGGGCTGCAGCAGCTACTTCCTTGCGATGATCTTCCTCAAGCTGTTCAATTTCTAATTCCCGCAATTTCGTTTGTTTTTCAATTTCAAGACGTTGTCTAGCAATGCGAAGCTTTGCCTCATGTTGTTTCTCAAGTTCCTCCCTTTTTAGTCTTGATAATTCTAATTCTCGTTGACGCTGACTTGATCTTTTTGAGGAAGTCATATGCGAACCTGATCTTGAGTGGTGAGAGGTATACATCTCTGCTGTCTCTTTGTCTTGGACCGAATTGATATACCCTCGAGCAGCAGCAATGAACTCATCAGTTTTCTTTGTTACAGTCTCTAACCATTTCTCAAGATTCTTACAGGCAGCGTCTGGATCTTCAGTCTTTTGTGCCAGATCAAAGAGCTCTTCATTCTTATCAACTACTCTAGTAAAAGCATCTTTGCACTTCACAATCAGACGTTCGATCTTAACTTTCCTGTCTTGCTTATCAACAGCATTGTTAATTTCCCCATAGATGTTATTAAGTTCAGCCTCTAATTTTGCTCTTGCGCTATAAAGTTTGTTGAATTTGTCCTGCAATGTTGTCATGATCTTAAGAAAAACAGGAACCACAAGTTTAATTTGGTACTAGTATAACGTACACACACATGCAACAGCACAACACAAATGGGTTATACCGAACCCTAGTGTGACGATTTGCCTAGCAAACCGCCAAAGAGCAAAGATGTTCGTCGAGTACAATAGTACCCGGCGAAAGAAAGAAAGAACGGTGCGCAGGAAGCGCGAAAAGGGGCAGAACGGGAGACGGGACGGACGAGACAGAGGTGGATTTGGAAGAAAAGCCGAAGGTGGTTTTGGAGGAGGTGGCTTCGGAGGAAATGACGAGAGTGAAGGCGGATTCGGGGGAAACCGAGGTGGATTTGGAGGAAAATCTGAAGGTGGCGCAGCTCGGGAGCAGAGGGAAGAATGGACATGCTCCTGTGGATCGACCAACTTTATGGATCGTACCTCATGCAGAAAATGCAGAGAGAGTCGACCTGAGGGTGCAGGCGCTAGTTCAGCCGGGGGATTTGGCGGTGGAGCTGATGGTGGTGGAAATCGCGGGAGACCTGGAGATTGGAACTGTTCCTGCGGTTTCAAGAATTTCGCCAATCGTAATACATGCAAGGAATGTCAGGCCGAAAAACGAAAAGGGGGCAGAACGGGAGACGGGACGGACGGGAAGAGACGCCGAACGATTAACGCACGACGCAACGGGGAACCGGACGGACAAACGGGAGCGTCGGGCGAAAAGCGCGCGACGAAGCGGGAAAATGGCACGGGCGGGGCGGAAACGTCGGGCGGATGGCGCGCGACGAAACGGGAAAACGGCACGGGCGGGGCGGAAAAGTCGGGCGGATGGCGCGCGACGAAACGGGAAAACGGCACGGGCGGGGCGGAAAAGTCGGGCGGATGGCGCGCGACGAAACGGGAAAACGGCACGGGCGGGGCGGAAAAGGCGGGCGGATGGCGCGCGACGAAACGGGAAAACTGGCACGGACGGGGCGGAAACGTCGGGCGGATGGCGCGCGACGAAACGGGAAAACTGGCACGGGCGGGGCGGAAACCCCAAGCGAGGAGGCGGGAAGATCGATGCTAACAGACCACAGCAACAAACTCAACCAAACAAGCTAGCCGTAACTCCAGAATAAACTTAAGTCACACCCTAGAAAGAAGGAGAGGAGCTACTGCCAGGTAAACTAGCACAAAGCATTATGGGGGCTTTATCAACGGCAACAAAACATCAAACATGAAACAATTTACGGCAACAGTGTAGTATAACCAAAAGTCGAAAAGGTCAGGAGCTTTACTAGCCGTAACTCCAGAACAAACTTAAGTCACACCCTAGCAAACCACCCTGCCCAGACAACCAAAGTGCATACTACAAAAATTATTAAAGCTACAACAAATTGCTAGCAAACCAGTGTGGTGAAAGTCACGAAACAAACCAGCCGTAACTCCAGAATGAACTTAAGTCACACCCTAGCAAGGAACGAGACTAAACAACAAACCGGCATACTAGCAGAAAGAAATTTTACTACAGCAAAACTCAACATACTACATCATACAACAAATAAACGGGGAATAGGAAGAAACAAGAAGACACGGAAACAAAGAGGACGGAAACGGAAAATGAAACCAGATAACCTGCGGAATACGGACGGTAGTGAATAACTCAAAATGGGGAGAGCGAAACGTTTAGTAAAGCGCTATTGGAAGGAATCAACCACAAACTAACCCGCGCAACAACGCAAGACTACGAGACATTTAGGTTATTAAAAGCTTGAGTAAGTTCCGCCTCCTCGTATGCATGGCGGTTGCGGAGCGTTTTTCGACGGCGCTTTGAAAGTTTTTTCGGTCGAGACCGTGTTATCAAGGACCGGAGGTTGTTCTTATGAGTTAAGACTATGGTCAGTGTTTTCAGCTCAAGCGCAGGCCTTTGGTGTAATGCTCTGTACTCTTTGAGTAAACTAAGGTCTTTCTGTTTACGTCTAGACACAATGTCTTTCACTAAGTGTATGGTAACTAGAGTACTACACTTGAGCTGGTCAGAAATATCAGGAGTTCCCTCTCTGGGGCAATACACAATAGCTTCTATGCGCTTCTGATAGTTTTCAAGCACTGCAATAAGCTGTGAAGGTGTTAAAGGCTTATTGTTGTTGCTTCGATGACGTGAAAGCGAATTGTTCACTACATCATGCCATATAACTAGGCGCTTCTTATCATGAAAGAAATGACTCAACTGGAACTGCGCTGTTTTTCTGACTTTCAAAGCGTTAGGGTTGAAACTTAAACCCGGTAATGCGTAAACGTTACGTTTGTAACGATTTTGTGTTACTTGAGGCGCAGTTTTTATGGCGTGATGAAGTGAACTAGCAGCTAATATGAAAACCATATAATGTTTTTACAGCATAAATGATTTGAGCTTTGCTCAAACTCCGAACCTTGATGTTAAAGGCACGATTTTCACGAGTTACCAAGAATAAGCGCTTAATCGAGGAAAAAAATCAGTTACCTGATCTCTTTTTTGTAAAGTTTGAAAAACTTGACCAAACTTCTTTTTTTTTTACAACGTTTTAATCCATCTAACTAGTATATGGGTATGCTAGAATGATCGGATAGACTTTTTTCCAATTTTTCAAATTTGGTCAATTTTTTCAAACTTTTTTTTTTTGCTTCGCGTTTATGTCAAGAACTGTAAAAAACACCGCAATTTGATTATTTCTGGATTTTGACAAAAATTTGTCAAATTTCTTGTCTTTCAAAAAAAATTCTAAGGGGTGGGTTTTTGGTGACCTAGAAATTTCGAAAAAAATTTGTTATATAGGATAGGAAATGGGATTTGGGGCCTAGATTTGCCGGTCTCGAATATAAATATAGAGCATTAAGTTTTCAAGTAACAAAGTTTTAGTTTGGATAGTTCTTACAGTTTTTGAAGTTTATTCTAATTTTTTGGGCAACTCTCATCAATAGGGGTCTGCCGAACTCTTGAGGGGTTGCGTCGTCTAGATCCCAGGGTCACTTAATCCCACCCAAGTCGAGGAGTCCGCTCAAATTCCTCAATTTTCCCCCGCTCATTCTTCGGCCGGGGCTGCGATCGTTAGCTAATTCCAGCTCCGTTTTGTCAAATTCTTGTTCATAAAGGGCATTGCAGACTTGATCCTAACAGTTGCTGAGTTGTGGCTGCGAAATTTAGATACTGTTTGTTTTCATTACAGCCCCAGCCATTCTTCTTTCAATATCATCTGGTATTGACTATGTATTGACTACAATCTTCATGAGATTCCAGTAGGATTGTCTACAATGAGCTGGATACCGTTTTGCAACAGCTAGTCGTTTGAGATGCTTCTATTGGAAGTGCTGTGTAACAAAGTGCAAACTTCGAATAAAGGCAAACTCAAAATTTGTGGTAATTGGGTAATAACAGAACTGACAATATAGGGTAAAATGAGGCTGGAGACTCCGTACGAGGGCAGAACAGACCGCACGCTATCTTTATTTAATGTGCACAATGATCAGAACGGATCGGCAAATGATCCAAACGCTAATTTCGTGCACTGTTGTAAACTCAATTTTGTAACACTGCGGTGTGCCCCACGTTGGGCGCCAAAATAAAGGTGAATAAAACACTCTTTCGATAACGTTTATTCTATAGCGTGTTTATATAAGCAAACCATGATAGAAACAACTGTCTTTCAACGAATCAAGGCAAAAAAAAAGCACATCTCAATGGCCCGGCAAATCTAGCTATATTTGCTAGCAGGTATTTTGTCTGAGCCGATTTTCGACTCAGATTGGTCACCGATACGTTTTCGAAACATAAAAATATTAAGCCTAAAAAGAGCGCAATCGATTCAGTATATTAGTAGGCTCAACGAAAATTATGTTTAACGAACTTTTTCCGAGCTTTCTATGCCAAATAGAACGTATTTTGTGTGCATTTAATCTTTTTATAAGGCTTACATGGCTAAGAGATTACGTAATAGTTTTCTCGCTGCTTTATTTAAATAGCGCGTTGTTCATTTAGTTTACTCGGTAACAACACATGAATTTTACAGGAAATTTAAAAACTTTGCTTTTTAAACCTGCCAACATGTAACTTAAAATTTCACTAATTGTTAGTTTCTGCACATCCTGCCTAACCAATTACCACGTGAATTATGGAATAAATATGACTGTTAACAAAACAAGCTTACGCTATAACTACCAATTGTAAGTTCAGAAAGGTTTTAACAAATTTTAAACTAATAACTAAAATTCGATCTCAAAGTTCATTACCGCAGAAAACTAATACTACTAACTGCTTCACAACGCAAAAAGCAGGAATGGGGAAACTGATTACGCTTATATAGTAGAACTAGTATCAAGGAGAGTTTGGTGTTTTTTATTTGAAGCAGGCAAGTTCACTGAAGTTGAAGGCATCATTTTCCTTAAAGCATACATGCGCATCTTCTCAAATTCTACATTGCCGAAAGTTAAAAGGCCAGAAAATCCTGTATACATAGCAACAACTTGACTTATCACAATTTTCTGCATTTTCGAACTTGAGTGTTGTAAGCAAGGTTACGTGACTCTGCAGAAGTCGCTTTCGAAATTCTGACTTAACATCTAGAGCCGCTAAGCAGATCTCAATCAACGGCAAAAGTTCTCAGTGAATTTACGCAGATTTACAAAATCTATACTTAAAATGAATCCTGCCATGAAATTGACGCTTCAAACTACAAACTGCAAAAAGCACTGCTGCAAAATTGCAAAAAAAAGTTGCGACAGACTTTGCAGAGTTGTACTACGCACTACCTAAAAAATGTACACAAACAATTTTGAAGTACTACCTATTTAGATGTCATTTCGGGACTGAACATATTCCTATTTCGTAGTGAGACCACACAGGGGCTAGTATCAATACCAATAAGCATTAGAGATGGTAGCTAAGAACAAATTTCGAGTAACGGACATCTAAAATTAGGCTTTATGGGTTTATACCGTTTCTATTTCTGATTTCGTTTTTTGATACTGACGCTGTTCATTTTGAATTGCTTTCCTGAGCGAGTGCTGTCTAAACACACTTTTAGCAGAATGAGAGAAGAGTGAAATTAGCCTAGAGAAGTCAAAAAGATTTCACACTAAATGTTGAACAAGCTGTGAACTAAGATAAAGCGAAAAATTTTTACTCGACGAAGTAAAAAAAACAGCAGGACAAGTCCTGACGTACAATTCAAAGAATTTTCATTCACTAATCAAAGAAACTAGACCGAGAACGGACTATGGGTGAATTGGGAAAACCATTTCTAAAAAAATCACATAAAACAAAATCAATCTCAAAATGCCGCATGTTAACAAAAAACCACTAGCGAGAAATGGAATATTGGTTCAAACAAAAAATAGGCCTATAATGAACTGTAAGTGGATTGGGAAAACCATTTAGATAAAAATTGAAAAACAGTAAAAATCAAAGTGAAATTGCCGCATGTGAAGAAAAAAAACCACTAGCAAGAAAGCAAATTTTTGTTCAAACACCGTTTTATCACTCTACTTGAAAATTAGAGTGAAAAAAATTTACGCCGCAAAACCACTCGCTTTTTCGCTCCACTTCCTGTTTCGGCGTGACCAAAATCACTACTCCTATTTGACTTCAAACATCATGAAAATGAGTGAACAGATCTTAAAAAAGACAGCGCCTCAATACAATTCAAATTCTTTGAATTGTAAAAAAAAAATAGGAGCGCTATAATAGCCGGCTGCGAAGCTGAGGCGGCTATTAATAAAAACGGCTAGCACAAGAGCATCAAACCAATCATATCCGATTAAAAAAACTAACGCTTGGTCATACGTCGTCTCTAACCTGGTGGTACCAACTTCAGACTATTGGAGGTCGAACTCATATCCGAAATGATCAAGTCATTAAATATCCACACAAATGATGAGCTCAGATTGGCCTTGGTCGCCTCTTCCGCAATTGTGAGACAATCCTCCTTACTGGCGTAAATAAGAGCCACCCTAGTGGCGGATTTCTCAAGGTGTGTCAGGTGGAATTTGATTAGCATCCTATTCCCCGGTTCAAAGGGGAAGTAGGGATCAACTTTGATGTTCCTTCTCTGGATAGCTGGCCAGAGATTTGAGAGGAAGTTGCGTCCATTGACGTCATTGGTGGCCAGTACTGCAATTCTGGACCAGCCGTATTTGGACACAATGTCAAGCATGACCAGTGCTTGTTCAGAGTAAGCGGGCACAGTCCTCATAAACATCGAGTGGATTGACTGAAATGAAAAATGACAGTCTGACATAAATGTACTTCATTTTTATCGAATTGATAATGATGCGGTATCAGTCCTGAACACTGCTAACAGTAATTCTAGCATAATTATTCAGATAAATGCTCAGAACTCTGGGAATTTTTAAACTCTTTGAGCCTGGGGTCGATTCTAGTCTTTAGCAGGGGGAAAAGGGTCAATAAAATCAACATGGGTTTTCTTTAACTGATGTTAGTTAAGTTATAAATCACTAAAATAATTTAAATAGCAAAATTGAAACCAATTTCCGCAACTTTTTCATTGGTTTTAAGCAGTAAACAACCGCCAATTGATTCATCATCTCAACATTGCAAATGTAAGCAATTTGGCCCCTGTAAAACAAGAAGTTAAGGGCGAAAAAATCGATCAGCTAAAATTATACCAGTATGACTGTAATATTGTTCTGACCCACTTTAGTTTTTTTGCTACAAGTTTCATTTGGGAGGCGTTAATAAATGTAACTCATAGTTGAACTCTGTTTGGTCTATTTTTATAATAAAAAACATTTACTTAATTATTGAACTGTGCTGTGTTTTCTGATTGTGATTTAATGTTATGTGTCATTTATTCTGTTCCGATTCCACAATGAATAATGAGTTCGAAACAAAATTTATGATTTAATTACGAAGTAAGAAAAACCTAATACTTGTTTTCAATAATAATGGTTTGGATAACCTTATAATAGGTGGGATTACAAATTACAATGAATACATACCATTATAAGATGGCAGAGAGTACATATTACGGAGGCCCTAAGCATCCCGTGGGGAAAACTTCCACAAATTAAAAAAAAATAAACGAAAACTTTATTTCTCGTAGCTAATTTGAGGCTTGATAACTTTTGATAACCCAAAAGCGATGGCTCCATATAACATTTTGCTATGACCAAAAATGCGTTTGAAGACATTTTGATTGGCAGACACTTACGATACCTTTGCACATTGTTTTCCTTTCACTTTAAATCGCTGCCTAAAATAGCCTCCGAGCATATCTGTCGCACATATCTTGATTTGCTTGATGATACCGAGTACATATATTTGCATAATAGCATTCCAACTCAGAATGAATTGCATTGCATTTATTCAATATTTCTAACTAATTAATTCAGCTCAACGAAAAACGTTAAAAAGCTTTCAGGGTTTGAGTCTGAGGAGCTGGGGTATATATGTCATTTACCTTTATTAGACACTAGTTCAGCAATTTCGGAATCGCGTGACCAACATTTCTGTGCAATCGAAGAATTAGAAACCTCAACAATATGAATATCACTTTTTAAACCGGTGAAAACATGAGGCGTCAAAGTAATTAAGATAAAAAAACATACCCGGAAGATTGCCGGAAAAAAGCCGCCGTTGATTCCAATAAGCATGATTGGGATTGAAAGAATAGAAGATATTGAAAAAAAAAGATATTTGTACAAAAACATTTTTTAAGTCCGATTTATTTTGATGGCATTTCGTAGTTGAACATAACGTACTTCTGTTTCTTAGAGAGAGGCTACAGGGGCTACTATCAATACCAATAAGCATTAGAGATGGTAACTAAGACTTATAGGAACGACGTTCAAATAGCGCGCATCTAAAATTGGGCTTTATGGGTTTATCCCGTTTCTATTTCTGACTTCAATTTTTTATACCGACTCTGTTCATTTTGAATTGCTTTGCTTAGCAACTGATGTTCAAATTCACTTTTAGCAGAATGAGAGAAGAGAGAAACTAGCCTAGAGAAGTCAAAAAGATTTCACGCAAAATGTCGAAAAAGCGGCAAAATGGTAAAGCGAAAAAAAGTTTGACGAAGTAAAAAAAAAAAACATAGCAGGACAAGTCCTGACATACAATTCAAAGAATTTTCATTGACTAAACAGAAAAACTAGACCAAGAATGGACTATGAGTGAATTGAGAAAACCATTTTTTAAAAATCAGATCAAAAAATAAGAAAAAAAAACAGAAAATCAACGTCAAAATGCCGCATGTGAACAAAAAACCACTAGCGAGAAATTAAAATTCAGTTCAAACAAAAAACTAGGCCTAGAATGAGCTGTGAATGGATTGGGAAAACCATTTAGAAAAAAATCCGATCCAAAAAATCGAAAAGACAGTAAAAATCAGAGTGAAATTGCCGCATGTGAACAAAAAACCACTACCGAGAAACCGAATTTTTGTTCAAACACCATTTTCTCACTCTACTTTAAAATTAGAGCGATAAAAATTCACGCCGCAAAACCACTCGCTTTTTCGCTCCATTTCCTGTTTCGGCGTGACCAAAATCACCACTCCAATTTGACTTCAAAAATCATGAAATGTGTGAACAGATTTTAAAAAAAAAAGACAGCGCCCCAATACAATTCAAATTCTTTGAATTGTAAAAATACGAGCGCAATAATAGCCGGCTGAGAAGATGAGGGCGGCTATTAATTACGTGAAAAGTTTAAACCGGTAAACCTTCATCACCTCACGAACTTGTGCTATTGACAAAACAAAAAAAAACAACAAATGAGGGCAAGATTCAATTATAAAGATTGGTCAAAATAATTGGTCTTTAAGTTAACGAGAACTGTAGATACGTCCTCAAACTAAGCGGTATAACCATTACAATTTGATCTCGAACTTAAGATTAAGACTATCTCGAACTTAAGATTAAGAACTGCCCTTCACAACATAAAATTGTCTTGAAAACAGTTTTGTTGAATGGCATTCTTATAGACTGGTCACGCTTGCGGCTCTAGGAGAAGAGAACTTAATGCTCTCCGAGCGCTACCTGCTTATCCCATTTTAACCATATGATTTTGATAAGGAAACATCAGCGAATACTTTTGGACCAATTGCTCTCGAGCAACTAACAGGGGCTCCATTCTATTTTAGTACGTTTCAGCAGGGGAAGGGGGTAGTACTGCGTCAAAGGTTTTACTAATGAGCTTCAACGATGTCAGAGCTTATATAGGCCACAGGTAAAATTGAAATTGAAAAAAATGAAACAAAGTTTGGCGTGCGTTACCCCTAACATTTAGTAGCAAAGAGCCTCCACTTCATTTCAACTGGCTGTTTAAAAATTTGACGAAAGAGCACAGCATATTACGCAAAATTATGAAGCCAAGAGTGACAAAAAAATACCTCGAGAAGTCAAATCGGACCGAAAAAATAAAAAAAAACTAACTACAATTGTTTCAAACTCGTTCGAGGAACAAATATTTCAAAACATCAATGGTTGAGCATGAAAACACGCAATAAATATCAAAATGAAAAAATTATATTTGCAACAAAAAATTAACTAAAATCAAGCACTTTTTCAATAATAGGTTCTGGAATGGCAGGGACTGTTTTTAAGATTACGGATGAAATCAATAAAACAATCACAGTTTCTGCACTCCCTCACTATTGCGCGTAGAAAAGAGTAAAGTCGGGTTTAATTATTCGTACAAGTGAACAAGTAAAAACAAAACCAACTAATCTCGGGTTAATTGCTCTCAAACGACCGGTTGGCTTCGGTGGTACCAAGCTGGGGCTTAGAGATGCGAGCATATTCGAGAAGCTAGCTGGCGCTTAGAGATGCCGGTGAGGGGCTGCGCGATGGGTCTGACTGATGGGGTCAAACTTAAGATTAAGAGCTGCCCTTCACAACATAAAATTGTCTTGAAAACAGTTTTGTTGAATGGCATTCTTATAGACTGTCAGGCTTACGGCTCTAGGAGAAGAGAACTTAATGCTCTCCGAGCGCTACCTGCTTATCCCATTCCTGAGAACTAAAAGTCAAATGAATCAGACGAATAATCGGTCCAGCAAAAAATTGCATAAAAAGATAACAGGAGTTCATTTGAGAGCATTAATTATCTGAAGGTTTATCAAATTTTGAAACTATCTTGAAGAACAGAAACAATTTAATAATCTGAATAAACCAAATAATATCAAAATGCTTTAGTTTGAATTACAGGCCGTAGTAAGCATATTCACTTTTTGGCGAATAAAGTCAATTTTTTAGTTAGCTTGGTCAAAATATTAGTCGAATTTTTTAAAAAAACTAACATTACCGCCAATGTCGGATGAATTGCTCGAACGACTTACAGGGATAACTTTATTGTAGGCCACCTCAGATGTTCAGTAGCAGCAGCTAGATCGATTGAATAGTTTTAATAAGAGGCTTCAAATGATTCACAGTGAAAAAGAAACCAATTTTAGCGCGCTTTTCGTTTAGTGATAAAATGCTTAAAATTGAGTCCAGCTGCCCAAAATTTTCAAAACAGCAATTAAGAACAAAGCCGTCATAAAAGTCACTCGAAAAATCAAAACCGTCAAACGTTTAGAATAATTGCCGGCCTCAAACTTCGTTTGAGAGCGAATAAAATGCGTTCATTACCAATAGCCCATGACGTGACAAGGGCTCTCCATTTTGCAATGCTTGTCTTCCTATTCCACTATCTCATCACCCCAGGAAAACTCTAATAAATATTAGCCTAAATGGGACTAAGAAGTTCAATAGTGGGCTTCAAATAACCACATTAGAGGTTAACATATACCACTATTAAGATTTAAAGTAAAAATGGCACACGTTTCGGCTTACTGTTCATTTGACTTTGTATTAAATTGCCGCCAATTGAATTCAGCTGCTCGAAATTGTGATTGAGAGAGAATTTTAGATCACGCAAAAAGTCAAGGGCATAAATTTCACTTGAAAACTCAAAACTGTCAAGCAAAAATTTTGCATACAAAAAGACACACATGTTTACAATAATTGCTATGAACTTAGTTCAAGAGCAATTAACAACACAAAATAGATATCCCTCTCTCAGATCCTAGCCAACATTTGACCATTGCACATATTTCTGGCATTGAGAAAACCATTTGGAAACAACTTAAGCATTTTTCAGTTAAAACTAGGCTTAATTAAGCGATCTTGATATTTAATTTTATAATCCTACATGGCAAAGGACAAGTTCCTCCTCCAATATTAAAAATCCACCCACACTGCAATTTTGTACATGAAATTTCTGCACATTCATATAAACTCAGGTGTGCAATTTCAGCTGCGAAGGGAGACTTTATTGCCTAATTTACACCATTCATTGCCACCATAAAGAATTTAATGGCACGTTAAATTAACCCTATACATGCATTCCAATAAAATTGACCATATCGCCTGCACACCCCAGTGCTGATACACACAATGGTGACGGTGTTAGCTCAGCTTTGGATAATATTCCCTTATCAAACGCAGGGTGCAAAAAGGCGTGAACTTTGTATGTTTTCCCTGCTGGGGCACAAAATGGGCGGACACGGCGAGACGGTCCACTGTGGTTTCAGGGGGTTTGATTAGGATGTGATGGTTCCGGTATTGAAGGATACACTAAGTTTACTCTGCCTATTCAACCTTCCGAATAAAAACATTAACTGAATAAAATTGTTCAAATCTAATTTTAATTAATCAGCTGCTACATCATGTCTATTATAGCTCCTCTACAAACCAAACGAATTCGAACTTATATTACCCACGACAAACTTTTGATGACGACTAACTTTTGGCTGTCAATAAAAAGTGAATGCAAACTTCACTGGGATTGGAAAACAATTCCAAAACTATAAAAAAGTGATCAAATTTCAGCATCTTCTCATAAATAAGGGTAATAAATATCGCAAAAAACGTCAAAAAACAGCAAAATATCGACGACAATAATATTAAAAGTCCAGATACCGCACTAAAACTAAATAACGCTACTAATATAACACAACTGTTTGCTACAACCAGGAAAAACCATCATTTAATAACAACAATTAGGAGTTCAAATTAAAAAAACTGGCAGTTTGCCAGAAAATAGCCACGATAGCTTCGTAGATCAACTGTCTCAAAACGATAAAAAGCAGACCGAAAAAGAGACCGTTCTCTTGGTTTCAATAATTGCTTAGATTTTACGTTCTCACTAAGAATAGATTTTTACTGCTTCTATTAGCTGCTCTCAAATAACCTTCATTTTATATTGAGTAACACACACTCAGTTGACCTTATCTCCTTTAATAAAAGTTTAAAAATTCTTTTCTATAGCGAGAAAAGTGATTTTTGAATGAGACACAAGCCACGTGTGACCAAGAACTTAATCCCACAAATGACTAAAAAAACAGTCCACTCAGACTGAAAAATGACGTCACGCACGAATTCAATCTTAATTGCATGAATGAATGAACAAAAATAAGATTTGAAGTGATCGTGATGTTATATGGCCACAACAAAAATCTTGACAAAATAAAACATTGAAGGACAAGTCCTGAAAGACAATTCAAAAAATTATTGTACCTGACCAGCAAACGATTGAAAATTAAGAGCTGAACAGAGAAACATGTTTTTTACAAATTTATAAAAAAAAAACAAAAACAATACCAATCAAAATGTATAAACTGAGTATCAGCAAGACATATGACAAAATGTATGGAAGCAAGAAAAGGATGACAAATAAGCAAAAAAGCACTTTCTATATATGAGAGGCGAGCAGAGGCAGGCAAAATGATAACAAATTGAGTCTTGCGAAAAACCTTAAACAGTTGTGACTATCGCTACTTTATTAACCATCAATTAAAATACTCAAAAATCAAACACGTGAAAAATCGCATTATTTTGGGCTCGAAACTAAAAATAAGCCTTTTCAACTTAGATTTAGTTGAATCAGTTAATAATACTTCGGTTAATTTCTTAGAAACAATGACTCCAGAAGAAACAATGTCTCAAAAGCTGCTCTAAAACTTCATACCTTCAGGCCATCTGAAATTTGATGGTTATATAGGACACAAAAGATGGTAAAAAATATACAATCCTAGACAATTTTGCCAAAAACTAAAATCATGCAAAAAATCTTAAAATTAAAATCACCAAATTATTTTCTGTCGAAGCAAAATCTTCCCATTACTCTGGCGTCAGACTTTCAGAATTTTCTGTTGCCCCCTCGAGAGAAGAATGACTTGAAAATTGACAAACCAAGTCCAAAACATTCAAGTGTCGCTAAAATTTGAAATGGTAATATATCATCCAAAATATTTCTGAGTTAAAAATCTATCCATCAGCCCATCTTCAGACCTATAAACTGTTTTATTGGAGTCTTGGAGTAAAAGACCTGAAAAAAGACAAAAAAAATGTCAAAAGTGAAAAAATTGAAAATTATTTAAATTAACCCTATACATGCATTCCAATAAAATTGACCATATCGCCTGCACACCCCAGTGCTGATACACACAATGGTGACGGTGTTAGCTCAGCTTTGGATAATATTCCCTTATCAAACGCAGGGTGCAAAAAGGCGTGAACTTTGTATGTTTTCCCTGCTGGGGCACAAAATGGGCGGACACGGCGAGACGGTCCACTGTGGTTTCAGGGGGTTTGATTAGGATGTGATGGTTCCGGTATTGAAGGATACACTAAGTTTACTCTGCCTATTCAACCTTCCGAATAAAAACATTAACTGAATAAAATTGTTCAAATCTAATTTTAATTAATCAGCTGCTACATCATGTCTATTATAGCTCCTCTACAAACCAAACGAATTCGAACTTATATTACCCACGACAAACTTTTGATGACGACTAACTTTTGGCTGTCAATAAAAAGTGAATGCAAACTTCACTGGGATTGGAAAACAATTCCAAAACTATAAAAAAGTGATCAAATTTCAGCATCTTCTCATAAATAAGGGTAATAAATATCGCAAAAAACGTCAAAAAACAGCAAAATATCGACGACAATAATATTAAAAGTCCAGATACCGCACTAAAACTAAATAACGCTACTAATATAACACAACTGTTTGCTACAACCAGGAAAAATCATCATTTAATAACAACAATTAGGAGTTCAAATTAAAAAAAACTGGCAGTTTGCCAGAAAATAGCCACGATAGCTTCGTAGATCAACTGTCTCAAAACGATAAAAAGCAGACCGAAAAAGAGACCGTTCTCTTGGTTTCAATAATTGCTTAGATTTTACGTTCTCACTAAGAATAGATTTTTACTGCTTCTATTAGCTGCTCTCAAATAACCTTCATTTTATATTGAGTAACACACACTCAGTTGACCTTATCTCCTTTAATAAAAGTTTAAAAATTCTTTTCTATAGCGAGAAAAGTGATTTTTGAATGAGACACAAGCCACGTGTGACCAAGAACTTAATCCCACAAATGACTAAAAAAACAGTCCACTCAGACAAACATGACGTCACGCACGAATTCAATCTTAATTGCATGAATGAATGAACAAAAATAAGATTTGAAGTGATCGTGATGTTATATGGCCACAACAAAAATCTTGACAAAATAAAACATTGAAGGACAAGTCCTGAAAGACAATTCAAAAAATTATTGTACCTGACCAGCAAACGATTGAAAATTAAGAGCTGAACAGAGAAACATGTTTTTACAAATTTATAAAAAAAAAACAATAACAATCAAAATGTATAAACTGAGTATCAGCAAGACATATGACAAAATGTAAGGAAGCAAGAAAAGGATGACAAATAAGCAAAAAAGCACTTTCTATATATGAGAGGCGAGCAGAGGCAGGCAAAATGATAACAAATTGAGTCTTGCGAAAAACCTTAAACAGTTGTGACTATCGCTACTTTATTAACCATCAATTAAAATACTCAAAAATCAAACACGTGAAAAATCGCATTATTTTGGGCTCGAAACTAAAAATAAGCCTTTTCAACTTAAATTTAGTTGGATCAGTTAATTATACTTCGGTTAATTTCTTAGAAACAATGACTCCAGAAGAAACAATGTCTCAAAAGCTGCTCTAAAACTTCATACCTTCAGGCCATCTGAAATTTGATGGTTATATAGGACACAAAAGATGGTAAAAAATATAAAATCCTAGACAATTTTGCCAAAAACTAAAATCATGCAAAAAATCTTAAAGTTAAAATCACCAAATTATTTTCTGTCGAAGCAAAATCTTCCCATTACTCTGGCGTCAGACTTTCAGAATTTTCTGTTGCCCCCTCGAGAGAAGAATGACTTGAAAATTGACAAACCAAGTCCAAAACATTCAAGTGTCGCTAAAATTTGAAATGGTAATATATCATCCAAAATATTTCTGAGTTAAAAATCTATCCATCAGCCCATCTTCAGACCTATAAACTGTTTTATTGGAGTCTTGGAGTAAAAGACCTGAAAAAAGACAAAAAAATGTCAAAAGTGAAAAAATTGAAAATTATTTAAATTAACCCTATACATGCATTCCAATAAAATTGACCATATCGCCTGCACACCCCAGTGCTGATACGCACAATGGTGACGGTGTTAGCTCAGCTTTGGATAATATTCCCTTATCAAACGCAGGGTGCAAAAAGGCGTGAACTTTGTATGTTTTCCCTGCTGGGGCACAAAATGAGCGGACACGGCGAGACGGTCCACTGTGGTTTCAGGGGGTTTGATTAGGATGTGATGGTTCCGGTATTGAAGGATACACTAAGTTTACTCTGCCTATTCAACCTTCCGAATAAAAACATTAACTGAATAAAATAGTTCAAATCTAATTTTAATTAATCAGCTGCTACATCATGTCTATTATAGCTCCTCTACAAACCAAACGAATTCGAACTTATATTACCCACGACAAACTTTTGATGACGACTAACTTTTGGCTGTCAATAAAAAGTGAATGCAAACTTCACTGGGATTGGAAAACAATTCCAAAACTATAAAAAAGTTATCAAATTTCAGCATCTTCTCATAAATAAGGGTAATAAATATCGCAAAAAACGTCAAAAAACAGCAAAATATCGACGACAATAATATTAAAAGTCCAGATACCGCACTAAAACTAAATAACGCTACTAA
Organism: Convolutriloba macropyga; assembly: GCF_964194025.1. Lineage (NCBI taxonomy): Eukaryota > Metazoa > Xenacoelomorpha > Acoela > Convolutidae > Convolutriloba > Convolutriloba macropyga. The sequence goes on along the minus strand of NC_134472.1, from coordinate 17,205,634 downwards.
TATAACACAACTGTTTGCTACAACCAGGAAAAACCATCATTTAATAACAACAATTAGGAGTTCAAATTAAAAAAACTGGCAGTTTGCCAGAAAATAGCCACGATAGCTTCGTAGATCAACTGTCTCAAACCGATAAAAAGCAGACCGAAAAAGAGACCGTTCTCTTGGTTTCAATAATTGCTTAGATTTTACGTTCTCACTAAGAATAGATTTTTACTGCTTCTATTAGCTGCTCTCAAATAACCTTCATTTTATATTGAGTAACACACTCAGTTGACCTTATCTCCTTTAATAAAAGTTTAAAAATTCTTTTCTATAGCGAGAAAAGTGATTTTTGAATGAGACACAAGCCACGTGTGACCAAGAACTTAATCCCACAAATGACTAAAAAAACAGTCCACTCAGACAAACATGACGTCACGCACGAATTCAATCTTAATTGCGTGAATGAATGAACAAAAATAAGATTTGAAGTGATCGTGATGTTATATGGCCACAACAAAAATCTTGACAAAATAAAACATTGAAGGACAAGTCCTGAAAGACAATTCAAAAAATTATTGTACCTGACCAGCAAACGATTGAAAATTAAGAGCTGAACAGAGAAACATGTTTTTACAAATTTATAAAAAAAAAACAAAAACAATAACAATCAAAATGTATAAACTGAGTATCAGCAAGACATATGACAAAATGTAAGGAAGCAAGAAAAGGATGACAAATAAGCAAAAAAGCACTTTCTATATATGAGAGGCGAGCAGAGGCAGGCAAAATGATAACAAATTGAGTCTTGCGAAAAACCTTAAACAGTTGTGACTATCTCTACTTTATTAACAATCAATTAAAATACTCAAAAATCAAACACGTGAAAAATCGCATTATTTTGGGCTCGAAACTAAAAATAAGCCTTTTCAACTTAAATTTAGTTGAATCAGTTAATTATACTTCGGTTAATTTCTTAGAAACAATGACTCCAGAAGAAAAAATGTCTCAAAAGCTGCTCTAAAACTTCATACCTTCAGGCCATCTGAAATTTGATGGTTATATAGGACACAAAAGATGGTAAAAAATATACAATCCTAGACAATTTTGCCAAAAACTAAAATCATGCAAAAAATCTTAAAGTTAAAATCACCAAATTATTTTCTGTCGAAGCAAAATCTTCCCATTACTCTGGCGTCAGACTTTCAGAATTTTCTGTTGCCCCCTCGAGAGAAGAATGACTTGAAAATTGACAAACCAAGTCCAAAACATTCAAGTGTCGCTAAAATTTGAAATGGTAATATATCATCAAAAATATTTCTGAGTTAAAAATCTATCCATCAGCCCATCTTCAGACCTATAAACTGTTTTATTGGAGTCTTGGTGTAAAAGACCTGGAAAAAGACAAAAAAATGTCAAAAGTGAAAAAATTGAAAATTATTTAAGTTTGCAAGTTAATATACCCACAATCTTTTCGGTACCAAAACACAGAGCACATTAGCTGTATAAATTATGCCTGACCTTAAAATTACCCAAATATTCAGAAAAACTTAAAATAGAAAAAAATGCTGCATTCTGAATTCAGAACATCAAATTCTGACATCACTTTGAATTGTAAAAACATCCAACATAACCGACTAACGTCGGGCGAATTGCTCTCAAACGACCGGCGAGCGGTTGGCATCGTCAGTAGCTAGCCACGGTTCAGTGAGGCTAGCTTTAGCTTGATTCGACTCTGCAACTTTTAGTTTTCTAGCCTTGTTAAATCAAATAAAAAACTGATATTTAAAAAATTTGCAAATTATTGCAAAAGTTAAAAGAAAAGCTTCCAGATTTCGCAGTGAAAACGTTTACAACTTTTTTATCTCTGTTGTTATATGAAGTATCCCATCGACAAGACTTGAAACGCTTCGTTGGCCAGTATTGATCGTTAAACAAAGAAAAAGACAAAAAATATTCTAAAACAAATGCAAATATTTAAAAACAAATGCAAATTTTAACAAAATCTTAAAATTCGTGATATTATTATCTTCGGAACGATTTCATTTTCACAATAGACTTTCCAGTATCCCTATTTCAAGCTTTAAATAGTTTCACTGGCTCATAAAGATCCATAAACCTGGAACATGATAATAATTTTCCGAATAATTGAAAAAAAAATAAATTTTTATCAGAAAATTTCTAAAACTTGAGTCAATAAAATATTGATCAATATTACGTGAATTCTAGCGGCTATGCGTCAACGTATCATCAAACCTTGGAAGAGGTCCCTAAGACCCTGGCGCCGGAAAAAATGGTAAATTCAAAAAGATTCAAAAAATTGAGAATATTTGCAAATTTTGCAAAAACTGCAAATATTTTTAAGAATTGCAAATACTTTCATAAATGAAAATCTTGAAAAACATCTTACTACATCTAGAAGCTATGCATTAACCTATAATCAAACCTATAATCAAACTAGAGGAGACTATGTGGCTCTTGAGGCTGGTGAACCTAAAAAATGACAAAAATTTAAAAAAACGTTTTGTCAAAAAAATGCTAAAGTTCGTGATGTTAAAATGTTGAAACCATTCCACTACCATTAGAAACTATGCAGTAGCCCATTATAAAATCCTAGAGGAGGTTCCTTGATACCTAAGGCTGAAAGAACTCAAAAAATGACAAAGTTTCAAAAAGCTTGAAAAACAATTGCGAACATTAGTATAAAATTGCGTTTTTTTAGCGATGGTTTTTTTATAAGTATAAGTCTCCAAAACAGTTTGAGCAGAAACACAGCGGAAAGGCTCTAAAACACTTAATGCCCGCTGTGCGCTACCTGTTTATCCCGTTTTTGAGGACGAAAAGTCATAAGCGTCAGACAAAAAAAAGGTCAAGCGAAATTTGGCAACAAAAAGACCGACAGGACTGATATAATTGCTACAAACTTCGTTTGAGAGCAATTAAAAAAAAGAGAGACCACCAAAAAAACCCAATTCTTGGATTGTGAAAAAACAAGAGAAAGCCAATAAAAGCACCCAGCTATCGCTTTGCGTTTATTACAAAATAATCGCATATAAAAAAAAATAATCGCCCGCAAAAAAAAAGATCACACCTACTTTTCTCACTCTATCAAAAGACCTCGTGATAAAAAACCACTGCTTTATCTCAAGTTTTCCAATTTGTTCGGCAGCAGTAGTAGTAGTAGTATAAGACTTCAATTACCTTCTGAGGGTGTAAACAATTTTGATGATACAAATGGTATAACAAAGATAAAAATGATATAAATTATGTAACAGCTAAAAAACATTAATTAAACAGAGAGTCATGCTATACAAAAACTACATCTACACCTAAGGTACCACGTGCAAGATAAGTCAAAATCATATTTATCATTTCTCATTGCCATTAGTAGATTTTGAGTTGCGGTTTTGGATTTGCAAGTATCCTTGAAAAAATTGATGCTGACATTAAGTAAATCCGCGGCGTCATTTAGAATACGTTCAACTCTGAAGAAAAACGATTTTTCTGTACATCTTTTTTTAGCGCGTGTGAGCGCCAGACGTTCACGATCAAGTGTTCGTAGGTTTAAATCCTTTGAGTCCAACTTGAAAAATTTGTCAAAAGATATGCAATTCTCGTTGTTTAAGATTGCCGTAAAAACACGTATGTCACGCTCGATGAGTTGATAGCATATTGGCAGAGAGCTGGATAATTTTAGCAGAAAGGAGTAGTCATTGTAACCAAAGCACCAACACAGGCCATGGATATTGAGCTGTTCTAACTTCCAGAGATCAGAAATTTCAGGAAACCAATCAGGGTATCCATATAGAAGAACCGATAAAACACATAAATTGAATTTAATAAATTGAATTTAACTCCAGATGGGAGGTTGAACGGAACACTGTGCTTTAAGTAATTGAACGATCGACGAGCTTTAACTATTTTTGTTTGAAGATGAAGACTCCATTTCAACGTTTTGGATACTTCAATTCCCAGATCCGTAATATTATCAAGCGAAGGAATCTCGACAGCACCAAGAAGTATATTATCCAATGACATTCTACCAATTTGTAAATAACCGCTTTTAGCTGAATTAAAAGACAACAAGTTACAATAAGCCCATAACCGCAACGAGCATAGATCATTTTGAGAACTATTCAAGCAGAATTCGCCATGGCAGAGCAATTTCGTGTCGTCAGCGTAGCAGAAAACTTTTGATACTTCGGGTACGTCAATCATATCATCAAGAAAAATTATAAAGAAAAGCGGTCCCAACACGCTTCCCTGAGGAACACCACTAGGAACTGGGAGGCTCTCTGATAAAACACCATCTAATTTAACACATTGACGTCTAGATGATAAATAAGAATTATTAAGTTCCACAAAATTTTCATCAAAACCAAATTGAATAATTTTCGAAAGCAGCGTGGAGTGGTCCACAGAGTCAAAAGCTTTGCTGAAATCTAAATAAACAACAACTTGTTCCATGTTTCCGTCGAAATTCAGACATAACTCGTGCAGAAATGTGAGAATTGCGTAACTGTAGAATGCTTTGCACGAAATCCATGTTGTCTAGGATTCAGCCGATCTTTAATCTTTGGATAAATAAACAGAAATAGAATTTTCTCTAAAACTAAAGATAACCTCGGGAGTATTGAGATAGGCCGATAATTTTCAAAGTCCGCTCGAGGTCCTTTTTTGTGAATAGGGGTAACAAAGGCACATTTCCAATTCTCGGGCCAAAATTGTGAATGAATAATATATGTGAAAACAAGATGGACGAATGGTGCTAAAGTATGTGCCACTTTACTTAAAATAGTCGGCGGTATACCATCAAAAGCAGGAGTCGCGCTACTGGGAACCCTTAAAAGATAATTTTGAATTTCGTCAAGGCTGAACTGAACATCAGATAACTTGATCTTATTGCCGCACACAAGGTCATTCAATCGTATTTCAGTTTTCGGTTGAAAAACTGACTGAAAAAATTTGTTGAAAAGATTTGCTTTCACTGAGCCTTCAAAAGACACCTCGTTTTTGTAGAAAATTTGTTTAGGGAAGAAACTTCTACCATTTAAACTTTTCAACATAGCAAACGCTTCATTTGTATTAAACCTTTGTACACTGTTCAACAAGACCTGCTTGTCCATGTCAATAAGAATCATTAGCTCCTTTTCGAGGCATTCAACTGTATTTTTCTGATGTTTTCGAGCTGTATTTAGTTTATTTAAACAATGCATTGTCTGCGATGAATAATAGAATGGAGCTTCGAAGCGCTTTCTCCGTTTTCTGTTAAGACTTTGATTGAGAGCGCAAAATACTTTACGATAGAACGTTGATAGGAAATCAGGATTCAAGTTGTGGCATTCCTGAGCGCAAAATCGTGAGAGTGTTAGATGCGAAGAAAATTTAGCCTCGTTAAAAGAGCTGATCGTATAAGCGTGCCCACTTGCATATTGGTAATCTAGCTCAACATTTGTTAAAAGAATAGGATAATGATCTGAGCACAATCGCTCTACAATATTGAAGTCCCATTTGTCGGGATGGGAGCAAAAAATTAGATCCAAAATACTTCCAAGCTCATGAGTAGGCAAATCAATAATTTGTGTAAGCAATAAATCGTTGCAAAAAAATTCTAACAATTTTTGCTCGTCAGAATGAGGCGAAGAGATCGACTCCCAACGTACTTTGGGAAAGTTAAAATCACCAAGTAGAATCCACTGGACATCTTTGCGTTGATCACATCTTAGGCTTGCCTCCATATCGGCAAAAACACTTCGCAATTTGTCTTCTGTAACACCAGGTTTGACATAAAACACCGATCCTCGAGGAGGTAGATATGCAAGTATAATGCAGAGAGTAAGAGTCTGGTTACTTAAGACAAGAACACAAAATTGCTCACACTTTGAATAATAAATTAAGCTAATAGTACCCAAGAAAGCGTTACTCATTGCTACTAGGATTCCACCATGATGGCCGGCCGTTCGATCTGATCGCAGAACGACTGTATAAGGGTGACCTGCGAAAACTCCATTATCACTGACCGAATCATCAAGCCATGTTTCTGTCAGACAGACAACAGTGGGTGAAAATAAGCTTAAGAGCTGGCAAAAGTTTAATCTTCTCTCAATCGATAGAATGCTCTGAATGTTAAGAAGGAGGATCGAAATTTGAGAGGAGCATTTTGTCTGTAGTCAATTCTGTTGTTGTACACGACCACGACGAATTTTGTATATGTTCGCAGGATTTTGACTTTCAAGTTGACGTTTCTGCAATTGCAAATTGTACTGCTGTACTCTCTCAGCTTTAGTTAAGTCTGGTGACACATATACACAATCGAAATTCTCACAATCCCTCAATGCTACTGCCTTACGCAGAAACTGATTTGGTTTTATCATTTCTTTAAACTTGAGAAGCAATAACTGATTTCCTGTATCACGCTGTGGTTTTCCAATCCATTTACATTGAACATCAGATGACACGAGAGATACATCAATTTGATTTGCAATTTTTTCAACAATATCGTACCCAGTACAATTCTCAGATGGCTTTGTCCCTTTTACGACTAAATTTAATCTTTTTGCATCTTTACGTGATTGCTCTTGCTGAATTTCAGCAAACAGTGTTGCTCGAGTCTGCTGCTCATTTTTCAAGGAATTCGTAACCGCTTCAGAGTACGATTTTGAATGTTTCAACTGATTAGAAGCACAGCAAAAACCGCAAGTGAAAGGTTGAGAGCAGTCAAAATTAGCGGGCACCAAAACTTTTGTATGTACAGGACAATTCGTAGTCGTGCATGCTATTAATTTTTCAACTAGCTCATCGCTGGTGGAACCGATATTGTTACGAGTTCGCGGAGGCATTAAGATTTTATTTAATAAATAGCCTATGGAACCAATACTGGCACCGGCGGCTTAAGTGGATGAAAAGACTGGTAGTGTCTATGGAACCAATACTGGCACCGACGACGCAGAAAAGATACAGCAACAAAAAAGTGCCCGTCAAGCTAGGAACGACGGGTCTTTGGAATATAATCCTGTGGAACCAATGCTGGCACCGGCGGATATGTTTTGTTCAAGTCCCTAGCTCAATTTGATCTGAAAGTACACAGTTTGTAAATTTGTCCAGACGTCTCTATTTATTGGGAAAAACGATATCGTTAGACGATCATAGTGCTCGTCTATTTAATAAGTTTATCACAACAATAAGGCTTAACAACTCTATTTGGATATTTTTCATTTGTGCCCCCAGTACGTTATGCTCTCCCAGTTACATAACACGTGTCATTACCTAGTAAATTATTATGTAAAATAAAGCACGTGCGGCTGGGGGCTGCAAATAATATGCACCCGCTAAGCAAGGGGGTACAAACGGAAAAGATCCTTTTTTCACGTGCGCCGTTGCCTTTCCATCCTGTTTCACTAAACTCGCCGGAAAAACAGAAGATCACCCTTCTGTTCGTGAACTCATCTCGGCTCGGAAAAACCGATAAAAATTTATCCGCACTTTCGGTTCGTAAAAAAACTGATCGAATAACAATATTCTCCGCAGAGATGTAATGTAGCAAAAAACTGATCGAATAACAATATTCTCCGCAGAGATGTAATAAGACCAAGAGTAATTTTGATGCCGTAGACACAAATAATTGGGATCGAAAAGAACAAAGACACTAAAACAAGAGGGGGTGTCCAAATCACCGGGTTGGAGGCGGGAGGACGGAGTTTGACGGAAATTTAGAGACTAGTAAAGCGTTGAGGCTCTAAGTCACTTAATGTTCTCCGAGCTTTACCTGATTATCCCATTTTTGAGGACGAAAAGTCAAATGGATCAGACGAAAAACTGGTCAAGCAAGAAATCACAGAAATATACCCGGTAGATTGCCGGAAAATAGCCGCCGTTTAAAAACTAGTGAAAAAAATGATTTTTGTACAAACAATTTTAATGTGCGAACTATTTTGATGTCATTTTGGCACTGAAGTATCAATACAAATGAGCATTAGAGATGGTAACTAAGTTTGAGTAACGGGCATCTAAAATTAGTATTTATGGGTTTATCCCGTTTCTAATTCTGATTTCGTTTTTTGATACTGACTCTGTTCATTTTGAATTGCTTTGCTGAGCAACTGCTGTCTAAACACACTTTTAGCAGAATGAGAGAATAGTGAAACTAGCCTAGAGAAAACAAAAATATTTCACGCAAAATGTTAAACAAGGTAAAAATGTGAACTAAGGTAAAGCGAAAAATTTTCATTCGACGAAGCAAAAAAAAAATAGCAGAACAAGTCCTGACGTAAGTTCAAAGAGTTTTCATTGACTAATCAAAAAAACTAGACCGAGAACGGACTATGGGTGAATTGGGAAAACCATTTCTAAAAAAACTCAGATAAAAAAATTTAAAAAAAAACAAAATCCATCTCAAAATGCCGCATGTCAACAAAAAACCAATAGCGAGAAAGCGAATTTTTGTTCAAACACCGTTTCTCACTCTTCTTTAAAAATTAGAGGAAAAAAATTCACGCCGCAAAGCCACTCGCTTTTTCGCTCCACTTCCAATGACGAAAATGACTCACTTTTGGCGTGACCAAAATGACTACTCCAATTTGACTTCAAAAATCATGAAAATGTGTGAACAGATCTTTAAAAAAAGACAGCGCCCCAACACAATTCAAATTCGTTGAATTATAAAAAAAATTAGGAGCGCTAAAATAGCCGGCTGAGAAGCTGAGGCCCCACATTTTTCCATTCAAAACCCTTTCCTGAACCCTACATATCCCGTATTTTACGTCTTAATGCCAAACCATTTTACCTGACCACTGCTTACTATAAATTTTCGTTGTTAATTGAACCAAATAAAAGAGGCCTGAAAAAACCGTGGTTAAATGATATGGGTTTAAAAAAGAAGGGATTAAAACGTGACACCAATTCCAGCAGTGCTTTATAGAACAATTTCTCAAATACTTTACAACGCATACAATTTTAAAACAACCTAAAGTGCTGTTATGCGGTAGCTATAACGAATGAGTCAATTACTCTTTCAATTCGGAAACTATCAAATAAGACAAGTATCGTGTCCTTGGTATTTTTCACCCACTAACAATGGCTTCCTTCAACATTTTCAAGGAGAAACTCTTTTAATCCTGACGTCTAGATGTATACAACCGGAGGAAAGATGTACGTATGACGCAGGCACAGGCTGTTATAAACTAACAAAAATATTCCGTTTTGTTTTCGAACAAAGGCGGAGTACTTCTAGCGCCCTCAGTGGTTGACAACGCAGAAGAGTACCTCTGTCAAATTTGTCTACCACCTCAAGAATGGAAGAGCCTGGGGCTACTTCAAAGAGATGCATCACAGACAAATACAATTTTACATCTACTATTACTCTTTTAATGAGCTGCACAAATCAATTTTGGCCCTATTGATTTTTTCCCCGAAGTTCTTGTCAAAATTTCAATGCATGCATCCACAATTTTTGTCATTTAATGAAACCTTCAACACCGAGGACAATTGTGACTTTACTCAGCACAGTTTAGCGAGGTTACAACAGCATTAGTCTTCCTTTAACATAAGTCTTCTTCCTCGCAAAATTGGGTTACATAACTTAACCCACAAGCAGAAAACAAATGGGTGCAAATGGGAAATTTTAAATTAATAGCAGCAGATCAAACACGAAATTATTACCAAATAATTATCACTACCAACATCCTACTGTAGGATATTCGTGCGAGCAGATGGACTGACACTCAGCTGGTTTTTCTTTTGGTGATAAATTGGTCCGTTTTGTTACGAAATGGGTACATTTAATTTTGGTTTTGGAAAAAGCGTTTTGGAATCCCGGAGCTAAATGATGGAGGGGTGAAATATTATAAAATAATGGCGGTTAAATGAATCGCGGTTAAAGTGAAAATTAAAACCAACTTTAACGACTTGCTCTTTTTTCTGAGTAATAATTCTAGCTCAAATATTCTTGACCTTGGATTCGCAACTTTTTGAATCCGCGTATTTAAATTAAATGACATAGCTACCTGTGAGGTAATCCGTCAAGAATATAATGACCATAACCTACTGACATCAAACGGACTGCTCTCGAACAACTGGGGAGCGTTTGGCTTCATTATTAGCCAGATGGGGCTTAGAGAAGCTACCTTAAGCTGAACTCAGAGAGGGGGCAAAGGAGTAGGGCGTCTTGATATAGGGGGAGGAGATCGAGCATACGGGATTAGGAGCGGAATGATGTGGTGTTGGAATAAAGTTGGAGTGAGGGTGGGTCTAAGCCACCTAAAACTTGCCCCCGCTAAAGCCATTTTGCGATGTCATGGTTGGTTGCATAATGCTTATATGCCTATTAAAAATATGCATTCAAACTGGGTGTTTTTACAAACTTCCTCCAGTTTCCGTAGGCCTTTACTTGTTGTCTTTTGCTTGTTAAATTCAGGATAACTGACGTCAAATATAGATTGAAGGTATGATAATGGGACCCAAATTCAATCAAACTGTTATTGTTTTTCGATTTGAAAAAAAAGCAATTTTGTGCAAAGTTAGCAAGACTGAATAATATTCTCATAGGTAACGACCAACTAGTAGATGAAATATACTAGATAACACGAACGATTTGATAAGTATGGGAGTGCCTTTAGACCCCCGGAAATTTAGTACGACGGACTCTGCGTGAGTTGTGGTTTCTTGTTGTGTTAATTGTCAACTCTTGGGTAACTCAAAGCATTCATTATTTAGGATACAGAAAAAAGTGCTTAAGTTGTCAAAAATGTGTTCCAAGGGGTTAACCTATGCCCAAGTTTTATTAACAATTTTATTCTGATTTTGCACTTTATAAGCAAGTATGAATAATAATAGAATAAAACTTTGTTTTTGAATTGACCTTACAATTTTCCTTTGCTTTACTGCTTTGTTAATTCTTGGGCGCCCTTCTACAAGCCTTCTGTTGGCTTTCTGGCCATTCCTTTCTTGAGAGTATATTCAAAAGTATATTCTTGAGAGTATATACAAAATGTATATAAATTGTGTGTTGAATGTATATAAATTGTGTGTTGAATGCTCTCAAGATAAATAATCAAATAAATGATCAGATTTAAATAATTTTTCTAGCCATTTCTTTTCCGTTTTGTGGACTTTAAAAAAGATCAGCAAAATACAATTCAAAAATTTTATTTATAAATTTTCCCAGAGTTTGGCTCGCTTTTCTATTGACTTGCAATAATGGACTTTTTCCGCCAGCGCCCCCAGTAAATTAGGCACCCCTATTTGTATGTTTTAACATTATGTATGGATTTGAGTTATTACGTGTGCATAGTTAGGAATAGGCATTTAGAAAATACTACTAGAGCGGAGGTTTGAAAATAACATGTATATATCAATAAGTCACTGCATAAACATAAAAAAAACTTGTTCCTATTGCATTTTTAGTAATTACGAGCTTTGTAAAGGGTCTACTACTAACTTTTTTTGAAAACTTACATATATGGTTGTTGCTGTATTATACCATAAACCTTATTGTGATAATAAATGACCTTTTCAGAAGGGATAAAAAACATTAACTTTTGGGTGCTGCCTAAATTTCGGCTATAGAGGACTGGGGGGGGGGGGGGGGGCGCTAGCGGAAAAGATATAATATGATACCCCCCATTGAGTTCACCACACTAAATTTATGATTGAGCGAGCAAATTATACGGCGCAAAATTCAAAAAGTCGAGCACACAAAAGTGAAATTGTTTGAGCAAAAGAACTACTACAATTATTTCAGACTCCGTCAGACAACAATTAATTACAGCTTTCCAGGGATACACGTAGAGGAAATTTTGAGAAAAAAACTTCAATTTGATTTTTAAGGAGTCTGAGTTTGGGATGCAGTTGTGTTAAGTCTCCGATTTCAGCGGAGAACGTTGGTTGCTAAAAACACTTGTAGACTAAATTTCTAATAGTTTAAATGAAATGTAATTTTGGATTTGATGTATCAATTCCTGCTGAAAAGATATGTTAGCCAGAAGATTAAAGTCAATGTCTCTAACGCAGTCGAATGTTTTATGACTACGTATTTCTACCTTTTTCTAGTTTCGTGTTTTTCAATAGTTGCAATGTTTTAAATGGTCACAAATAAGCGTGAACAACCTTTATTTTGAGTCAAAAGCGACATTTATTCGAGCACGTCAAGTTCAGTAAAATAACTACCACACAAAGAAAATAGCGCCTAACATCCTTTTATTTCTCAACTATTGTTTCTAATGACCGAAAACAATTTTATGACAAATTCCAACTGATTGAAATAGTTAACTTATTTGTTTTTCGTATGCAACTGAAATCACGATTGAAATGTAACTCTAACGACACGTCTACAAAGGCAGCAACAACTTTCGAGGCATCAAGGAGATGAGGAACCACATATAGATAGTAAGGGTTTTTTCAGACGTTTTCCATCATGCTTCAAAAATATGCATAAAGCCATTTTTGACTTGAGCTGATAATAACGGATATAATGGGTGGCTTTTCTGCCAGAGTCCCTGTACTTGCCAGTGGTTACTAATCAAGAATCAGCCGAGGCAAGAACTCACCAAAACTCGTCCAACAGAAAAGGGAAGAATTAGACGAGAAAAAGCCAGCGCCAAGGTTTATGAGAGGATCTTAATACCAAAAATTCTCATCTCCGAACTCCGGCAACTCGGAAAAAATTTGTTCTGAGATGTCAGACTTAAAAAATTGTAGGTTATTTTTAAGCCCGTTGCTGATTATTTCAAATAGCCAATAATTATTCATGGCAACACAACCTGATTAAATATAAATACATAAACCGACTACCGTCGGACAAATTGCTCTCGAACGACAGGCGGGGCACTTTAATTAGAGAGGTTGAAGCATTTATAACTGTTTTACGTCAAAAAGTCCTGTCAAGAAGGGGTTCGAACCCCCCCGACATCCGGCGTAATAATGATAATCACTAACCATTCGGCTATCAGGAACCTATTATGCCGTACCTTACAATCGATTGTTTAAGCAACAGAATTAGTTTCAGAAAGATGGCAATTTAGGTCACTTAATAAAGCAAACAAGCCGCGAAAAGGTCAATCGAAAATTGATCCAAAAAATGTTCTAGATCAACCCGTGTTGAGCAGAAATTTAACCTAATAAACATATAGGGAAGAATTCCAGAAGCGACTCGAGGCCTCATACTTTCCAAAACAATAACTGTGTCTGAAGACAAATCTTTTATTCCCAGGGTTTTCAAAGATTCAAGGAAAACTTTAGCATTGACATCATTGAAGTAGAAAGATAAAAACTACGACCTAATTCAGAAACCAAACATAAAAACCGCTCAGATCCAATTCTCAATTTCAACTTCAGATAGAGAGAAAACTCACTAAAATAAATTGAAACCGCAAACTTTTCCAAGCAAAAAATTTAGGATTGACACAAACTGATAAGGTCACGAAATAACCAGTCTTCTCAATTCAGAACTATGCGACCCAAAACACATATTGGGAAGATATAAGTATAGAAAACTTGCTGAAATGTGTTTAGCAAAAACACTTAGAAAAAGTCACCGTAAAAAATCGTTTTTGGCGTCACAACATTTTTAAAAGTAGCAAATACCTCTTTGAGACATCTTGATTAAAATTTAATCATAGTATCGCGAAGTTTAATTTCAGCGGGGAAGAGACAGACAAAGCAAAAAAACGTTCATTAGCATGACCTATCATCAAGACATTTCGAAGAAAGTACTCAACTAATTCAATTATAACAGGTCAGAAGTACAATAATTATAACTCCAAAAAATCTCTGAGCTGCATTGAGTCATAAAATCAGCTTCAATAAAAAAGTAAAATCTCAGAAAAGAATGAACTGATAAAAAGTAAAGCAATACAGCTGTGGGTTATGGCAACAGTTCAGCATAAAACACAAAAATAAAAAACAAAAATTGGCAAATATTAGAACCCACAGGTCACCGTTAATTTCTTTTAAAAGTCGGTTAAAAAGTAACAACAGTAGTAGGCATCTTCCTACTTTTGAAAGTTAAATTAAATAGGTAAAATTGCAAAAAAAAGTACATTACATTATTTTGGATTGAAGTTTTAGTTAAATAACACAGCCACTCTCCTGTCAAAACTAAAGAGTTAAAACAGAATTCGAAGACTCGAATTATTAAAAAACATCAAAAATAATGTTAAAAACGGAAGATTCAAACAACATTTCATTGAGTTTCAAATACCTTACACCAACAAACAATTGAATTATCAATAAAACGAAACTAAAACCTCTGACGATTCACAGAGAGAGAGAGAGAGAGAGAGAGAGAGAGAGAGAGAGAGAGAGAGAGAGAGAGAGAGAGAGAGAGAGAGAGTCTAATTCTAAAAATCAAACCGTACTACAAATAAAAACAAACAGAAACTGAAGAAAAAGCAGCCAAAATTGTATTAGTATTTGTACAATTCTATTCAAAGAAAAACACCTCTTTGAAAAACAGAGAACATCAATTCATGAATTGTCAAAGCCATGTTGCCATGTGCACTGACTACAAAAAATCGTTCAAATAACCGAAAACAATAACTTGGAAAAGCGCCAAAACACTGTTTCAAGACAACTCCCCACAAGCCAGTTAAAAAACCAACTTACATTGAAGAAATATTGTTCCAAGCATCCAAATTTAGCATTAAGGGATTAAAACTTTATGCTAGCTTGGTTTTTCGTTATGGCAACAGATCTCAGGTCAAAAACAAAAGCAGACATTTGGAAAGAATTTGAAAGATCGGAACTAACCTTCAAAAAGATATGCGTTGCCTCTTGCTTGTTTACTGCTGCGTGGGTGAATTTCTTTAAAAAACTAGTTCAACGCGCATTCAAACTTTCTTAAATTTTCTTTAAAAAAGTGTTTAAAAATGCGTGACCTTGTTTAAAGGTCCATTTTTGAGTAGGTTTTTGGAAGTCCAAAAAAACAATTTTGAATAAGCTTTAGAACTGGAACATGAGCAATTTGTGCCTGGAACATGATCCAGGTTCTGAGGAGCCCACATTCCTAAGGAAGAGAAACAAAGATCGAATTTTTAGTATAACAGTCTCCTCGTCTGTGCACATTTTAAGAACGATTACACACACCCGATTAGCCTCCTTTTCATCTGGTTGCAAATGTATAACGCTACGAAAAATCGGGATCATTGAAAAAAGCTTAAGCTTAATTTTTACATAGTACCGCACTAAAACGTGGGGCAATAAATTCATCAAGAGGCTTAAATAGATATCATTAGAGCCTTTTATATAGACCACTTCAATGGTTCTCGATGAAACTAATAGAGGTATATTTTTCATGTGAATTTTAGAACTACATTGTCTCCGGTTGAGTTCAGCTGCTCAAAAATTTGAACGAAATCACCAGAGTCAAATCGTCATAAAACACGACTCCAACTTCATTCAACAGCAAATGAAACACGGCTGTGAATACACAGAACGAACAGCTGAGCAATTTGCCCCCTGTAATTTTATTTGTTCATTGAGACATTTCAGCAGAAAAAAATTCAGACATTTAAAAAATTACTTAAACTTTTGATAACTACCAAGCGAAACCCATCTCTTACCCAAAAAGGTATTATTTTTTGAAAAATGGAGAGCTTCAAAATTTTCACAATATTCAATGTCTATCAATTTTTGCTATTGAATATTCGACAACCAATAGCTGATTATCGAGCTGATAAATAACCAAAAACAGGCAGACAGGATTAAATAAATTGATTAATTGGTCGAAGAAAATGCGAGATATTAGCAAAAATTATTTTTAGTTTCGCATTTTTCATTTTCGGAGTATAAACTATATAACATATTGTATGTTTAAACATTTCAATCACAAACACGATTTAAAATTCAAATTTTGCGATGAAGTCAGAGATATACAGCAGGATGTTAATATTTGGTCAAGGGAACAAAATACAAAAACATTTGTAAAGAAAATTATAAATCTATCTTTGGACATTTTTTAGCTCAGAAAGGGTGATAAATTTTTGGTAGAATGTTTGAGCAATGACCATAATAATTTCAATAAACACAGAAAAATACAGAAATAATGTGATATAAATTTCAAAAAAATGTAGTTTTTCATTTTTGTCTTTGGAAGTTTAAATCCATTTCTGTACACCGAGCACACTATACTTTATTCATACAGATAATTTATTTACGCTGACACAAATATAATATCAAAATCCCTTCTGAAAAACTTTTATTTATGAGTGAAAAAATTTGTATTACTTAAACATTTTATACTTAAAAAGTGGCAATAATTCGAAGATTTTTTTTCTGATTTTAAATTGCTTTGTTAAGCTCTGACAACCTTGAGCAGGGATTTTTTCTGTTGCCTACATGAAACAATTAGGACACAAAATTTCAGTTTTCCGGTATCATACTAATGACCCAATTTTTTTTGCTTTGAGAGTACTTTTGAAAGACAATTTTTATGAGGCATGAAAAATTGGCACCGGCTGTTGGATTTTGAGAGGTTGTTAAAAACGTCTTTGCGGGAAATTTCTCACTCTTTTAGGATTGTTGAAAATTCAAAATATTAGGGTTCTTGAGAAAAAAGTAAACTTTTTGTGCGCCGAATTGCTCGAAAGAAATTGAGAGAAAAACATGAAACCTCGACCATTGGGTTTTAAGATGCAAGCGATTTTTGCGAGCAAATGCAAAGAGGCGGCAAAAGTTGGGGGAGTCTAATAGCGCCCGTCAATTTGTTTCTTATCCAGTGTCTTGTGGCCGGACCATAAAAAAACATTGATCCTCCTAGCTCTAGAAAAGAGCAAACTTTGGGAAAAAAATTGTCGCAGAAAAAAAGCCATCATATGGTCACTAAGGGCTTCGCTCCACTTCGTTTCTCGGGCCTTTTCAATGTTAACACTGCATATCCGATTCATCCGTCTGCATACTGGAGGCAGTGTTTTTGTTGGCGGTTGCAAAAATGTAAATCAATTTAAAACATCATTTGCATTTTATCAATGAGGACATCTTTCTGTTTACTTAGATACCGTATCATGTACAAAACAAATAGTTATTTCTTCCACGAATCTCAGTTTTAAAAACGTTTTATAATATTTCCACAGTTCATCTAGATGACCTCACGGATGCAAACAAACCACGAACTTAATATATATTACTACATTAAAAGTGTTCAAGAAGCACTATATTTCAAGGTTGCCCTCTTCGGTATACTGCTCTGTAAAAAAACTAGAACTCATCATAATTCGATAATATTTTCCCACTGAAAACAAGTTGAATAAAAACAAGTTGATATACTAAAAACAATTCGCCATTGTTCGAGTAATAATTGAGGCAGTACTGACTTTGTCAGAGAATATGTTGTTGCGGTCATTGATGGATATGATGGGGATTTGGTAGAAAGAGAGGGTGTATGAGATGGCCACTGGAGTCATCAAGTCACTGTTCTCATTCCTCAGAATCAGAGCTCCAATCCCCTGCTGTACAAACCTGGAACACACACGCTCACTATCTCTTCATGCTCAAAATTAGTACAAGAACTTAGTTGAGGTCGGGATTTTTTTTATCCCTCCCCATAAACATTTAGTACTTAGAATAGATTCAACCCGCTATTATGCGCAGCTATTATGTGTGATATAGGTTGCATATAATGTCCACTAACTAATCTTGGAGAGGGGTGCGTTGGCCGCAACAGAAAATATCCCTGACTTGTTTGAAACCAAAAGCTCCAAAAAGAAGTGGTTTTAAGTAGTCAACCGGGAATGAATTGAGCTGTCTTTGCGTATCAAAAAACCAGAAATTGAAAGAAGGAATAGACCATCTCGTCTTCGGTCTCGACAAAAACATCAGTTTATTCATTCAATCAACCAGACAAAACCGTCAAATTAATGATTCGCGATCACATACAGGACGCATCAACTTAAGCGTTTAAATTAATCATACCACATTATCAATCTAAAATGGCAGCTGAGTCTCCAAAACCATATCCATAAATGACACTCCGTCTGAGAGCAATTAAAAATTTAGGGACTGTTTACATTCTATTCGGCAAAATATGACCATCAGTTCTTGTCATCATAGCATAATTAGCGCGTAAGCATCCTTTTTTAATGGACAGTCCTCCTGTTACATTAAACTAACAATCTTTACAGCCACCAAACACGCAATTGTTGATTGATACATGCATGAAAAAGCCAAAAAAAATGTCAGGCATTGTTTGCGGAATTGTTTGTTTTATTGTACGAAAACTTCCACCACAACAACGCAGAACCCCATCAATTTATGCGTTGAGCCAAATGATCAAATATCAAATCAGCCGGACAAACGGGAACACTGTAAAGAACTCGTCAGACAACATACATAAAATGACCTGCACAAGTATTTGCACTTATTTTTATTTCACCAGAGTTAATAACGAAAAATGAAAGTATGAAAACAAAATGTGACTTACTCTAAGATCAAAAATAAAACATAAACCGACTAACGTCGGAAAATTGCTCCCGAATGACCAGCGGGGGAGGGCAGGGCCTAGATTAATTCAGGGGCAGGGCCTAGATAAATTTCTTTATGGGTGCAAAAACTAACCCGACCTACTGAGTCCGATTCTGTCACCTCGACAGAGACATTAACCACCCGGTTATCAAGACCTTGTCATCGTCACTCTAACAATCGGTTTTGTTTGAACAACAAACTTTATTACGGAGTGAGAGCAATTGAAACCATTGAAAGCACGGAAATAAATAAAAAGGAGGTAAGAACCAACGAAAAAAAGGAAACCCAATAATTTATCCGGAAATTATCTGAACTAAAATTTTAAGCAAATAATTTCAGCAGACCATTGACAATTAATTGTTGCCAAAGGTCTCCTCGTACTAACAACGCCTACAAAAGGCTCCAATTAAGAATTGAAAAAGAAAAATTAGTGCCAAAAGTACAACAAAAAGAAAAAGTAAAAATAGAAATAGTCAAAAAAGTGCCAAAAACAAGAACTCAAAGTTCACTCCAATCAAACAAAAAGGTAACCATGACAACTAGAAAAATTACCTTGGGCAAGAAAATCACCAATACCAATAAACTTTAAAAATTCAATCAAAAAACAAAAACTGAGAAAGAACTGCGTCACTAAACAGCAAAAAGGTAAAATCAGCTTATAATTGAATAGTCTATCTGCTTCAGATGGTCCAAAATGTTTCGAATCGACTACCAACTACTTAATATAACTGAGAAAAACAATTTTACACAAAAAGTTGAAACCAAAGCAAAAACCAACGGCTTTGAAAATGTGCACGTGAACAAAAAAAATGTTTCAAGTGCGGCAATGGTTTTTACATCTGTTTCAGTGACATTTAAAAGAGTAAAAAACCAAAGATCACTATAATTTCTCTTCGCGCCCCAATAATTTAAAATTTTTTAAATCTTTAAAAAATAGGATTGCAATATTAGCCTACAGAGAACACGACGGCGGCTATTAATAAAAGACTTAACCAACGTTGAACGAAATAGAAGAGTTTGGAGTTTATCAACTACTGTACATCTGAAACTACGAATTCTTAATAAGATGGGACTCCAAGTTTAAAATATTTACTTTACCTAGACCTATTGATCGCTTACAAAAACACTAGGAAGAAGCACAAGATATAAGCAACTAAAGTCAGACAAATTACTCTCAAATGAATGGCGTGGGATCTGCTTCATTTGCAGTAAACTTTAGCTGAGGGAATCTAGTCAAACTGGATACGAAAGTATAAAAAGTTTGGGGTGGGAGTCAGCTTCAAAATTACCAAAAATGACCTTCACATCAAAAATTCATTTCCTATAAGCAGTTTCGGTGATGGGAAACTTACTTACTAAAAGATTACCGTGCATTTCTTCCCAGATATGCACGGTAAATTAATGCGTCCAATCGTTCGGACCTAAAAAAACAGTCAAGCAAACAATCTCGGATAATAAAGACAAAAAAATCGTTAAACTTCGTTTGGGAGCAATTAAACTACATCGTACCGAATCTAATTATCAATTCGATGACGTCAGGAAAAACAAGATTATGGCAATTGCAGAGAAATGCGCACATCAGAATTGTCACATGTCATTTTCAAGAAAATAAAACAGCTATTCAAAGTAAAGGGATGTCGGAATAATTATTCATAAAATTTAAAACGACTGTCAGATAAAAGACTCGTAAAAGTGTCTTTTAGCGAACTTTTATTTGCGGAAAAACAGATGCCAATTCTCATTAACATTTCATGAAATAATCTGAATTTCTTATAAAATCAATATTACAGCCAAAGCTCTTCCAACAGTTATGGAAGATAAACTAAAACATTCAGATTTCTACAATATAAAAAAGTGGTTAAATTGTAGATGTTTGCGACAGTAGTTGTAATGTATTGTAGCGTATACTTGACGCAATTTTACACCAACAAAAATCAAACTACTAAACCACAATGTTCACAATGCCTAAACCACACATAATATTTTCAACTTCCAAGAGTAATTCGGAAACTAAAGGCAAATCCAATTCGGATTCATTATTTCACATGATTGGTTTAATTTCCTGATTTACGATAAAATACGCGCTGAATGTGCCAACATATGACGCAGAGCATCATGTCAAACGTAGAATTGCAGGCCATCTCAAGCAGGCATTTGAGATTTCCCGTTATTCTGTGAATTTTTAAAATGATGCTACATAAACATACTAGCATTTTTTAATTCACCATATGTTTTGGAAATAAAAACTCAAATTTCATCAAAATTTGATTTATAAAATATAACCAGTTGCAACTAGTTAAATTAATTTACACCAAGTTGTAATTGTTTTATTGTTATTACAACTATCATCAATTTTCAAACTGGCATCCGACTTCAATTTTCTTTAAAAATGAGAAAATGTTTTTAAAAAACACTATCACTTTTGTTTAATGGCGTTGTTTTGTGGTTTGCTATCAGAGAACAATTCAAATTATTATTATAAAAAAAGAGAGAACGAAAACGAAGTGGAGTAAAAAATCTCTGATCTTGAAAAGCATTCAAAAATGGAACAAATTGCCCTCTTCAATAAGAACTTATAACAGTAAAACTTGCTTTAAAAATGTTTCAATCGAGTTTTTGCTCAATAAGCACACGAAAGTACCCGTTAATAGACAAATAGGAAACTTCAAATCCTATTTTTACCTATGAGAACGAAAAGCCTCAATTTTAATATTATTATATTAATAACAATACTGATTAATTTTTTAAACGTTTTAAAGCATGTAGATATCTAACCTTAGGGTTATATTCTGAGTAATTTACATGTTTAAAAAAACAAAAAAAGATAAGCGGAAACTAAAATAATCCAACAAACCCTGTTTGAGATATGAATAAGGCCGCAAAACATTAGGGAAGTTAACAAATAATTGGCTAATAAAGGTCACTTAAATACTATTCGCACATTTACAATCGAGATGAGAACTAAATGCCAGGCTGTTGTTTCTTAAGTAACACTTAGAACCCTTTTAAATATTCTAGAAAGACAAAGTGTTAAACATAATAGACATAAGTCAGAGTACAATTCTAACCCAAACTAAATGAAGAACGCGGCACAAACTTGATGCCCCTCGGCGTTCACCGGTATATCAAGTGCAAGGATAGAAAAGCAATTACTGAAGTCAACTAACGCTACTTAGCCCGTACCATAATTGAACTGTTAATAACATGAGAGAGGATTCTTTATAACGAGCAAACAACTATCAAAAACAAAACCGACTATCGTCGGGTTAATGGCTTTAAAACGAATGGCGAGCGGTTAGCGTTGGTAAGTTCCAGTTTGATCTTAGGGTGTCTAGCACTAGAAGGTGTTGAAGCAAAAGTGATGCGAGGGATTTGAGCAGGCGTGGAGTTGAGCTGGAACACGCATAAGCAGCAAACCACTGCATATTAAGACCCAATGTTCTCTTTGTCTGTTTTCAAAATAGAAATCAAACCACACAGAATGCCGAAATGACACCAATTTCGGCGCGCTTTTCAATTGAATTTCAGTAATAAACAGCCACCAATTAAGTTCAGCTGCTCTAAATTGTGAATGAGAGAGAACTTCAGATCCCGCAGAATGCAAAAAGTCCGGCACGCAAAAGTCACTCGAATACTCAAAAACGCTCAAGCGGATAAAAGGCAAACGTTTACAATAATCGCTACAAACTTCGTTCCATAGAAACTAAAAATCTATAAACGAATTATATTTTGAAATCAGTGGAAAATCAGTCATGTATTCAATGGCCACTATTTAGTGCAATGAACTGAGTTCAGCTACTGCAAATTCTGACACAGCGTAACTTAGAATTCACTAAAATCAAATCATAAGCAAAGGTTTCAATTACTTTTCCAAAAGCACTGAGTTTTTTATAGCTTAAGTTTTGTTTTGCTCTAATAAGGTTTATTCATTCTGAAATTTCTTTTTGAAGCAACAAAAACCTAGGTATAAAAAACTTAAGTGAACCAACTTTATAATCACTTTATTAATCAGTTTTAAACAGAAGTCTCCTGCTGAACTCGAACACTGTTCCGCAAGCTAAATAAGCAAAAGCGGCCAGGCTAAAGTGCCTTGGCAATTGCTAATAAAAACTTTGGCAGATATTTCCTTGCTGAGGAAAATAACCCCTGATAATTTGTAAATATGAAAAAAAGATAATCAATACATGTAGAGTACCGTATTTACCTTTATTGACTTCTTGGTTGGTAAACCTTTACACATTTCAAAATTGATGTTGAAAACATGACTCGAATAAATAAGCTATTCAGACTTTTAGAGTGACAAAATCCATGCAAATTGATGAAGCACCTCTGGGACATCACAACTGGGACAACACAACTGAGACAACACAACTGGGGAGAAAATGTGCCACAGAAAAGTTTATTTTATTAATTTACTTTTCTCGTTAACTGATATTAATTTCGAACCAATGGCTTCTTGTTTACTTGAAGTATATGTCTCACTTGAAGTCAAATAATAATGAAGAGACAATAATGCTGCAGTCTGGAATTCAAATGAAAATTAACAATAAGTAATGAGGACGTTTGATTGTACATTAAGTAGAGACCCGTTCAATTCAAAGCCAACATCCATATGAGAGCAGCAACTTTTTCCGCAACAGGAGCCTCTCATTAATGCCAAAACACAGATATGGTTCTTTCCGCATTCAAAATATTATTGCTTCAACATTTTTTAAAAATGGGGGAATATATATGCGGGGCTGGCATTTTTCAGTCAATTTTTCAAATTTTGTTGATGCAACCATCGCAGGTGAAAAAGAGAAAAATCATTTTCTAGCTCTAAGAATCTGTTGCGATGCAACATTAAATTAATATTTTGCTTGAATTGCTTTGCAATGCTTTATGCTCAAGAAACCTTAACTTAACCTTAATTTAAGAAGACCAAGTGATTTTGATCATTTGAAATTATGAAGGTTTGGTTTCAAACACGTGGTTATTTGTCGTTGCAATCATCATCTTCGATTGTTGCTGAAAATCAAATTTCAGTTCAGTTTGAAATTGTCAGACTCAAGCCTCCTTGAACGGGTTCAATTAAATTGTCTCTTATTTGTTTCATATTCACATTGCATGTTGTTGTCCAGACATTGAATTTTTTGTATTTGTCAATCCTCTTCTGTCTCCACTTTATTCAATCTGTTTTGCAACATATCGATGTCTTCCCTCATCAGCAAAACAAGTCACTTTCATCGAACACCTTTGTTATTCGTCCAAGTGGCCATGTCATTGATGGTGTGTTGTCCTCTTTCTCGATAACTATGTCGTCTAGTTCAATGTTTGCTTGTCCGTTCTGCCAATTCTTTTGTTGCAGTGTGGATATATAATCATTAGACCAATTATTCCAGAAATCTCTGTTAAGGTTGTCCAACTTCTGTCGAGTAAGTGTTGTTGTTTCTTTTACTGAAACGGCTGCTGGTTCAGGCAATGCTGTAAATGGTCTTCATACAAGAAAATGTCCTGGTGTGAGGGCTAAAGCATCATTGGCATAATTTGAAACTGATGTAAGAGGTCTTGAGTTCAAGATATCTCTATTTGGGTCAACAGCGTTACAAAATCACCACTTGTTATTTTCCTTCTCCCAATGCTGCGATGCATATGACGGATCGTCGAATTGACTGCAAAATTGTCCTCCCAAAGTTGGGGTCCTAGAAGGAAATGTCAACCAAGTGATAGTTTTCGCAGCCAAACATGTGAACACAGATCATTTTCTAGGATATTAGCATGATTCACTTTAAGTCATTAAGGACTAGACTATTGTGAACCCTTTTACATCAAAGATGCATTGCGCCAAATAGAAAATTTTTATGTGGCAGTTTTCATTTGCTTCAGTACTAAAGCAGATCGCATGGAGCCATGTGATCACAGAGATACTGAAATTCCTTTGTTGCTAGGGCTTGTCTCAATTCAAGTTCTCAATTGGTTCCAATGAATGTTGTTGAGTTATCACTACATATTTCCCGAGGCAAACCCCGACGATCTGTGAATCGTTTCAGTGCTGCAAGACCATCTTCCTTTGTTTAAAACATCACCGGCTCCATGTGATCTGCTGTAGTACTGAAGCAAATGAAAACTGCCACAAAGTATTTCTATTTGGCTCAATGCATCTTTGATGTAAAAGGGTTTACAATAGTCTAATCTGCAATGACTTTAAGTGAATCATGCTAATATCCTTTTCCGTGACAAGTCTCCCATCTATGGCTGCAGCAATTTGGCATCAAAGCGAATGCATGGCTTGTACTTGTATAGAACACCTTCAACAACAAAAGGCCTCCAGAAATCCATATCGTGGGACAAAGTATAAACTGTTAGCTGAGGACCCCCACGAACGATTTTCTTGTGTGCTATTCGAATCAACAATTTTGTAATTGGCAACTTCTGCGGAATGAGACTTGAAAATTTTTTGCCCATAGTATTAGGTGTATATTCCAGATGTCCTGCAACTTGAATAACATTTTTCTCGTCGTCAAAGAATGTTGAAAAGCTGCAGAGTTTGCTACTTTATGAGAATTTCCTTGTTGCAATCTTCTGTGAGTGGCTCTCATATTTGAATTCTGTGTGGCCGGCAGTGGTTGTACTCGATTCAATTCTGACTTTGTCTGTCCCAGTATACCAATTCTTGGGCCCCAGTACCACCTTTTCAATTAGCATTGGCTCGGCTATCAAGTGGATTTCCTAAATTTCCTTTACCCGGGCCCCTGGCCGTACCTTTTCCATTTTCCTCATCTGATGGCTTTGAGTTTCTCTCGAACTACCTTTACTTGTACCTGGGCCCCTGTCCCTAACTTTTTTGCGACGCTAAAAAAAAACAATTTACATCCGACCTAATGAATTCCCCAAGATTGCTATGAGAAGAGTCTGTCACATCAGTTCTGCATGTCTCCCCAGGACTATCCAAACCAATACCATTGATGGGAATGGTTGACCTGCTCGTTTTATCCCCGCACTCGGCGCTGAAAGCAAAACCTCCGGCGCCAGCCCTACCAAAGTCATAAGCGATCAATTGAGATTACCGTTTCAACCTCGCCTCCGGCAATGATAGCAAGAACTGGGCCCCGGCCCTACCAAAACGACTACTGGAATCACTTGGAACCATTAAGATAACAGTTTCATCCTCTCCCCCCCCCGTGTTGAAAGCACAACCTGGGCCCCGGCCCTGCTAATACAATTACCACCTGTTGAGTGGATTGGAATTCCTGCACTGACATTGGAATTAAGTTCAGGGTCCCCCAAGTCAGATTAAACATCTGAGTTCCCAAATCTATGTGTACATCCGGCACTGAAAAAGCAACCAGGCCCCGTGGCCACAACTATACCACCAAATCCTCCTGAATTCCCTGATTAATCTATTTCATGTCCATGGATACCTCTGTCTGTGGCTGTGATCTGCTGTAGTACTGAAGCAAATGAAAACTGCCACAAAGTATTTCTATTTGGCTCAATGCATCTTTGATGTAAAAGGGTTTACAATAGTCTAATCTGCAATGACTTTAAGTGAATCATGCTAATATCCTTTTCCGTGACAAGTCTCCCATCTATGGCTGCAGCAATTTGGCATCAAAGCGAATGCATGGCTTGCACTTGTATAGAACACCTTCAACAACAAAAGGCCTCCAGAAATCCATATCGTGGGACAAAGTATAAACTGTTAGCTGAGGACCCCCACGAACGATTTTCTTGTGTGCTATTCGAATCAACAATTTTGTAATTGGCAACTTCTGCGGAATGAGACTTGAAAATTTTTTGCCCATAGTATTAGGTGTATATTCCAGATGTCCTGCAACTTGAATAACATTTTTCTCGTCGTCAAAGAATGTTGAAAAGCTGCAGAGTTTGCTACTTTATGAGAATTTCCTTGTTGCAATCTTCTGTGAGTGGCTCTCATATTTGAATTCTGTGTGGCCGGCAGTGGTTGTACTCGATTCAATTCTGACTTTGTCTGTCCCAGTATACCAATTCTTGGGCCCAGTACCACCTTTTCAATTAGCATTGGCTCGGCTATCAAGTGGATTTCCTAAATTTCCTTTACCCGGGCCCCTGGCCGTACCTTTTCCATTTTCCTCATCTGATGGCTTTGAGTTTCTCTCGAACTACCTTTACTTGTACCTGGGCCCCTGTCCCTAACTTTTTTGCGACGCTAAAAAAAAACAATTTACATCCGACCTAATGAATTCCCCAAGATTGCTATGAGAAGAGTCTGTCACATCAGTTCTGCATGTCTCCCCAGGACTATCCAAACCAATACCATTGATGGGAATGGTTGACCTGCTCGTTTTATCCCCGCACTCGGCGCTGAAAGCAAAACCTCCGGCGCCAGCCCTACCAAAGTCATAAGCGATCAATTGAGATTACCGTTTCAACCTCGCCTCCGGCAATGATAGCAAGAACTGGGCCCCGGCCCTACCAAAACGACTACTGGAATCACTTGGAACCATTAAGATAACAGTTTCATCCTCTCCCCCCCCCCCCCCGTGTTGAAAGCACAACCTGGGCCCCGGCCCTGCTAATACAATTACCACCTGTTGAGTGGATTGGAATTCCTGCACTGACATTGGAATTAAGTTCAGGGTCCCCCAAGTCAGATTAAACATCTGAGTTCCCAAATCTATGTGTACATCCGGCACTGAAAAAGCAACCAGGCCCCGTGGCCACAACTATACCACCAAATCCTCCTGAATTCCCTGATTAATCTATTTCATGTCCATGGATACCTCTGTCTGTGGCGGCTGTGTGTTGTTGTGAATGCTATCTTATTGATTTCTTATGTCAAACTCTGAAAGAAAATTTTTTGTATAAAACTGAGAAGCTATTCGTCCTTCGTATATTTAATTTCCTTGCAACGAAACTTGACGTGGATTGGTTTGCACTGTTATGACGCGATTTGAGTTCGTTTCTGGTTGGATTGAAGAAACGTTTCAAAGCTGTTTTTTCGGGCTTGCTCTGAGTTGTTTTTCTGTAGCACTTCGAATCCTAATCCTGACACCCCGCATGAACTTCAGAATGCAGGTTAATATTCTCGTCACTCTATGTATTGAAGAATGTCAGTTTTTCGTTATCAGAATCCTGTTCTCTAATTTTGACGAAACCACTGTCAAGTTCGTAGACTTGCTAATGGCCTCCGCCACTAATTCCATTGTATCGGTAGAAACAAAACTAAGTGAGGGGCAATAACTTTCCAGCTGTTTCAAAAACTCCGGTATATCCACCACAGTTTATGCTCCGACAAATCAGCGGATGCCATCCTTCGTGAAGTAGTCTGCAGTATTTTCCGTAGGAACATATTCCCAATCAGTGGCCGGAATAACTTCTTTCATTTTAGCTACGCGTTTTGCTACAAACGTACTCCACCTCCTTGGATTATCTTGTAGCCAAGCAGTTGTGACCGTTGAATCCGAACGACAGAATTTTTTCGGCTTTCGAAATCGTTTGTCATTGATTGCAGCCGACACCGCCTCGACCAGATAGGAACCAAGCAGAGCTGCACAAATTCCCAAGCGTGGGATAGAAACCGATTTGATAGCGGCCACTCGCCTGCTGGCTGTCAACATTTTTGTTTGAATGCAATCTCTAACCTTCTGGCCGAGGAAAACAACAGCAGCTTTAAGCAGTTGTTGATTCATCGCAAAAGACGTGTAGTTAATAGTCTGATTCTGACCCTGGCATTGAACCTTTCCGTTGTAAGCCAGTTTTCCAGTTCTTTAACTTCAATGCAAAGTTGTATGTATCGCTGTAGAATTCCATCTGAAAGTGGTTTTTCTCAGCTAAGTTAATCCATCCACAATAACTGGACGATTTGTGTTGGATGGTGGTTGGTGAAAGCCAGCCCAATAGATCAGAAAGGCGTGAAG
Organism: Convolutriloba macropyga; assembly: GCF_964194025.1. Classification (NCBI taxonomy): domain Eukaryota; kingdom Metazoa; phylum Xenacoelomorpha; order Acoela; family Convolutidae; genus Convolutriloba; species Convolutriloba macropyga. The sequence goes on along the minus strand of NC_134472.1, from coordinate 17,177,321 downwards.
CTTCCGAGAAGACTCCGTCTTTTTGTTTTTGGCGTCTCCTTATCAAGTTTAACTGTAAATCCAATTTGATTAGGGCTTCGTTTCCATTGTAAGCTCAGTGTCCTGATATTTTAATCTTCATTTTTGATTACCATTTCATCTTCAGTTTCTCCTAAACTTCAAGCAAGTCTTGAAACTAATCGTGAGTCACTGGAAGCCCATTTCCTTGTGTCAAAACCTGCAGCGCCAAGAGTTTTGATGAAAGCAAGCGTCCTGCAGTTTTTCAGCTGCCTGAAAGTTAAAGGAACCTGTGAGTAAATCATCCATACACATCAGTGGTCATACACAAGCCGAGGTTGTCGACCTCTCGTTCTTTCAGCAAGAACTTGGCGACGTCGGATCGAATGATACGATAAAGCAGCAATACTGTTAGTTACCCGTGTCAATTGATACAACTCAATTGTTTCTGAATCTGGGTCTTTCCAAAGAATACGGTGATAAACTTTTTCAAATCTACTTGACGATACATCTTTGCAACAGCTGCTGATAGTGCAAGCTGATATTAGTGGAATGTAATCAAAATGCAGAATAAATCTTTTTGAATTTTCGGTCCAACCATCATTCTGTCATTCAAAGACAAACCCGCTGCTGTCTTTGGAGATCCGTCAAAAACTCGTAATTTGGTTTGCAAACTTGATGACAAAGATATGAGATCTGTGACGGAAGAAAACGTTCTGACTTCGGTACCTTTACCCTATGACCAATGTTTATAAATTCTTCTATGAAGTCCTTGCACCTTTTTTTCCAGTTATATAAGGCTTTTAAGTCGCCGCCTTGCTTGCAGGAAAGAATCCCCCAACTGCTTTGTCTAATCTTTGAAAGGCAGTTTCACAATTAAACGACTTTCAGTGCTTCGTTTTGTTTCCCTGAAATGTTGATCACAACGTTTCTCCTCGCTTGTCCAAAATTTTGCTGTTGGGATTTCCTCTATTTCGCAGAAACGCTGTAAATTTTCTGGTTCTGATTTAAAAAAGGTCTAAGAAATTTTTGAAGGAATTGTTTTGGTTTGTTCCTTTCCAATTACAAACCAACCAAACATTGAAAGCCTGTAGGTTATTCCAAAGTTTGGTTCCTTTAAATTGTTATCGATCATGAGGTCTTCATAATGAGCAGCTCCAACCAATAAGTCAATACTTTATGGTTTGCGAAAGTCTGGGTCTGCCAATTGTAATTCTGACTGTTTCCCACAGGCAAGTATCAATGAAACGAGATGGCAGATTGTCGTTCAATTTTGTCAAAAGAGACGCACTTATGGTAACTGATGATGATCACTTCTTCCATTTGATGGAAAGATCAACCTTGCCCTTGTGGTCTTGAACCTCTGTCCCTCTGAGGCAAAACACTGGTGAGGCTGCTTTTCTTCTTCAACTTTAGACGTTGTACAGCGGCTTCTTTTATTAGGTTGTTCTGCGCTGCAGAATCCAGTAAAGCGCTGAGTTGAAACAGATGAAGCAGTTTCTCCCTGAATATTGACGGGAATGATAGCTGTTTGGAGAAAAATCTCAGCGGTTTTTGAATCAGGGTTGCGGTAATTTTGCTTACATCTTTCGCTTTTGTCGTTGTAGATGCTGTTGCAGGATTTTGGTTTATTATGTCATCTACCTGCCTGTCATCTACCCTCGTTATGTCATCTTCTTCGTTACGTCATCTACTCAAAAATATGTTTCGTTTCGTTGTTTGTTCATTTGCTATGAATATTTTCCAGATGCAAAGCAGTATGACGTTTTCGACCACACTGCTTGCATTTGGACTTATCACAATCTTCTGACCTATGCCCAGGTCGCAAACAATTGAAACAGGTTTTTCACTATATCAACTCAGAACGTGCCTTCACTGAAACTTTCTTAAATTTTCCGCATTTGAAAATTTTGTGGGTTCCTTCACATCACTCACATTGCTGCTCCAAGGCTGCCAAATGTATACAAATGACGCAAGATTGTATTTTGTTGTTGCTCAGTAGTTTCCATGGCTTAGCCGTTTCCAAGTGCAGTTGTTGCTCCCAACGCTTAAGCCCGTTCCTCCAAGAACAATCGAAGCTCTGCGTATTTTTTGAGGATCCTTGTCCTTGGTTGATTGCTCCCAGGGTTTTCTTGTTTCTGCTGGCAGCTTCTCACTGATCAAATAGACAAAAAGTCCTGACTATTTACGGGTTCTCTTAAGTTCTGCAAGGCAAGTCGATGTTCGTTCAATGCTTCAAACAAATTTCTCAAGTCCTTGGCGTTGTCAGAGAACGATGAAACAATTGAATAAAGATCCGTTCGAATAATAATTCTTTTGTTTTCGTATCTGTTAAGATCTCCATAACGACGTCAAAATTGGGGTCTATTACTGGTTTCGAAAATAACAGTTTTTCTGCAGCTCCTTTTAATGAAGACTTTTGTAGCTTCTGGCTACCTTGAAGAGCAATCTTGTCAATAACTGCGCCTTTGCACAAATCATAGAATGATGTCCACTCCATGTAGTTCCCAGAGAAAATTGGCAAGTTAAGTTTGAAATTTGTTGTTCATTGTTAACCTCGAAATTTCTTAAAACATTGAGCTCAAAGCAGTTGATGTTCCCCCTGAGACGAACGTTCGAAGCGTTCAGTGGAGCGCTTTATTACGTCAATATTCTGAGTTAGTGTGTCGTCGACTTTGGACTCCACAAAGTGTCACTATCAAGTGCTTCAGGTTCTGTTTTGCTGCAGTTGCTTTCATTTGACTAGGCAGCTTTGCCTTCGTCCAAGAAGCGGTGAAAATCGATCCAAACGGTGATGTCTGCTTCTCTTATTTTAGCGGCTCTTTTTCATTATCATTTCTGCTTCACTGTTGAATCTTAAGGCGACACTTCGGTGTGATCCCTGAGAATGCCTTTGCATTTCAATATTGGACACGTTGACGCAAGATTTTTTATCTGGTGACGGTTGTAGTGGAACTTCGGTCTCTGTTCCCGTTTTCTTGTCTTTGTCTTGTGTCCTTTTCTTTGTCTTTGATATTTTATCCTTTTCTTTGTCTTGGATCTTTTCGTGCTCTTTGCTTCAAACTAGGAACAAATTACATAAACGAAAGGATTTGAATTTGGGGTTTCAACCATCCCCCTACAAAAAGTGCTGCCACTTTAAGCGCGCGAAGTTATCTTGAGAACTTCGGGGGCGTAAATGAGCTTAAAAAGTTCTCTGTGAGAACTGACAGAGAGAGAGAGAGAGAGAGAGAGAGAGAGAGAGAGATTGTTGTCCCCGAAAAAAAACTTTTGAAACCGTTGAGTATGTAGTTCTTCCACTAGACTAATTTCTTTACCAGGTAGTAAGTTTGGGTTAATTAACCTAGTTATGCAATTTAATCATCTTGTGAAACTTTAGGGGTGTTGTCTAGTGGAGGTCCGCCTTTTAAGGTGTCCCTTTAAGATTCTCCTTTTAGATTATGACTAAAATTTGGAGAGAGTGAATGCTTTTGCATCCTAATGATTTGACTATTTTATTCTTAACCTAATTTTCGGCGGACCAAATGTTGAGATGCACCATTAAATTAATATTTTGCTTTAATTGTTATGAAATGCTTCATGCTCCAGAAATTGAAGCTCAAGAAGACCAAGTGAATTTGATAATATCGTTTGAATTTATGAAGTTCTGGTTTAAAGAATGTGGTTATTTGTCGTTGCAATCATCATCTTCGGCTGTTGCTGAGGGTCAAAATTTAGTTGAGTTTGAAACTACAACAAAATCTAATTTTCATTTAAACGAAAAAATTAGCTTTTCTGGTTTTCTAAAAAGAGGAACACCTAAAAATTTCGAACCGAAAACGAAAAACATCTCGAAGAACATAGCTTAAAACAAACTGAAAAAACTGTAGTATATTAAGTTGAATAAGATAGTGTTTCATTTTCACGAGTAACTATTCATAGTTTCAAGCCAAAAAATTGAATATATAAACTATTTGAGCAGACTTTTTGATCTTTTCCGTTTGTGCCCCCAGTACGTTATGCTTCCCCCAATTACAGAGCACGTGCCATTACATAGTAAATCACTATGTGAAATTATGGCACGTTCGTCTGGGGGACGCAAATAGTATGCACCCACTCAGCGGGGGGGGGGCACAAACGGAGAAGATCCAACTTTTCAAACAAATTTTTTGTTTTTTTGATAGCAAAATTTTGTAAATAAAATTCTCATCCGCCATTTTGGCTTTTGCTGATTAAAAAATATCGTACAAACCAATGTATTTCTGTTTCGAAAACAATTTTTTGCCGAGCAGAACACATGCAGAGAATTCAGAGCTCTGAAGATACCAAAAATCAACCTTGAAAGTGTATGACTAAAACTAGAAACAATTTCTCTTCTAAATTCTGAAGTGGTTTCGAGATCAAAAATAGATTTCGTGAATTAAGAAAAAGACACAATTTAGTATAGAAAAGAAAATGGCGGAACGCTTATTTTTATATTCTTTATTTTGTCAAATCATCCGAACCAACTAATCCCATGTAGTATAATGCACTACTAAGGAATTTGAGAAAGTTAATGGAAGTCCAGGCGTAAAAACAACAATCCAAAAAAATCAAAGTACAAATATAATCTATTTATTTTGAAGTTGCTCCTCGACCTGATCTTTTCTAGTCTGTGAGCAATTCTGTCAAGTGACAATTTGTTTAGTAGATTGATTCTGAAACTCCACAAATGAGACACTAAGAGTTTTTGAAAAGCTGTACAAAAAATCTATTCAGTTTTTTTAAATAACTTAAAATTTCTTCCTAATAAACTCAGAAAATCCGAATTGTTTTAAAATTAAAATTTCTATAGTTTTCTTTTATTACAAAAATGATGAAACTTTTCTTTTCGTTAAAAAAATAATCCAAGATTGTTAATGGATCACCTGGAGTGAAAATATAAAAAATCTAAGTACAAAATTAATCTTTTTTTGAAATTACTCTTCCACCTGATCTTTTCTAGTCTGTGAGCGATTGTGTCAATTGACAATTTATGAAGTTCATTGATTGTGAAACTCCACAACATAGAGACGAAGAGTTTTTGAAAAGCTACAAAAAATCTATTCAGTTTTCTTTTAAATTATTTAAATTTTCTATTTCTTACAAACTTCTGAAAAAAATTTAATGGGAAAAAATTGCCATTTTAAAAACTAACCCAAAGAGTGAAAAAACCAAAACATAAAACTTACTGATAACAAAATATCTTCAACACTACTAAATATTTAATTTTAGTACAACAAAAAAGGTTTTGTTTACATGTGGGCCACAAATAGGAGAGCAAAATCTGATAGATATCTTTTAAAATTAGCAAAACCACCTGAAACTTGCTTTAAATTGCGGTTATTTTTCAAACAAAATTTTATGTTGACCAAATCAAATTAGTGAGTCATCTATAAAATTTTGAAAAATAATGGGCCCTTCATGGGCCCAAGAATTTAAAAATGAAACATTTTTTAAGACCTTCTGAAAAATTCATTTCAAATTTTCTGTATTCTATATTTTGTCAGCGAAGATTGTTCAGTCGAATCTGCAGAACTATAATGCAATACCAAGAAAATTAAGACGTACATGGTTAGCAGACCGCCTGGTTTAAACTTTCACAAGATTAATTCATTTTTTAGAAAAATATTTTTGGAATATTTTTGACCATCTTTATTGTGAAATAGCTCTTCCACTTGATCTCTTCGAAACTGTGAGCGATTCTGTCATTTAGCAAACCAAACAAATTCGATTGTTGAAACCACAACAATTAAAAAATTGATAATTTGAAACTTGAGAAATTAATTTGTTAATTTTGAGGTTATTGTAAAAATTTGAGAATTTTCGACTTCCTTAGAAATATAATCCAAAGAGTGAAGGGGACCCTAGCAGACCCTAGCATTTTTCACAACTTCCGATAAAGAAGAACATATAAGATCTCCTTAAAAACGAATTTTGAAGAAAACAATGAGCAAACCTTCTGTTATTTTCTTTCCCACAAAGGCGCATTAATATCTAAGAGGTTCATTTTCGATTTAAAAAACACGATATTTCTTAAACCTAAGAAATGAGAGCGCGCGCCTTTTACAACAGTCAATTTTCATCAAGTTTACAATTAAAAAGCAACTGTTACGTACCTTTCGCATATTTTGAGCACGGCCTCGATCGGATTGGCAGATTTCGTAGGCAGGTCTGGTTGGTCAAAGATGGGCCTCAGTTTCACAGTCTGCTTAGAAGACACGGGGATCTCCGAGTTGATCTCATCAAAGAAAGGAATCAAGAACTGTTCAATTATATCCCGATCAGATACCACTACGCCCACAGTTAAGTTGAACACTTTCGTTTTGGCAAGATTTCGCATTCTGGCGAATTCCGAGGAATCTATCGGGAAAGCAGTCGATGTCGCAACTTGAGGGTTCCTGTTTGAATCAAAGTCCCTTCGATTGTTCACGGGTTGATCAGGCCTTTGGGCGTTATCATACTGAGCAGATGCGTTTAGCGCCAGGTTAAGTAGTAATGATGAGTGCATTAATAAGATACTAATTAAGGAGAAGTTACGCGATAGAACAAAGTACCTTTTGAAATATTTAAAGGCCATTTTGAATTATAAGAAGGAAGTTCTAAGATATTTTTAAATAAAGAAGCGGATTCAAATATCAAATATGCGCAAGAAATGCAAAACTGATAACTGATTGCAGTAAATTAAAGCTTTTGTTATTTAAGATCAAAGATTATCAAATGAATAATTTACAAATGGGGTTCAAAATGAAATTGCTTTAATTCGCTTCAAACGAGTGAGAGCAGAAGCAATAGATAATTTATCAAGATAACGTTCCGGAAGAGTAATTTTGTAAAGAATGAATGATCATAGATTATACGTATTGCATTAGCCGGCCGGTGTCAATGTGACAATAAAAAGGATCGATAAGACATCGTTGGACCATTCATCTTCTTCAAATAATTTGATCTCTCTTTCAACTCACAGCCTGAAGATTAAAAGTGAAGGATTAATTGACATACAATTGACTGTAGTGAGATATAGCTGCCAACTAACTATCACCAAAGAGAAGACATTTCAGGAGACTGATCGATTTTACGTCTTTCTACAGTACCCACGCGTGTAAATAGCTACCAATTACCTTACAGCTAGAACCACTCAAAGAGGAGAAAACGAAAATTCCGTTCTGTTTCTGGTTATAGAACTTCAATTAGTGCAAAACTTAAGATATAACTAATTAAATTAACTAACAAAATTAGAAACTTTGTACAAGACAACTAAAAATCGGAAAAATATGACGCTGTTGATAAAAAACCGCGCCATTAATATAACAGACAATTAGGGATATTAAAGCCAATATAGTTTATTGAATTAGGAAAACGGTGGAATTGAATGTTTTTGAGCGAATATCAGCGGCGCGCCTGACCAATTCTGAAACAATTGCTGCGTCTAAATAAAATTGCACCTTTTCTGTTGCTGTGTGTAAAATAATAGCGGAAGCAATCCAAAGCTGTAATTCGCAAAAAAATAATACAAATAACGCAACTTGCATTGCTTTCCCAATTGTTTTCCATGTTTAGAAAAGCGCCTTTAAAGGTAGGAAGATGCCCCCTTCTTTCCCCCTCAGTTACAATATCTACCTCCTTTCTATCTATCTATCTATCTATCTATATAACTGTATATATTATATTGCGCTTCAAGCAAGCAATAATGCATTGCCACACTTTTGGCAGAAAATAAAGCAAAATATTTATCAGCTCTCAGAAATTTAATTAAGATCACGGCAACAATAATTTATTAGAAAGGGGTTAATTGAGCAATAAATTGAAACGTAGCATAATTTAGCAAAATTGCACTTCAATACATTCCGAAAAACAGCAACTTTTTTAATATAAAGCAGCCATAGTGAAAAATGAAATGGAAGGAAAAAGAAAGATAGAGCAGTGCTTGTTTTAAATATGGTACAATTTTCCTACACTTCAATTGGCTGGCGGGAATGAAAAAAGATTTCACATTTCGTTTAATTCAATTCCTCAGTTTTATCTCAATGGTACTGTGCCTTCTAACTATTATTATTATTCCACTACAACTACCACTAAAATAGTACACTTAGTCTACAAATGTATCAAATGGGGTAGAGGTCAGTCACGTCAAAAATAGATGCATTTAACGCTGACACGCTAAATAATTGTAGCTAAAAGCTATATCTCCAGCAGTTTTGCCATGATACTTTTGTCCGATCATTTTCCATGCCAAGTCAATTCTATACATTTCTGTTCCAAATCTTAAATAACTCGGTCAAGTAACTCCACTCTATCAAAAAGTAACCAGACTCAAATTAAGATCGCGTAACAATGAAAATTTCTAATTTTAAAGTTCCAACATTACTTACTTTTAATGGGGGAACTATAACAGGCTATCTCCTTCTTCTCCAGCCGAAATTGAAAAACTTTACGCATTCAAGGAAGATAAGCGTGGAACCATTTCAAAGCTAATTAAGTGTAAAACTGAGCTCCCTAGAAAACCCATGAACTTGCTTGAACGCACGCAAACACAAACACACACACACTATATATATATATATATATATATATATATATATATATATATATATATATATATATAAAAAATATATTATATATTTTATATATATACATATATATATATATATATATATATATATACGCACGCACTACCGCCACCACCACCATCATCGAGAACCACTGCCGCCTCACCAACCGCCAACATCACCAGAAACAATTTTTCATTCTAATAGCCGCATCATCTATTCAGCTGGCTAACAATCCGCTCTCTAATACAATATAAACAAATCGGATTGCATTGCGACTCTTCCTTTTTCTATTCGGACTTATTCGCCCAATTTCGGGTCCTATACAGGGCCGTGTTAAAAATTTTTTTGACAAATTGGTCTTTAACTAAGGCGGGCCATACTCGAGATTTTTCATGCTGTTTTTTTGATAAATAACGGTAAGTTTTTTGTTTTCCAACTACTTCTGAAACGGGATAAATAGATATTGTCAGAAGGCGTTCAACATGCACGAAGGTTCCAGGCTATCTTTAGTAGTCTCATGATTGCTTAGTGTGCTGAAGTTATCGCCCAGATATAAAGTTAAGTTAACGTGCTTCTAAGGCCTTTTTTTGAGCTCAAAAAGGGGTCGTTCTCCAAAAATGGCAAGTTTTTTGAAAATAATGTCTACACGTGACATCACTCGTAGCACATATTGGCCTTTTCCGATTAAGAGCTTCGTTCCATTAGATTATTTGCGGTCAATGTCTTGGTATTGTAAAATGCAAAAAAACATAACCAACTAAACGTCGGAAGAATTGCTCTTGAACGACTAGTGGGAGCTCTAATCAATTGCAGCCTGCTTCAGTCGGGGGGGGGGAGAGCCTAAATGGGACTAAGAAGTTCTTTAGTGGGCTTCAAATAACCACATTAGAGGTTAACATATACCACTATTAAGATTTAAAGTAAAAAATGACACCAGTTTCGGCGCATTTTTCATTTGACTTTAAGTATTGAATTGCCGCCAATTGAGTTCAGCTGCTTGAAATTGTGATTGATAGAGAATTTTAGATCACGCGAAACGCAAAAAGTCAAGGGCGTAAAAGTCACTCGAAAAGTCAAAATTGTCAAGCGAAAGTTTTGCATAAAAAAGGACACACGTTTACAATAATTGCTATGAACTACGTTCAAGAGCAATTAATTACTGAAGAGAGCATCTTCGACTCAAGTTTCTTCTAAGAAAATTGTCATTTTGAGCTTTTTTTCAGTTGAAGGGACCAAAAAACATTAGTGTCGGCAGAAAAATTTCATTAGTGTCGTCAGAAAAACTATTTGTTGCATCTTGGCAAACAAAGGTCGAAAAACTGAATTTCTCTGATTACTTTCTACTTCAAAAGTACAAAAACCTAGCAGACAACAAATGCAAAATCACGAGAGCTTGATCAAAAAGTACAAAATACTTTAAAATGTCTTTAAAAGTTTTTCCAATTACATAAAGAACTCCAATTACATTATGCTGTCACAGAAAACGTAGCTAAAAAATGCTGTCACCCAAACAAACTCCTCTACGGCTAAAAATTGCGCAAGCTACAAATGAAAAAATGAACAAGAACGTGAGAAAAAAATCTGCAAAAACTTGAACAGATGGCTGAAAGTATCAGCGACTGAATATCATTATCTAAATTGGAGATGCAATTAGTGCATAAAAAAGTACAAAAATGCAACTAGTACATAAAAAATGATGGTTTCGTACCAGAAAGTTAGAAGCAAGAAATAATGCAAACAGAAATTCTCACACTGAAGAAGTCGGAAAAACACAATTGCACATAGGAATCAAACTTCACCAAATCCCCTGAATGAAAAGTAAACAATGAAAAGTGAAGACTGGGCCATATTATGGTATTACAAGCATTAACGATTCTATTCGAGGTTTATTTTACAAAGATGTTTCGCATTGTTCTATTCAAGTTATTTTATCATTAAAAGTAAAATAAAACGTAAACATGCCAAAAGAACCATGAAAAAATTTGGGAACCAGAAAAAAGCGTCGTTTTAAAGAATAAAAAATTCATTACAATTTGGAGCTAAATTCTTATTGCATAAACGTAGTCAGATGACATTCGTTACATAATAATGCAGAGAGTACATTACAAGGTGAAAAAATTTTCAAAAAATGAAACAAAGCAAGCATGCTTCCGGATAATAATTCAGCATCCCGGCGCAATTCTATCGCATTTTGTACTTTCCGGTACACATTTTTTAAAGCGAAGGAATTGAAATGTTACGTAATCTTAACTTTTCAATCTGCTTTGTTTTTTGAAAACCTCAATAACCAAAATTAGATGGAATTTTTCACATCAAAAGTTTTGTCGTCACTTAACAATGTAGGAGCCAGATTTCGAACGGTTCCACATCTACAATAATCTACTTCTTTTTATCCGTATTTCATTCGAACAAGAACTTGAAACACTACGCAAGATTAAAAAAATCCAGTATAAATAGATTAAACTTCACTGGAAAACAATGACATTGTAAAAATACTTATTTTAATTTCCACTGAAAACTCTTAATTAAATTCTCTTTCCTGATTTTTTAGAATTAACCACATCCCCAAAATGTATAAACCCTCCATAATAGATATCCTACACCTTCACAATAGCGCAATGAAAAATTGTAATGAAAAACGCCACGCTTATTTTCTATACTTGTTCATACGAACAACAATCACTGCAAGATTGCAAAAATCTTTATCTTCTCTTTTTCAAATGGTATATGGAAAAAAAGTTCGCTTAAGAACTCTGGACTAGCAGCATTATTCGTAAAAGAGTTTTAAAAAAGTTCACAGATTTAAGAACCATTACTTAAGTTTTTTTGCTATTTTTAACATAAAATGAGCAATTGCTATTTTTAACATAAAATGAGCAAATTAATGTTCATCAAATTAACTGCTGTTATTCGGCCAAAATAGCATAAGCGTCAGCTCGAAATAAAACTTATTCAAGGAACTTGGGCTTTTTGTCGGTCGATAACTTTGAACCACGTGATTTTTTTTTCGAATTTAAATGCGCCAGAACATGATTATCTGGCGCATTGACACTCCCCAGTTATATTGCTCATGAAGCATATACCGTGCAATTTCATCACAATGTCTTTTAAGTGTAAAATATAAAAGAAACGACTTGCCACACTTCAAGAAGAGAACGCAACGAGTTGAAAAGTAGGCATGAATATCTTTTGTCAGATTTTAAAACGTAGCCAAAAAGGTTGAAACAAAATTGCTCTTGGAGTTTGAAAACAACAGAAACCACATTATAATAATTCAGATATCGACACCTAAGGATTATTCTGCGTTTCTAAAACGGATTTATACTAACACAAAAATCAAAAAAATTTCACCGCAACAATTATTAGAGAACTTTGACTGCAGGGTCCGTCGAACTTTCAGGATCCAGAATTCCAACTACTGCTTGATACTCCATAAGCTACTTTTTAAACCTTTATTCAATAATACGAAAACTACAGGTTGTATTTCGCTGAAACAGTTGATAAAAACACATCAGAAAAAAATGCAATATACTCGTGTTAACTTTTTCTCAATAACTTGGAACCGCACGAGAAACTGAAAAAAATAGATTTTTATAATTTACATGAGCCGGGATATGATGACATCGCGCATTGCCTCTCCAATGGCCCTCGGGTAGAAGATACAATGCAGAGGCAGCATACCCCCTGCAATTTTATAACAATGAGTTTTACATTGTCAACACAAGAAATAAGTTGAAACACAATATTGAAAACATCAGAAAGGCTTGTAGTACTGCTGTTGCCAAAAAATGCAGCATTTAAAAATAAACACATTTTACTTTTCACTGACCAAGCTAATTAAAATTCCTTTCTAAATTTTCAGAATCCCCCACCCGCCGCATCGGCCATAGATCAAACACCCTCCATAATTGATAATCTATATTAATTGTATTAAAAACCCGCCGCCTATATTTTATACTAATATATACAAACTATTATCACTGAAATAGAGGAAAAGCAATCATCATGTCGGTTTCAATCATCATGTTGGGAAACAGTAAAAGGTTTTTAGAACTGGAACGCGCGAGATATGATGACAACGCACGATGCTTCTCTCTCTCATTGGCGTAGATGATAGAACACTTATTAAATTTAAGAATAGACTGTAAGGAGTTCATAGTAAACACTTTAATAGTAGTTACATTCCCCAGTAACTCCATAAATAATATTTACACCTTAAAATGGTTCTACTTCTTTTCACCCTGACTCATTTAACCCAGCATATTTTAACCCCGTATCTTTTAACCCCTATATCATTTCACCCCTCTATCATTTCATACCGCCAATTAGGAGTCGACATTAAAGGCATATTTTGTCATAATTAAGTAGATAATTTAATCCCATGTTCGCTTGTGGTAGTTTCATATCAAGACCCACGGGCCGCTAAGGCATGGCCATGGCCCGCGAGGCATGGCCAAATGACTATATTGCTAATTAAATAGTCCTTATTTTACAAAAGATTAAAATCGGGGTGAAATGATAGAGGGGTTAAATGATGGAGGGGTGAAAAAATCGGGGTTAAATGATAGGGGGGGGGGGGGTAAATAAATAGGGGTGAAAAAGCGGGACACCCTTAAAATAGCAGATGTGATTTTTTAAAAAATTCCGCCACCCATTTCACTTATTAGGCTACACAAACTAATATCAGCAAAACTAGTCAAACAGCAAACATCAATTTGCTCACATTTGGCAACGAAAACAAAAATTTTGGTCACGGGCGGGGAGGAAATAATTGCGGTTTTTTTAATTTAGTTTCTTTGTTCTATTTTAGACTAATTAGGCGTTCTGCTAACAGGCGGATCATTTTTGAATTACCATCAGCTTGATCACAGTCGCCTACAGCAGTCATAAATCCGGAGCCTCAATTTTATTTTTATTTAACTCTTCCGCTCAAATCGCTTTTCAGTTCTGGTTCAGTCTAAGCGCGTACAAAGCACACAACATACAAACACGCTCACTGTATTCAAGTTCAATTTTTATTTGCTGCAATAAAACAGATACCCACTTTTTGCGTGATACCACAGGCCCCTTTTGAAATTGAATTTGATGTTAGGGGCGTAATCACTTCTACCAGTTACGCACAACATACCATTGAGTGTCTATGTTTTTTATTAACAAATCAAAATTGAATCAGCTATTTCATGAACGGCGAATTACACCATTAAACTAAAATAAGAACTAAGCGTTCTAAGTAATATCGCAAAAATTGAATTTGAGGAAATTAAAATTGCAGAAAGAACATAATTGACAAAATCAGAAAAGGAACATTAATTTGAGATAAGGATAACACGAAACTCACCTTTATAATATCCGGTTCTTTTCGCCAAAAGCGATCCTTCATTCAATGGTCAAATTATAAATTCATAATATATCTACTTGGCGTCCAAAGAATAGTTGAACGGTGCAGCCTTTCCAACTAAGCAAAATACCGACTAGCCCAACAAATTTGTAAGTATATATGGTAATTGAAGCAAATCCTCGATAAAATCGGAGATAATCGGAATTCAACGGCAACTGAACAGCGTTCAATTCACTCCACGTTCATTAAAGCTCACCACTTGTCAGGTCTCGAATAATAGACGCAATTGCAACCTAAACTGAGGGGATATAAGTCCCCGCGGAGGCATAAAATTAGCCAGGCGTGAATCTTACGTCTTCATCGTCTTACAGAAGATTAACAACAGTCTAATCCAATTGTCTTTTCTGCTCCATAGAGAACGCAAGATAGGAAAAACTCATGAAAACACACTGTAGCCTGACTGTGAGATAACCCCACCAATAAACACAGCTACCATTGTTGTTATTGCGACATGTGCTAAACTAGCCATTGGTAACTGAAACAGATCATAATCACGTTTATCAATTCTAATCTGCCGTTTGTTCAGGCGGACAAATTATGTTTTCCCAGATATTTTACGACTCATTTTTTGCATATATCCAGGAACAAGCCAATAGCATTGTCTATAAAGTGGTCAAATGTATTCTTAACTTAAATGATCATTTCATGTTGAACTAAACATTGTGTGCAAATTTTAGCTCTAAAAACGTGTTGTAAAAATATCAGTACGACTTAAGCGGACCATTTGATGTCATATAAGAGATAAAAACAAACCAGTTTCATGTTAGCCCAACGCTTTCCTAACCTTTGCTACCCGAGCAAAACTAGAGTTTAGTTTCCTGACAAAATTCTATACAACTTTTATTTTCAAAATTAAGAGAGACTATTTTCAAGAAATACCACCAATATTTTCTCTTGCACTAGAAAGAAAGAACTTAGAACTTGCTAACTTAATTTAGTGATCAGATAAGAAAAAACCATACACAAAAATCAATTAGAGGAGATAGATACAAATCAACTCAGTTGGTTTTGCAACTTATTATTTTGTTTTATTAATTGAAAAATCGCACCTTGAGAGCTGATCAAATATAAAAAACTTACTAATTCGAGCTCTACATTTTGTTAGAATTAGCCAATATTTGTAAATAATTCCTAGGAGACGCAATGCAAAATACCAAAGGCTCATTTGAATCTGTGCGTGGTATACTAAGTTCCGAGCTTCCCCATTTTAATTATTTAATTTTTTAAAAGCAACCTTCATTAGTCAAATCAAATTTTGAATATGACCCAGCAGAAAATGAATACAGAAAAAAAATCAAAGACTCTAACAAATGCCCATTGATTGTTTTTTTTTCTAAAACAAAAAGTAGACCACCCTTTTTACGGTACAAAAAATCTGCTGTTTCTCTAGAGTTAAGAATTGAATAAGGACAAAAAAATCGTGTTTGCTGAACTAACGAAATACAAGGAGTCGCATTTACTAAAAAAGTATTTTCCAAATACACCGAATTTTGGTAATTATTTTTGATTATTAAACAGAAAATACGAAACATGAGGCTTTGTATTAAGTACCCTCTTCTAAAGCCTTCTTCGCCATCAAACTAACATTCCCTTCTATCGACATTAAGAATTTAAGACTATTTAAAAAAAATAAAATCAACGTGGCTATTGATTCCCTCAAAGTTTATACTGCATACATTTAAAGCCAGTTAATTTCGTGCTACGCACTCTTATCCATCCTTTAGGTTGATCCATCCATTTTCAGTCTATTCCTTCTTTTGTCGAATCTCAACTTCAGCATTTCAACAAAAACACCTTCTTGCCAAATTAGTTTTGATTTTTTTTATGTTGAAACTATTTTTTCAACTTGCTTGTCAAGATAACCTCGTAGTTTTTTAAAATGGCCAGAACAAGAAAACCTTTTGCGCTTCAAGAGATGTGCCAACTTAATGTAAACCATTGTAGTTTCAATGCGGTTTTGTAATTTTTCATTTTACACAAAGATTCCGATATAGATGTTGTTCCTCTAGCAGTTATGTCTTAACCGTATGAGTAAGGACAAAACTGCATACAATACATTTGCTCAATTACGTCAAAATAAATCAATGACAAAAAGTTTTACATTAGTCAATTTTTTAAAAGCTTATGTAAAAATAGTTTTCCGATTCATGGTTTTCAATTGCTTGTTTCAACCTTTTTCACTCCATCAGATTTTTCAACACATTTTTAATGAGGAAAAACGTGAGCTGAATTCAAACGATTATTTTTCTGTGATTATCGAGTGTTTGCTTTTCAATTCAATATTTTGTAGCATCTTCACAAAGTGCGAAATTTATAAATTGATTTCAGGGGACAAAATCTCACTGAGAATGTTCTTACAAATTTACAATGCGGCTTGATATTTTTTGAGTTGGCTGCAGACGATTTTATCAAAAAGATCTTTACGGACGAGGATGAGAAGGGGGTTGCAATATTGCCTCATTATTTTTAATATGGATTAAAAATGATATTTTTCCAACTTTGCACATCCTAGGTGTCTAAAAATTGTGGCAACAATTTCAAATCTGCAAGTATTGATTAGCGGTTCGAAATTATCAGTTACAAGGTTTTTACAACGGCATTAGAAAAAAAACCGTCGTTCGCTCTCGTCACAATAAAACTCCTTGTGCACTGCTAACTACAAGCCCAAAATCAGAAGCAAAAACAAGATATTTGATTTTAAATAGCCTAAAATTAATCGTCATGTTTAAAAATTAAGCTGTCGTATTTAAATTAATGATGTCATAGATAATCGGTAAATAATGTAAGGATTTTAAACAAGAGGATGTCAAAGCATTTTACAGCTTTCCAGATAACTCAATAACAGCCAATAAGTTTGTCTTCGAACTCTTGAACAAGTCTGGTGAGACAGATTTCAATGTGTCCATTAACAAAATCGATCAGAACACATCTATTCAATGCTCAAGAAATACTTCAGAGACTTAATTGACAAACTTCTTCTCCACAAAATGAAACTACAATTTTAAGTCCATTTGACAAACTTTTTGAGTTTTGACAGAAAATGGTCTCCAAACCGTCAGATATCGCTCTTGAGAGCGGATTAACAAGCCCCACAAAACTTGCGACACCAAAATTTTGGTCGAGAGACAAATGGTACTGGATTATCACCAGATCAATAAACGTCGATAAATTATCAGCATCCAGATATTTTTAAAATGTCTTGTAACAAAACCACGCGAGGACCCTTTTAAAATTGCTTAGCTGACTAGAAATCAAACGCCTCATGCAGGGAAGAGCTATCGCAGTGAATAAAAATTTATCCACAATGAGGTGAATTTCAAATATAAAAGATGAAGTGTCTCATAACAGAGCGGTTCAGTTTTTGTGTTTCCACGTTCCTAAATGGGTAAAACGCCTTCTGTAATTGTTAAGCATGAAAATTGACCTGTTCCTTTTTGAAATGACCACAATCTCGTTTTCCTGTTCCCTCAAATCAGGGCGGAACGCTGACCTAAAAAGGTGCTTACAAAGTACACAAGATAAAACACTAGCAAGGCCCCCAGTGATTATTGCATTTCGATATGACAGCGAAAACTGTCTACCTGACATTAAAGCAATAAAATCACATAAAATACGATAACAGCCTCCCTCACTTCCATTTGCCTAGACTTTATAACTGATGTTTTTAACCTGCGAAAAAGTAAATGGCCCTATTACATTAATTCAAGTGTACAATATTTCCTATTATAGAAAACACTCATAGAAAACTGATTTGGCCTCTTTCCGATTATAGACACCCGCTTATGATGAACCAACTTAACTCGGACACCAGCACTTTTCTGAGAACTAAAAACTAAACCAAGAAATGCTTAAGCTTTTTTTCAAATACACTTTAGCTGAGAGCAAATAAACAATTTTTTTACGGTCAATTATTTTCAAGGAATGGAAGATTTTTTTAAAAGATACACTACGCTAGGCTGATAAATTATTCAGCTCTACAGATTCATAATGGCTGATCAACGAAAGCACAAACTTAAACTCTACAGCTGGATAAATTACCAACAAAACTGACCAATAAATCCAAGTACGAAATTTCTGACATATGTTTTCTGGGAGATTTTGTTTTCGCAACAAAACCACAAACATCGAGAATTCTCATTCCTGTCTACTTCCAAAAATGCTGGTGTAATCGGATACAGAAAAACCAACTTCCAAATGGGGGTTAGGAACTTCATACCAGCCCAACTTCTTTGTTCAGCCAATTTTGCTCAATCAATAAATTGAAATTTTAAAAATAACTCTACTGGCTCTACTTTACTAGCAAATTTTCATGAGGCAAATAAAAAGACTTCAAGATACTTGTGAACATGGAAATAAAATACAGCATTGCATTTCTGACATATACAATGATTTCGTTATAAATATGGCTCAATTGAATGAAACCATTTCAGGTAAAAAATCATTCGAAAAAATGAGCAGATCAAATTCAGATCAATTTAAAACTTGCAGTGAAACCTTTTCAAACCGTTATTGGTCTATTGCATGTTTCCACAAATTATTTTTGGTTGATATATTCAGAATCCATGTAACTTAAAATATATCCAATTATTGGGATCTCATACATCACTTTTTTAAAATAAAGGGAAAAGTTATTTAGAACATTATTTAACTGCTTTCTTGTTTCTATTGCAAATCAAGGACAATAGCTGGCAACCATTAGAATCACCACGCGACGTGAAAAAGAAATTTATTTCGCTCTATTAAACAGTTCTTTTCAAACTCAAATCAAAATCGAATTCAGTTCTTAAAATGAACACCTAAACTTAAAACATGTAGTCGGTTATAACTAACCTTAAAACATAGAGTCGACTATGCCGAATTTTAAATATAAATCGGTCGGCAATATCTTAATACATATAGTCGGCTATACCTAATCTTAAAACATGAAGTCAGGCATACCTAATCTTAAAAAATTTAGCTGTCTACACCTTATCTTAAAACATGTAATCGTCTAAACGTAATCTTAAAACGTAATGGGCTATATCCTATCTTAATACATAATCTTCAATACATAGAAATTTACACCTTTCAAAATTTATTTCAAAAAATTGACGTAACTGATTTCATCTTTCTATTGAAAATCAAGGACACTAGCTGCCAACCACTTAGGCTAAGTTACAGAAGTCAGCGGCGTTAGAAAAAATTTTTTCGCTTCATCACACCGTTCTTATTGTTATCAAATCGAATTCATTGTTGTTAATATGAACAAAATTAATAATTCTCACTGATGAAAAATGTTATTTTTTACTTTACTCTTTTTTTGTCAATACTTAAGTCCACATTGATGAAATGAGACACCAAGTAATAACATTTTCAATTTCGACAATTTCGGGGGTGGTTCAACGGCGGTTTCTGTCTGGTCTGAACGAGAGCCATACGGCCTGAACAATAAGCAGGGGTGGAGACTACGGGGGGGGGGGTGAAGTGAGGGGGGTCTGACGGGGTGGGGTCAACCTCTAAGAACCGCCCTTCACACCATAAGTTTAAGTCTAAACGCATAAGTTTAAACGTATCCCTATTTAACAGCTTTCTTGTTTCTATTGCAAATCAAGGACAATAGCTGGCAACCACTAGATTCACCACGCGACGTGAAAAAGAAATTTATTTCGCTCTATTAAACAGTTCTTTTCAAACTCAAATCAAAATCGAATTCAGTTCTTAAAATGAACACCAAAACTTAAAACATGTAGTCGGTTATAACTAACCTTAAAACATAGAGTCGACTATGCCGAATTTTAAATATAAATCGGTCGGCAATATCTTAATACATATAGTCGGCTATACCTAATCTTAAAACATGAAGTCAGGCATACCTAATCTTAAAAAATTTAGCTGTCTACACATTATCTTAAAACATGTAATCGTCTAAACGTAATCTTAAAACGTAATGGGCTATATCCTATCTTAATACATAATCTTCAATACATAGAAATTTACACCTTTCAAAATTTATTTCAAAAAATTGACGTAACTGATTTCATCTTTCTATTGAAAATCAAGGACACTAGCTGCCAACCACTTAGGCTAAGTTACAGAAGTCAGCGGCGTTAGAAAAAATTTTTTCGCTTCATCACACCGTTCTTATTGTTATCAAATCGAACTCATTGTTGTTAATATGAACAAAATTAATAATTCTCACTGATGAAAAATGTTATTTTTTACTATACTCTTTTTTGTCAATACTTAAGTCCACATTGATGAAATGAGACACCAAGTAATAACATTTTCAATTTCGACAATTTCGGGGGTGGTTCAACGGCGGTTTCTGTCTGGTCTGAACGAGAGCCATACGGCCTGAACAATAAGCAGGGGTGGAGACTACGGGGGGGGTGAAGTGAGGGGGGTCTGACGGGGTGGGGTCAACCTCTAAGAACCGCCCTTCACACCATAAGTTTAAGTCTAAACGCATAAGTTTAAACGTATCCCTATTTAACAGCTTTCTTGTTTCTATTGCAAATCAAGGACAATATCTGGCAACCACTAGATTCACCACGCGACGTGAAAAAGAAATTTATTTCGCTCTATTAAACAGTTCTTTTCAAACTCAAATCAAAATCGAATTCAGTTCTTAAAATGAACACCTAAACTTAAAACATGTAGTCGGTTATAACTAACCTTAAAACATAGAGTCGACTATGCCGAATTTTAAATATAAATCGGTCGGCAATATCTTAATACATATAGTCGGCTATACCTAATCTTAAAACATGAAGTCAGGCATACCTAATCTTAAAAAATTTAGCTGTCTACACCTTATCTTAAAACATGTAATCGTCTAAACGTAATCTTAAAACGTAATGGGCTATATCCTATCTTAATACATAATCTTCAATACATAGAACTTTACACCTCTCAAAATTTATTTCAAAAAATTGACGTAACTGATTTCATCTTTCTATTGAAAATCAAGGACACTAGCTGCCAACCACTTAGGCTAAGTTACAGAAGTCAGCGGCGTTAGAAAAAATTTTTTCGCTTCATCACACCGTTCTTATTGTTATCAAATCGAATTCATTGTTGTTAATATGAACAAAATTAATAATTCTCACTGATGAAAAATGTTATTTTTTACTATACTCTTTTTTGTCAATACTTAAGTCCACATTGATGAAATGAGACACCAAGTAATAACATTTTCAATTTCGACAATTTCGGGGGTGGTTCAACGGCGGTTTCTGTCTGGTCTGAACGAGAGCCATACGGCCTGAACAATAAGCAGGGGTGGAGACTACGGGGGGGGGGGGGTGAAGTGAGGGGGGTCTGACGGGGTGGGGTCAACCTCTAAGAACCGCCCTTCACGCCATAAGTTTAAGTCTCCAAAACAGTTTCTGTTAGTCGCACACTTGAAGACTAGTGGGCTGAACCGCTCTAAGAGAACTTAATGGAAACTGGGCGCTACCTCTTTATCCCATTTCTGAAGTCAAATGGGTCAGACGAAAAATTTGCCAAGCGAAAAATTGCATACAAGAGACAATCAGGATTAATATATTTGCTACAAATTGCTCTTGAGAGCAACTAACAATGATTTCCTAAAAAGTGCCTGTTAAATCATTAATGATTAAAACATTTCTACTATAGCTCATTATTAATGAGGATTACAGATGACATTACGCCACATAACAACAGCTGAAGTGCGGCATCAGCAAAGAGAGAGATAGAGTTTGTGTGAGCGAAAGATAAAATGTGAACAAGAAAGAGAAGAAAAGAAACTCTAACCGAGAGAGAGAGAAAGAGAGGAATATTTTCCATGATGGGATTCGACTCTGCGACTTCTAGTTTTCTAGCCTTTTTAGTAAATAAACCATATAGAAAAGAACTGAAGGCGAAATTTAAAGTTTTTAACTTCGTTATAAAAAAGCTCAAAACCCATTTTTTTCTCGAAAGATCTGTGAAGTAAGCTATCTCCCAGACTTAAAAAGTTTCGTTGGCCAGGAATGGTTGTTAAACTCAGAAAAAGACAAAAAAAAGTTGAAAAATTTTGGAAACAATTGCATATTTTAACAAAATATTGCTAAATTCAAGATATTAACATCTTAAAAACTATTTCATTGTCTCAAGAGGCTATCCAGTATCCCTGTTTCAAGCCTGAAATAGTTTTACTGGCACATGAAGATCCATACACTTGGCATATGATAAAAAACTTTCCAAAAGCTTTAAAAAATTTTAAATTTTATCCAAAAACTATTAGAACTGCAGTCATAAAAGAACTGATCACCATCCCATTAAATCTAAAAACTAAGCAGCAGCTTATTATCAAAACTCGGAGGAGGTCCCAGGGCCCCTGGTGCCGGAAAAAAATCAAAAACATGAAAAAAATTGCAAATATTTTGAAAAAAAAAATGCCTAAATTCGTGATATTAAAGACTTGAAAAACATTCCAGCACATCTATAAAATATGTAGTAACATATTATCAAACCCTAGAGGAAGTTCCTTGCTCTTGAGGCTAGAGACCTAAAAAATGACCAAAAAATTCGAAAAAAAACTAAGTTGTAAGTTTATTAAAAAAAAAATTGCTAAAACTTGTGATATTACAAAGTTGAAGCCTAATCCACGGCCAACAAAAATTTTCCAGTAGCTTATTACCAAACCCTAACGGAGGCTTTCTAACCCTTAAGGCTAAATAACCTGAATAATGACAAGGTCGAAAAATTAATAAAAAATTTAAAAAATTGTCAAAAAAAAACTAAAATTCGATGTTGAAATCTTGCAAAACATTCCATTACATTTAGAAATGATACAGTAGCCTATTTTCCAAACTTAGAGAAGTTTCCGTGACTCTTGGGTCTGAAAAATCGTAAAAATACGACAAAAATTTCAAAAAACTTGAAAAAAAGCAAATTTTATCAAAAAATTGCTAAAATTTTTGACATTTGAAAAACTATTCCATGGCCAACAAAAATTTTTCAATAACTTATTATCAAACCCCAAAGCTTTTAGATGTTAATGATACTATAGCTTATTTTTTAGAAACATTTCACTCTTTTCAACTTAAAGCAAAAATAAATCAAGCTACGCTACGTTTCATAAGAGAACACTATGTTAGTCCAAGTAAAACTGCATTTGCAGCCATCGAATAGATTAACATTTAACATGTATTGATTTGCCCTTTTTTTTCTTGGCAATTATTCATTCAAGTTTTCGTAAAAGTATGCGGGCAGACATAATTAGTTTGGACACTTGTTGAGCATGCTATAATAAGCTCTTATCAGGTCAATCAGGAGGTTATGCAGGTGATCCGCAAAGACGACCGAAGATGACCACCCTTCCGCAAAAATGACCACCCTTCGTAAAATCTCCTGGTATGAAAAAGGTACCTTTTCAGAGACGCAAGCACCAGCAAAGCTCTTACAAAAGCCTGACGTCGAGAGGCCCTGTACGCCATGTGCTCATAGACAGTAAAACGCATCGCGGCTCACTAAGGAGGCGATGATGAAGGTTCTTCAATGCTATCTGATCTTGTAAAGACAGCTCAAACTGTTCAGATTGGCATCAGATGAAATACAAAGAGCTAAATTAAGTTGAACGGTATAACTACGTTAGCGAATGATCACGACAGCCAGAGAATTGAAAATTTGGAAACTATTTTGCTACTCCACGGATTCAATCAGCAAGCAAACTTTTTACGAGAAAAATCAAATTGAGTAGTATGAAGTCCCGTCCTAAACGCAAAGTTTATGAGAAGTCTTTCAGATCTCGTGGTGTTTAAAATTTTAAACTGTGATGGATGTTCGTTCGTGGCAGAAGTTTTTTTGTTACCGCCATCTTAAAACAGAAGTAGAGTCATTTGAAAATGTTAAATGAATTATTCGCAAAAACGAAGAGATGAAAATCACATTGCAGTCTTCAAACAAATTCAGAGATACTATTTCAACAGTAACAGCGTACAACAAACTGTGTAAATGTAAAACAAATTATACAAAAAGGTGGCCGAATATTCAACGGGATGTATCATCTTCTTTAATGGGAATTTTAACTTCAATTCTTTCACCGCTGTTGTTAGATGAATGTCTTCTTCTTCCCTTCTTCTCACGTGATCTACTGCGACTGCTTTTCCGAGATGACTTCTTTGAACTCTCTTTACGCGACGACTTTCGATCTCGACTTTTTGATCGTTTCTCTCGACTTCGCTTAGAACGATCTCGATTTCTACTTCGAGATTTCTCACGCCTATTGCGATCACGACTGCCACTTCTTTTATCACGCCGCCTTCTACTGCTTCGGGATCTTGAACGGCTTCGATTATTCTTTTTTGGTTTATCTGGTCCGGGTATGTCTTCAGGTTTGATGTTTCGCTTCTCTGATTCTTTTTGGAGCATTTCGGAGTAGTCCGAGGGATCAGTAGTTTTTGCTTTCCGAGATTTTGAGCTTGTTTCACTGCTAGTACTGCGCCTCCTCCGGCGAGGTGGGGTGTTACTTCGACTGCTGCTCCGACGCCTGGGAGCTCTGTCGCCTTCTTTGATTCCATACAATTCCTCACGTAATTGAACGATACCTGCACGAACCCTCGCAAATCCAGTATGTTGTTTACCTTTCAGATGATCATCAACACGACTCTGAGCATCTCCAACAATAAGAAAAGCTCCGCAAATTTCACACACTTCCATTTGTTTCTCATTTGGATTATCGACCATTATATGAGATTGTAAGTTTTCCTTTTCTTTTCTTAATTGATCAATTTGCCGCATCAAAATTTGAGCCTCTTCAACCTTTCCTTCGCTTCCTAGAGTCTCTACTTTTTCCAATAAGGTAGTTATTTTACTTTCAATGATTTGTAAACTCGATGTTTTGGGGTTACCCAGGTTTTGATTTGGCGCTTGGGAAAGCCGTTGATTAGCTCGTCTAATTCTTTTCTCACAATCACTCTGAATTGATTGTAAGGTCCGAAGGAAATCCTCTTCGTAGCCCATTTTTTTGAACCTAGACGAGTTGCGATATGATTCAACTAATGCGTCATCATGGATACGAGTACATGGTCCCATGTCCATTTTAGTATTGGTGAAGAGATCGTGAGGACAGAATCCACATAGGTAATATTTGCATACTTCAGAGTCACTGAAACCCTTCTGACGACTACCTTCTTCGGGTAAAAGATCACGATCTTTCCCCATGAGCTCATCGAGCATCTGCGCCATGAAGCCCGAAGCCATTTCTATTAAGACTGCTCAGTAATTTTTCATATGACTGAAAGAAAAGCATATGGCTGAAGTCATTTCTCAACATCCAATAAACAAATTTTGCAAAAGTAGCAGGCTAAATACCCAGTTTCAAGAGCAAAAGGAAAACAAAAAGTTAATGGCACATATTTTATTTGAATCTGCAAATTTTAAACCGCCGATCTAGCTTTGTTGCTTATTAGATGTAAAGCGATTATGAGGTGACTCTCCAGTGATAAATTATAGAGCATCGTCGAATTACTGGCACTGTGACAGGGGCAAAAATTAATCAGCGTAAAGGCTAGCCTTTAATTCACAAAGTATATATCAACATTTTTCACATCAAACCTAAAACGGTCTTGCCCATAAAATTAACTTAGGTACATTGGATATAGATCTCAATTTAAGTCCCCCCGCTTAGTGATCTTAAAATATATTCATTATCGTAAACATAACAATTAAGCAACCAATTAGTGGGGGCGATTAAGCAACCAAGAACCAGATTGGGAAAGACCCTAAATTGATTTTTTTACTCTTCACTAGTTTTTTTTTCAAATTTGTAGTACCCGTTCTTCTACAATATTGTCCGTACAGATCAGCAATTCTTGCGACCACAATAAAGTTGCTATGAAGAAACTTTTCGCTCGTCGAATCGAGAATCAACGTATTTCCACAAGTCTCGAAAATATGTTTGAAACTAGCCGGGCGTAAGTAATCGACATCGTGATTTATTGTGTTTACAAATCAATCTCAGCGGAAAACAGAATATGACCTTCTCAGTTCTTGTCTCGAAAACGCAAACAGTTCACTCAATCAATGATTCCCGTCTACTGCAAATACTACTCTCCAAATCATATTCTCAACAAAATTATTTTATTCAACAAGATACAAAAAATTTTGTCAATGAAAAATTCAATAAAGATCTGGCTCTTGCAGATTGGAGAACAGTGTATCAACAAAGAACCTGCGATGAAATGTTTGCAGAGTTTAACAGAATTTTTTAAACAACACTCCAGAAAAACGCACCATCAGAGAAACTAGTTTCCAATATAAAAAAAACTACTTCAGATAAACCTTGGGTGACAAAAGAAATTAAACAGTTAGTTGCTGCGAAACATCGTTACTTCAATGACTACAAAGTGACACAAAGTGCTGAATCATTTGTCTTTTAAAAAGTATCGCAACCTTGTAAATCGAAAGTTAAAAGACGAACAAAATCAATTTTCATAGGATTTTTTTCAGAAAATTGAAACCTCGAAAGAACAATGGAAATTCATTAAGAAAAAATTGGAGAAAACAACAGTCCTAACGTCAATGAAATTGATGAAAATGGTAAAAAAACGAAAGACAAAAGATCAATATGCAACGCTTTTTACAGAGTTTTGAGCGAAATGGTCATCTACAGAGGGCAGATTGTTCCACTGAATGTCGAAACAATAAAGCGGAAATTTCACGAGTTTAACTTTTAGACCTTCTACTTTGAGGGATATCAATAAAGTTATTGACAATCTAGACAACATCAAAGCACCAGGGCTGGTATACATCAATCCTTGGGCATCGAAATCCTGAAAATATGCTCTTGGGACACAACCCCAGATAGTATTTTACGATTGTTTTCAAGAGAAAGTATTTTCGACAATTCTTAAGGATATACCACATCACACCAATTTTCAAAAAAGAACTCTGTTTAACTAATTATTGTCCATTTGCCGTAACACAAATTTCACAAAATTATTTGAGAGACTTTTATTCAATCAGTTAGTAGAATATCTTAACATTTTGCGCTTTTGAACAAAAAACAATTCGGTTTGCAGTCCGGAAAGTCGTCCACTGATGCTGTGTTTTACTTTATTGAAAAAAATAAGAAATATGAAAGATAACAACGACACATGTGCTGGTGTTTTTAGATCTTGCAAATGCTTTCAATTCAATTCCGCATGAGATCTTTTGAAGAAAGCTGAAAGTTTTAACCTCTCTCAATCAACAATTTTACTTTTCAAATCTTTTCCCGCAAATCAAACACAATGCGTAAAACGGGGTAACTATTAATCATGGTGTTTCACAAGGAACTCTGTTATGACCTCTTATTTTTGTTATATGTCAACGATTTTTGTGAAAAACTGGAAGGTAAAAATAATGTTGCTCAACTTGCGGATGAAACTAGTATTATATGCAACTTTGAACGTGATGAAAACTTTCAAAAAAAAGAAAAATATTAGAACAAACAGACAATCATCTGACAGAGAATCAATTCACTTTAAATGCCGATAAAAATGATGTTATTCTCTACAAATCATTCTGATTCGGATAAAAAGTTCTCTTTTAAAGGCCAAGTTATCAAGCCAGCTCATGATTGTCGTGATTTGGGAGTACAGATTAATTCAAACCTAAACTTTGAAAATCACGTGAACTCAGTTTTAAGCAAAATGGCTAATGCAATTCGTTCTTTGTGTGTTGTAAGAAATAAAATTTCTTTGAAAGTAAGAAATGATGTCAGTTAAACTCTCTCATCTTTCTTTCAGTGGAGTATCCCTTCAAACTCTTAAAGCCAAAAACATAAACCGCTTAAACAAGCAAATAAATTGGGGAATAAACGTTTTTTCTACAAAAATATGACCACTCTTTTTATCTTCTCATTAAAGAGCGTATCCTGCCAGCCGGATTCTTTATCTCAAAAGTTAGTCTAATGAAGCTAAAAACAGATAGAAGACATTGGAAAACATCCGAAAATTTTAAAATGTTCACTAGTCGCCATAACGCTAGACAGAACAAGAGAACAATTCAAATTACAAAAAAGAAAACGAAGTGCAGTAACAAATCTTTAATCTTGAAAAGCGTTCAAAAATGGAACAAATTGCCCTCTTCAATAAAAACTTTTAGAAGTAAAACTTGCTTTAAAATTGTTTCAATCGAGTTTTTCCTCAATCAGCACGAGAAAGAACCCTTCAATAGACAAATAGGAAACTTCAAATCCTATTTTTACCTATGAGAACGAAAAGTCACAATTTTAAGATTATAATATCAATAACAATACTAATTAATTTATTTAACATTTTAAAGCATGTAGATATCTAACCATAGGGTTATATTCGGATTAATTTACATGTTTATAAACAACAAATATGCGCCAAAGTTTTAAAAAGAAATTTATTTAGCTGATAGAAGAAAAGTAGAGATAGCATGTTTAAGAGCCTTAAATTAAGCAAGTGATTCTGCCCTCGAAGCCCACCAACCAAATTTTGAAAACTCTCTACTCCACTCACAAGTTCCCATAGTTCAGCAGATTGGTAAACTCCTAGTTTCATCTGCATTCCTAATCTTAATGCCACCGTTTTCTTCGTTGAAGAGAGTATTTGATTTCTTTTTGAAGCCTCTGTTAAGAATGCCAGCTCATCTTCAGTAACCTGGAGCGCTAAATTTCCGACCGGACAATTGCTCCAGTGCTCGATTCTCAATTATGACACAGTTCGTTTGAATAATCCTTTGATCAAATCAGTAGATCCCGTTGAACGTCGAAATGACTTTTATTTGGTATAATTGACGAAAATGTAGGAATCACTAAATTTCAAACCTCCTGAGAGTTATCGATGAACATTGGAAGTGACCCCAGATGATACCCTTGTGTGATTCTACTAGTGGAAGTTAGAGTGCAAACGAAAAGCTATTTTCGAACAGCATAATGCTTTCTATTTTTCAGTCAGTCAATCAGACCCATAAAAAACCAGCCTCCGAGTCCAATGGTACTCCTTTTGCAATGAGTTTATAGTGAGGACATTTTTCAAGTCCTTTTGAAAGTTCTTAATGGAAAAATATTGCCTCATTTTGGCTATCATTATCCAGCGCCTCATAAACATTTTTTTAATGTAAAAGAAACCGATTTGTCAAATTAAAATTACTTCCGATATTTAAAACAAACGTTTTCCAACTTTACGTTCATCGTCAGGTTAAAACTGTTTTACAAATTGTTAAAAGATAAAATGAATATGCATTAACCTTTGTCTGAGACCACACTTAAAACAATTCTAGGAACTATTTTAAAAAATTCAATCGAAAAATTTTCCCTTATATACAATATTTAGCCTATTTAAAACTCATATTTACATTTGTTGTCAATTTAATTAAAAACATTGCGATTCCGAATTTTTCAGCTTTGGCCATGTTCTTGTATTTTTAGGGCTAATCCGAATTTGCAGTAAACATAAGTATCCCTCTTGTGGAGCTTTTTTTAAAATTATTAAAAGGACCGTTTACACCATCCGGCAACGATGGATGTAGGTCGGAAAATAGGGGATGATGAGTAGCACTTAGCCGGATTCTGCACTCCAAACTGTTCCCCTCCAGACAGTGTAAAGACGGCCCAGTCACGAATATATATATATATATATATATATATATATATATATATATATATATATAGCACACATAGGGAACTGGTATGGAAGGATTAAAATAGGAATGAAATATCAAGGAATAAGTAAAGGAAAAAAGTTAAGCAGCCAAACACTCAGTGCAGCCTTCCCTCTTCCACAACGGCGTTAATCGAAGTCTCACTGAGAACACGAGGCTTGAGGGCGCGACATCCCCCAAGCAGAGAACACGGCTCCTCGGAAACAGGAAGCTGATTTTTGTTAGGATGTAGCTTATAGTCTGGGCGTACGGCTCTCCGCGTTTTTTGCTGATCTTGGTTGCGAGTTGTTTCATAACACGCGACGCTGATGACCCAGCACCGCCCGATCAAGCAAAACCAGTGCGTTGAGGTTGCTATGTTCGGTTTCGCGGATTCTCTCTTCGTACTTAATTCGCTTGATGCTCTCGTGATTTTTGTATGCATCTTTTATGGTCTTAGGGCAGCCCTTCGCGTGAAGGTTGAAAATCTTCACATCGAAGAAAGTGCGATTAAAGCGGGAGCCCCACAGACCGTTTGCCTTGTTGTTGACTCGAGCGTCATCACCAATAGTGGTGGAATCACTCGAGAAAATTGCTCCATCGACTGACTGAGGTTTTGGCTCTATCTGGACATCGCGGCAAACTTCATCCATCAGGTTTGCAAACACGTCTCTGATTTCGTTTTTTCTTAGGTGAGTATATTGGCGCAATTTAGGGCATGGGTGAGGCTAATTTTTTTCCAGCAGGGGCATATGGCTGGCGTGTTCTCCACTTCTCAGGTGTAGCGAAAAGCTATTTCATCTTGGAACTCAGTTTTCGTGAGGTCAAAACCATATGCGTTAAGCCAGCTAGATGCTCCTTTCTCCGAGGCCAGCTGGATGGTATACTTCATTTCTGGCAGATTGTTTTCGATTCAAGATGAGTTCAAGTTGCATGACTGCTTTCTGTCTTAGACTGATCTTGTTTTGTTCTAATTCACATTGTTGAATTGCCACTGAATTATTGTTTGATGACGCCAATTGACTTGAGAGTTCAATTGATTGCTCAAGATTTTTATGAAGATCTTGTGGGAGAGCGATGTTAAGCCCGCCTATTCTGAGACGGAGAGAAATGTTCTCTTTCTTCTTCCATCATTTTTTTGCTGACGATGTTCGGTATGTCTCGGCCAAGCTGCTCCTCCACCTTGTCCAGAACCCCGTCCATGGAGGGTGTATTTCGCGAGAGAAAGCTCAACTTCTGTTGAACCCCCTTCGTCAAAAATGCATAGGCATTCTGGGGAGAGGTGAGAGCAAATTGACATAGTCTGTCCTAACTTTTTGTGTATTTCATTTCTGCGTCTCTCAGGAAATTTTTACTGGCCTCAGTTCCCGATAACTGGTCCCAGGACTCGAGTGCTCTGCTTGATTTCCACATTTGTGCCTCAAACACAGGTGACGCTTGGCGCTTGCCTCCAGGCTTAGTTATCAACCGACACTTCGGAGAATTCACAAGATATCCGTACTTGGCACCAAGCTGAGTGAGCTTGTCGAAGTGTGCCCTGAAATATTTTAACTAAGCGTTGACGCTACCATCAT
The DNA here is from genome assembly GCF_964194025.1 of Convolutriloba macropyga. Classification (NCBI taxonomy): domain Eukaryota; kingdom Metazoa; phylum Xenacoelomorpha; order Acoela; family Convolutidae; genus Convolutriloba; species Convolutriloba macropyga. Next base: position 17,146,224 of record NC_134472.1, on the reverse strand, counting down.
CAGCATACCATTTTTGTGTCAAAGAGTCATTGTGAGTTCTTGTTATTAGTGGTACGATTGCAATTTCATACATTGCCATCGCAAGGGGATTGCCTTGTGTCGTACGTTCCTGAGACAGAAAGTTCAACTTACTGATGTAGAGACAAGACAGATGGCTCTAGGAGTTTTGTAGGGCAACATGCAATGATGGGCATAAGATTTTCACGTTCTCTGAAGCTGTTTGTCTTTCGAGTGCGTTAAATGCGTTTTTGGCATGAATTAGTAGAATTGCTTCGTTTTCAGGATCATCAGAATTGTGGCGAAGCGAATGTAGGGCATGTTCCATGCCGCATTTCTGGCCAAAGTAGGCTGCACGTTTCCACAAAAGGATTTTAAACTTTGCTTGATGCAGTCGACAATTATGTGTCCGATGATGCGACGCATGACTTCACCAATACTAATAGATCTCTCACCTGGAGATCTATCCAGAGCCACTAGTCGACAACCATTGTATGCAATCAATTCATTCTGAGTATTATGGACGTAGCCAGACTCTTAGCAAGCTTGGCAACAAGCTTCCACAGGTTTGTGGAGGTTTGCCCGAAAGCAGAAAGCAGTTTTTGCCAGTCATAGGCATCGAGACCTGGTCCCGGCCTTGCCATGATTCTTCATTGCATGCTTCTGGACAAGCCTGGCACTGATTTTGTCGAAAACAGTAGGGTGGTAGGGAAGCGTGCGTTGATGTTCACTCTGAATGCAATTTGGCTCTAAGGGTTGCCCTTCAGGATACTTGTCGCGTAAAATCTCCAGGACCGGTCTACCGTCTATGAGATCGGTAGGTGCGAACACGCGGCCTTTATGCGAACACGCGGCCTTTAGGTGCGAACACGCGGCCTTTATGCTCCAAAAGAATGAGAATAGCATTACTGATCTTACCACGAGACATGAAATCGTGGAGCTTCTTGAGATCAGAGTGCTGCTTTTTGTTCCTTGAGTTCATTCTCATTTCGATTGCCTTCGCTTCACAGAACAGTTTTGTGAAGTTGCAGCTGTGCCATGCACGCAATCTACGCTTGATGGTCTGATTTTTTTGTCCACTGTCTGTGTTCTCTGTTCGACTGAGGGTTAGGTGCGGAATTATCATACAGAAGGTCAGAGATATATCGGATCTATCCGTGTTTACGGCAATCGGGGACAGGACACTGTGAAGGGCTTTGGCGAACTGTTCTCTGTCTTGTACTTACTGAGCGTGAAGAACGAGGGCTTCCATGGGGAGACATTGCGGTATATTTCTTGCATTGTTAAAACGTGATGAGGCTTGAGGTTGTCCCAAAAATTATACGATGGTGCGGCGACGGAACGTTCCGGGGCGTGCGATGTTGCAGGATCTATGAGTGCAGTGTCGGGAACGGTCAAAGCATTGTGTGGTGCTGGCGTTGCCCTTGCTGTTTCTGTGACTGCGGTGACCTCAGAGCAGCTTTTGCAGCTGAAGTTTTTGGTCCACCCTTTCACTGCGGCTAGACCACTGCATTTCACGTGAAAACATTTATAACACGCATGACACCGGACGCTTCCCTTACGTAGGGGACCCTTGCAGAGGAAACAATGGGGTTGATCGGCCGTCAGGCTACGAGCTAAGAGTGGGTACGGCTGCACTGAGGGGGACTAGTTTAATTTAATTACAGGAGCGTAATAACAGCAACGATACTTAAAGTATTGAATGATGTTAAACAGAATGAAAGTGAAAACATGGTTTCCATGAAAAGAGAAGTGCACGGTGTATTTACAGAACAAGTCAGGTTCAAGAACATTTCGAAATGAGAAGAAACAATAAACAGCTTTAAGGCACAAGAGGTAATATAATTATACAAAGCGTAGTTAAGGACACTGATTTTTTATTCATGAGCCGATTACAGCTGGTGTGTATAACTTTGGGATCAATCAAAGTATTTGGGCTAAATTTAACAAAACTGAGCTGAATGAGGAATTTCCAATGCTCTATGAAAATTTCAATACTACTACAGTGATCATTGAAGCCAGCAATTACAACAACAGTGTTCAGTTTCTGATTTGGGTATTGATTGATAACATCACAGATTTGCAGATCTAGCAGTTTAGCACCACGATAGGAGTGAACACAACCCTGTACTTGACCCTCGTCTATATATTTGGTACGAGAAGTACCAAAGTCAAAGTCCTAGCAGCTGGAGGTAAGAGGGTTGACATCAAAACGTCCCATTCACGGAGCCTCCTAACAATCAAAACACAAGAATTTGTTCTAAAAATGAAATCAGTTAGAGTGGTACAACCTGATGTGATGAAGAAAGATGGTTGGCAACAAAACATTCCATTCACTGAGCCTGCTAACATTTAAAAACACAAGAAATCGTTCAAAAAATGAAATCAGTTAGAATAATACGATCTGTTGTGATAAGTCAGGGTGGGCGATTGTTTCACTCGCCTACGGCTGGGGTGGCGAGGCTTGAAAACGTGTAGATTTAATTCAGCCCAGCGCGGTTTTGTATTTGAAAAGGAGGTAAATTTGTTCGGGGGCTACTTAAAAATTTCATCACAACAATTAAAGCAATATTTTCAAAAACAATTTCTGTACTTTTCCTCTTATACAAATGTTTCAAAGAATTTCTCATCGTTATACAGTAGTGTACTATAATAAAAAAAATTTTGAAATGCCCCTCCACAACACTGGGTTAATATTGGCTGGTCCGGGGCTCTCCCATCACTAAGTCTTTATAGAGCATTCCATATTGTTTAAATCTATCAATAAAAAGGTATTATATACAAAAGACAGCTGCGAAAGTAAAACAAAAGACAGACAGCTTTAGAAAACAAACTACCAATGATGAAAAGAGATCCGTCAAACTAACAGCTTCCCTTCTTCAACAACAGCTCTGACCGAAGCATCAATATTTTTGCGATGCCTAAGCGTCCTTGGCCCACGAATGCAGAGGATGGAACTCCTTGGGAGAGCAAAGCTGATTTTTGTCCTTTAGATATGACGTGATATCAGCGTATCTGGCTTTTTTTGCAGAAGACTTTAATGCCAGTAATTTCAGCACTTTTGAAACTGATGGTCCAGCTCCACTAGTGCATGCGAAGACAAGCGGACAAAATGTTGCTTTCCCAAACTCAGTTTTATATTGTCCATATTTGTTCTTTTGATGGATTCATGGTACTTATAGGCTTCGCTACTGCTTTGAGGGCAGTTTTTTGCGGGCGGGTTGAAAATTTTCAAAATAAACAGAATAACCTCGATTCCCATATTCGGTTGACCTTGATATCTTATCATGCTTCATCAGCAGTTGTCGTTGATGTAAGAGTTTCTCCTGAGACGGCGTAAATTGAGGTTCTTTCTTGACATCATGACAGACATCAATTAACAATTTTGCAAAGGAATTTCAAAGTTCATTATGTCTCATCTGGTTCTATCCACCTTGTGGACAGTTGAGGACATGTGCCAGAGCAGAGTTTTTATTGGACGCACCTATTGATGGTATCTTCACTGAGTCCCAGACATAGCGAATGGCAAGTGCATCACGAAATTCTATTTTCGTTAGCTCAAGGTGATATTTTGTTGATGGCTTCGCGTTGTTGCTCCAGATTGATGTTCCGTTTTAACAAGCTAAGTCAATTGATCGAATCTCGTTCTTATTCCATTCTCTCCTATTTCTAGTCTTTTTTGACTTGATACTCAGCTCTTTCTCATTTTTTCTTTCATGTATGATTTGTTGTTGCTTTAGTTTGGCTTCGGGCAGGGCTAGGGATCAGAGATTTGACAAATGAACTGATACTTTGTATTCATTAAAACGGTTTTCATGTTAAAGGAATTTCAAGCCAACCCCCTCTTTTTGAAGTGAAAACTTGGCTTGAACGGTAAGGATTTTCAACTACCATTTTAGCTGTTGATGTGATCTTTTAACAAATTTTTTTCCTGCATTATCAGAACTTATTATTCTACCAAGTAATCCAGAACCGTCAACTATTTCTACTTTGTCGTGAACAAAAATCTGCTGCATTTTTTCAAACGATGTTTTTTGGTAATGATTTCGCATTTGGTATGATGGTAACCGAAAGCAGAACCATGTTTTTTCATTGAGTCAAAAAAACTTTTTCAGGTTATCAAGATAAGAGACAGCGTTGCCATAGTCCGCATACCACTGTTGAACTGTGAAGCAAACGTCAAGAATTTCAATTAAGGGGATAATGGCAATTCAATACAATTTCATCGCAAGGGGGTTGCCTTGGATCGTACCTTCCAGAGATAAAATTGTTTGTTTGTTAACTGCTTGGACATGTGGATGCGGTAAAAATAAGGGAGGCTGTTAGTAGTCTGAAAAGATATGATTTCAAACGCGTGAATTATTCACAAAACGGGATAAATAACAAGCATATAAATGATTTCCATAGATAAAAAATGTATACCATCTTCACAGAAGTGATTAAAAAGGAAATCGAGGAATGGGGACACAATTTGAATGTATGGATTATTAAAACTCCTGTTAAATAGAGCATAATTTATATTAATAATTTGATGTGTTATAAAACAAGCATTTGTGGAGCCAACAGTTTACTTGAAAAGTGATTTGCGCTTGCGTCTTGATCATCAAAACCAAAAATCAAAGTTACAGTGTGTTGTTACTTTAGTCTATACTGTTGAAGGGTTCTGGTCAAATCCTCAGGGGTAACAATTCTGAAGGAGCGAATTTTCGCCTCTGTCCGCTTAGGTTCCAGGTATTTTGACTGCAATGTTCCGAAAAGAAATCTCCCTGAGAAGCCTGGAATTTTCTGCTGCTTGAAGTGTGGAGTTAACACTCACCTAAGAAAAACTATGACAGTACACAGGGAACAAATGATCAAAAAATTTTTTTGCAATTGTGCTTTTGAAACAATGAAAAACTTGAATTGAAGAAAAAACAACCTGATGATGTCGACCGAGTGTAACAGGGTGGTTTGTGTCACGAGTCATTGGATGGCCAACACAAGCTCTGAAGAACTAACTTATTAAAAAGCAAATGCTATTTAAAAAGATCATCACAACAATTAGGCTAGAATTAAGGTAATGTACTGGCCTTTAGGTCAACACAGCGCTTCTCGTGTTTTTCGTGTACATGGCTCACCGCAAAAACCTCCAGCAATTGTTAAAATTTTCAGTCCTTTGATGTTCTTAAACGTGTTCAAGTTTTTGCTGGTTTTGTTTATCGGGTTCTGATTAATAACAAAGTTATTCCGTTTTCTCCGCTTGATTTACACGACTCAATTTCTATCTTATACCGCCCATATTTTGCCTTTGGATATTGAGAAACAAATGAAGCTAGACTTCATGATTTAAATGATTTAAAAAGGCTTCACTTTTGATTGTAAAACAGGGATTTCAAGATTCAATGAAAATATTTAACCTTTTTCTGCTATTCGATTCATATTTTACCATTTATCAAAATTTCAAATATTTAACAAAGACGTTTGAAAATAGAATCATTTGAACTTCTACTCAAATTTTTAATATCAGACCCGCAAGATTTCATGGTTCTATTGTCCAATTGGGTTATTTTTATCAAAATGTTCTGACTCAAAGTTCTCGCCAGTAGCTTTTTCGATCAACAGCCTATCAATTTTTCTGGTTGATAATATTTGGCGAACATTTTGGTTTTGTAAACCACAACAGTTTGGAAGATTTTTTGTTTTATGCCAATTGGTTATAGTCACCAGCTCTAAAACTTCTGTAGGTTTCCAGAGAAAACTTTGTTACTTCATGGCGGAACTCCAGCTAATCGCCTTAGGATCAGAACATTTGAAAATGGAGTTAACAACTATCTCCTCTCTATTTCTAATGATGATACAACAGCTAGAATGTAACACTATAAGCAACTGTACTGGTATAGAAGGTCCGAGAGATTGATTGCACTAGAAAAACAGAAAAGCATTCATCATATTTTTTCTCAGAAGGCAACTCATCTTTTTGGGAGTTTAAGAAAGTGATGTCAATGAAGGTTCCTAATTTTTTTCACGTTTTGCTTTTGAAGATGAAGCTGGTTGTTCGGACTTGCGTTCGACGCAAAATTCAAAGTAGGAATGAAAAAACTACTCTGAGAAGTCAAGTTTTAACAAAAAATGGAAAGTCACCATGTCAAAACAACCAGAATCATGTTCAAAAGTTTAAAAAAACACGATTGAAATAAGTATTCAACACTTTCATCACTTTCATAATCTCAGAGAGATAAGATGCCTTTTTAGAACATATATAATGAACGGTTTTTCTTCTTGAAAAATTTTTCTATCTGATCGTTTTTTTCTGGAACTATTTAATCACATTAAATTTTTTTTAATGCAATCTCTATGGCCTCCTATACCAGTATATTCCTTTTTAATCCATTTTCGCTTTTTTTTCTTATGAAGGCTGCTGCATTAGAAATCAAGAGGATATAGTTACTCACTCTATTTTCAAATATTCTGATCGTTACGCCATAGGTGTTGGTTCTGAAAAGATGTAAGGAAGCCAACTCCAAAAATCATCAGAAATTTTGGAACCAGTGATCAAGACCAAATGGCAGAGAATAGGAAAAAAATTTAATAGAGCTCTTGTAATTGACAAAACAAAAATGTTCGCCTAATATCATCCAGCAGAAATGTTTATAGGCTGTTGATCAAAAAAACTGCTGGCCAGAACCTTAAAACAGAACATTTTAAGCAAAATAACCCAATTGGACAATAGAATCATAAAACTTTGCGAGACTGATATTATAAATTATTAAGAAATAACCCAGAGTTCAAGTTCAAATAATTCAATTTTCAAATTTCTCAAAATTTAAAAAAACGGTAAAATATGGATCAAATAGCAGAAACAAGGAAACTCTATTCATTGAGTCTCTAAATCCGTATTTTAATATCAAAATAGAACCCCGTTTTAAAACAATTAAGTCACGAAGTCTAGCTTCATTTGCTTATTAATATCCAAGAGCAAAACGAGGGCGGTATACAAAAAAATGGGTAGAGTAAATCAAGAGGAGCAAATGGAATGACCTTGTTGTCAGTCAAAAGCCGATAGACAAAACAAGCAAAAACCTAAACACGTTTAAAACATCAAAAGACTGAAAAACTTTACGAATTGCTGGAAATTTCTGCTGTGAGCCATGTACATAAAAAGACGAGAAATGCTGCGTTGACTTAAAGGCGAGTACATTACTATAAAAGATGAGAATTTCTTTAAAATTTTGTATAACAGGAATTGTACAGAAAATTCACAAAATTTTTATTAGGACGTCAACATTACGACATTAATGTTTTTAGAAACATTAATTTTATAGATTGTTTATGAGGCGCTGGATAAAGATTTCCGAAATTACTTGAAAAAGTCCCTCACCATAAACTGATTGCAAAAGGAGTACCAATGGTATTGAAGAAGGGTTTTTGATGAATCTGATTGACTGACTGAAAGATAGAAAGTATTTTGTCGGTTAAAAATAGCTTTTCATTTGCACGTTTGCACTCTAAACTCCAATAGTAGAATTCCACAAGCGTATCTTATGGGCCACTTTATCAATGTTCATCAATAACTCTCAGGAATTTTGAAATTTAGTGATTTGTACATTTTCGTCAGTTATAACAGATAAAAGTCGCTGCGAAATTCAACTGTATCTGTACTTATTTCATCAAGGGGTCATTCGGACAAAATGTATCATAGTTCAGATTCAAGCACTGAAGGATTTGTCTGTGGTCTGAAATTTAGCAAACCATGTGACTGAAGATATGCTGGCATTCTGAATAGATGCTGCAAAAAAATTAAATCCTCTCTATTCAATGAAGAGAAAGGTAGCCTTAATATCAGAACTGCAAATCAAACTAAGAATTTGCGAGCCTGCTGAACTTCCAGTACTCATGCATGGAAGTTACTATTGTAGTCTTTCCATCTGCTCGATAGTTTTTTGTACTGCAATAAGCGCCCAATGAGCTTTTTCTCTAGTGTAACTTACATTAAATGATATTATCCGCTTTTTTTCAACTTTAAACCAAATGACTGACGCAAAAATGACCTCAATGAATTACGCTTCAATTGAAGCCAAAAAACAAAAACTGGCAAACAAACCAGACAGACTGTTTGCACTGGCAACAAGTACCCTCATTCGTGATTTAAATGCAAGCTTTTCTCCAAACAGAAACACCTCAGAACAAAGATTAACATATAAAAGCACAGCTATAAAGATATAATTTCTGAATAAAAGCACTGTAGTTTCAGATGCTGACCAACCACACAAATTCTTGCTAATTTACTGAAAAAGAAACCAAGATACGATTTGTTTTCTAATTGCTACGCAAACCAGTTGATAACTTGGCACACTCACTTTTACCGCAACGCCAATCAAAATTTAAAATTCCCTTTGGATTAGATGAAATATTCTACAATTTCAACGCCACAACGAGCAACTTTTAAAACAACAAAAAGAAATTAAGCAGAGTAGAGCACAAGGAGAACTGGTTACCCCGGGATAACAAACATTCAAAAATCTAAAGAGAAACCATTTAAAAAAATTGAACCAGTTTTTTACGATGTTTGTTTATGTGTTCTGACATCAAAAGTTGTCCTTCTCAGTGAAGGTGGCACGCAATATGCAGTAATTTTTCAAATAAAAATAAAATGCACGCGTTTATATAGCCTCGTTTGCGTTTCCGAGGGGAGAATTTTTGACCAAGAAAGACAACTCCTGTCTTCCAGGTAACAATATAGTTAATAACGAGCGTTCGAAAGGAAAAACCAAAAAGTTATTCAATAAAACTCGAATAGGTTTTTGATTAGTTTGCAAACTGAGTTTATTGTTCAGTGAATTAAAACAGAGAAAAAATCAATTTGATTTTTTCTGAAAAATTCTTCTATTTTTTGATCATTTTTGTCGGATTTTCAAATCGATTTTCCATTCATGGTGAACAAAAAACGCCACTCCAACATTGATATACACGTCCTTTTTTGAGCAAAGGTGTTTTCGGAAAAAAATGGACGGTTCGGCTTTTCGACTTTGTCTTTAAAGTTGTTTTTATTTAATTTGCTTTAAAGCTTCGAAAGCTCCTGTTAATTATGTCACTTGGGCGATTAGAAATAAATCAACATAATGTTTAATAAAAAAATTTTTTGATAAGGAGACAATCTTGTTAGAAAAAAATCTGGAAGTAGAAAGATAGGTTGCTTTAGGCCATGGTATTGTCAAAACGGAGAAATTATGGCGGGAGGCAAAATTAAACGCTGGAAAATAATGCTTTACTGGACAACAAGTCACGCTTAACTCTCCAGAGAACATACAACACTATTTTCGAAGAGTTGGACATTATCTAATTTGAAAACTAGCAAATTTATCAAAAAATCTGGTCCAAGTGCAAAAATTCACAAAACTTGGAATACATAGTTTACAAGTCCGCTGAACTAGCGGTTCTCATGAATGGAAGTCACTATTGTAGTCTGTCTATCTATAGACAATATAAGGGACAGGAAAGCAGAACTATCTGCTCAGTAGTTTTTTATACTGCAATAATTGCCTAATGAGCACTTTTCCTAATGTAACTTAAACCAAATCACTGACGCAAAAATGGCCTAAATGGATTACGCTTCAATTGAAGCAAAAAAACAAAAACTGGTATACAAACCAGGCAGATTGTTTGTACTGGCAGAAAGTACACTCTTTTGTGATTTAAATGCAGGCCTTGCTTCAAACAGAAGTCCCTCAGAACAATGATTAACATATAAAAGCCCATCTATAAAATTATCATATCTGAATAAAAGCATTGTAGTTTCAGATGCTGAACAAAAACTGAAATTCTTGATAAATTACTGAAAAGCAAACTAAGAGACGAATTCTTTTCTACTTCCTATGCAAACCACTTGCTAATTTGGCACACTCACTTTTACCGCAACGCTAATTAATCTTTGAAACAATATTTTTGGATTAGATCAATTAGCTTACAACTTCAACGTCACAACGATCAACGTTTCAAACAACAAAAGGAAATTGAGCAGAGCAGAGCTCAAGGAGAACTACTTACCCCGGGAGAACAAATTTTTAAAAACCTAGCGAGAAAATATTTAAAAACATGGAACCAGTTTTTTTACAATATTTGTTTATGCGTTCTGAGATCAAAAGCTGTCCTCTTCAGTAAAGGTGGCACGCAATATGCAATAATTTTTCAAATAAAAAACAAAATGGACGCGTTTAATTAGCCTAAATTGCGTTTCCGAAAGACAAGTCCTGTCTTCCAGGAGACAATATATTAAATATTGAGCTACCGAAAAAAAAATGTTATTAAAAAAAGCTCGAATAAAATTTTTGATTAGTTTGCAAACTATATCCTTTGTTCAGTGAAAGGAAAATAGAAAAGCAATAAATTTATCTTTTTTCGTTCCTCAATATTTTTCCTCAATATTCCTCAATATTCCTCAATATTCCTCAAAAATTCCTCAAAATTTTTTTATGATATTTTTCGGATTATTATATCGATTTTCCGTTTTTGATTAACAAAAGACGCTTAGTTTATACATCAACGGCCTGACTTACAGTGTCCCTGAGTTTGCCAATCTAACATTGATATACAAGCACTTTTTTGAGCGAACGATTTTTCGGAAAAAAATTGGTGGCTTGGCTCTTCGACTTTGTCTTTAGAGTTGGTTGTATTTAAAACGCTTTAAAGCTTTAAAAGCTCCGGTAAAATCTGTTATGAAGTTCTTTTTACAGAGTATTTAATCAGTTTGCATGCTCAAAATGCGCAGTTTTAATTAAAGTTAATTGAGGATTAGAAATGCTTATTATGCGAATAATAGATACCTAAAATAAGCGGAAACGTGCTACAAGACTTGTCACAAATTTTAGCAAATTTAAAGTTCTTTTATTTAGCAAAAATGGCGAAATCCTTCTTCCGAAAAATACGATCCATAGGATATCTCCTAATTCATTTCAATTTGTGTATCTTTTTTTCGAGCAATTTTCACTCAGCCGGAAATTTTTGGGGTATACCTCTTTGGTGTATTGTAATCCCTGACAACAATCATGAAAGCAAAAAATCCCTACATCGATATTTATTGATGGAGTTAGCTTGTTTAAACCTATTATCAGTATGTGGAAAACGTGCGATTACTCCGCTTTTATTGATCAAAAAGATGTTTGCGTCCATCCACGCAAAGTTTGTCACACATTCGGTGTGACTTCTCCTGCACAATTGCTATGTATAAAACTTGTGTTTTTCCGCCTTCAGCGATCAAAAGGATGTTTGCTTCACTCCACGCAAAATTTGCCTGACATGAGGTATGATTTTCCCTGCACAATTGCTGTGTTAGTTAAACAGCAACAGACATTTGGCGGTCTACTGCTCATAATGATATCGACGTTCAAAACTCATTTTTTTGGATCTCATTGAGTTCATCGTAAAAAATAGCTCAAAACAAATGTAGATTAACAAATTGGTTCAGTGGTCCAATTACAAATAACAAAATACATTAAATATGTTTACTTCAAGCAATTATTGGTCTTCAAATTGATCTTGATAAAAAGTTTTTCAAAAAAAAACGCAACGTGATATTTTGCAGCAAAAATATTTTCATAAAAACGAGATATTACGCAAAAGACATTTATACACTGCACTAGATGTTATTGGAGCGCTGGTTAAAAGAGATCAAGCAGTTGCGTTAATGCATCCAATGGAGCACACTGTCGAAAAACTTATGTGTCAAATTAACAATTAACAATAAAAGTAAGTCATCACATGTTACAAGTTTATCATAGTTAAGAAGTACACAATTAACCGCCACAAATCATCAGCATTTGTGCCTCACTGTTAAAATAGTCAAATTATTCTGTTAAATGGTATGAGTTTGGCCAAATAGAAACAACTCAATATAGATATAAATCAACATAATGCCAAATAATAAAGTTTCTTGGATTAGAAGACAATTTTGTTAGAAGAACATCTGGATGTAGAGAGATAGGTTGTATTAGGCCATCTTATTATTGGAAAAAATAAATTAAAGCGGGAGGCGAAATTAAAGCAAAATTTGAAATGCATAATTTACAAGTCTGCTGAACTAGAGGTTCTCATGTATGGAAGTCATTATTGTAGTCTGTCTATCTATAGACAATATAAGGGAGCTAGAAAGCAGACCTATCTGCTCAGTAGTGTTTTGTACTGAAATAACTGCACAATGAGCAGTTTTTCTTGAACCATATCTGTAACTTAAACCATACCACTGACCCAAAAATGACCTAAATGGATAACGCTTCACTTGAAGCAGAAAAAACAAAAACTGGCAGACAAACCAGACAGATTTTTTATACTAGCAATAAGTACATTCATCCGTGATTTAAATGCAAGCATTTTCCGAACAGAAACCCATCGGAACAATGATTCTCATATAAAATCCCAGCTGAAAAATTAACATTTCTGGAAAACCAGTTGCTTACTTGGCATTACCGCAACGCCAATCAACATTTAAAAAATTTTTTTGGACTAAATGAATTAGCTTACAATTTCAACGTCCCAACGAGCAACGTTTCAAACAACAAAACGAAGTTGAACAAAAATTTTCGAAAATCTAGCGAGAAACTATAAATAAAAATTAAACCAAATTTTTTACAAAACGAAGTTGAACAAAAATTTTCGAAAATCTAGCGAGAAACTATAAATAAAAATTAAACCAAATTTTTTACAAAACGAAGTTGAACAAAAATTTTCGAAAATCTAGCAAGAAACTATAATTAAAAATTAAAGCAAATTTTTTACAATATTTGATTATGCGTTCTGACATCAAAAGTTCTCTTCTTCAGTGACGATGGCGCACAATATGCAAATATAGATGACGACCTTCATGAAATCAGAAAATCCCTACATCCATAGTTACTGACGGGGTTAGCTTATGAAGTCCGATTATTATTGTGTCAAAAACGTGTGATTATTCCGTCCTATTTGATCGCAGGGATTTTTGCGTCTTTCCACGCCAATTTTGCTAGACATGAGGTATAATTTCTTTGGCGCAATTGCTATTTTAGTTAAACAAAATTAGACATTTGGCTGCCTACTGTTCATATTGAACTCCATGTTTAAAATTCATCATACTCAGATCTCATTGAGGTCTTCTTCAGAATATAACTCAAACAAGTGTAAAAAGTCAAATTGTTTTTGCGTTTTAATTACAAATGACAAAAAACAATAAAGTTGTTTTTGTCAAGAAATTTTTGATCTTCAAAATTTTGCCCAGAAAAAGTTTTCCAAAAAAATTGCACGCATTGTGACATTTTTCAGCAAGAATATTTATGAGATATTACGCAATAAACCTTTATGCCCTGCAGTAAATGTTTTAGCAGCGCCTATTGAATGACCTCAGGCAATTTGATTAATGCATCAAATAAAGCACACTATCAAAAAACTTTTGTGTCAATTTAAGAAATAACAAAAAAATTAATTCATCATAAGATAGAGGTTTATCATAAGTAAGAAGTAAACAATTAACCACCAAAAACTATCTGCACTTGAGCCTCACTGTTAAATTATTCAATTTAGTAGAAATAACTCTACATATTGTCTAATAAGGAAATTTTTTTGATTAGGAGACAATCTTGTTGGAATAGTATCTCATGGAAGTAGAAAGATATGTTGTATTACTCCATGGTAATTTCAAAAAAATTAAAGTGGGCCGCATAATTAAAAGCTGGAAGATAATGCTTTACTGGACAAAGCTTAACTCTCAGAAAACCTGCAACACTATTCTCGCTGATTTGCACATTTTCTAAATGCATAGTTTGCAAGACAGCTGAAAAACCTATACTCTTGTTTGGAAATCACTATTGTAGTCTGTCTATCTGTAGGCAGTAAAAGGAAGCTAGAAACCAGAACTATCTGCTCTATAATTTCTTTAATAACCGTCCACGTAGCAGTTTCTCTAATGTAACTTAAACCAAATCACTGACGCAAAAAAAACTTGAATGGATTACGCTTCAGGCGAAGCAAAAAAAACCAAAACGAACCAGACAGAGGGTTTGTACTGTCAACAAGTACCCTCAATCGAGATTTAAATGCAAGCCTTTCTCCGAACAGAAACCTTCTTCATAAAAATAATTAACATATAAAAGCCCAGCTACAAATGTATCATTTCTGAATAAAAGCATTGTAATTTCAGATGCTGACGAAAAACACAAATTCTTGCTAAATTACTGAAAAACAAAGCAAGAGATGATTTGTTTTCTACTTGCTATGCAAACCACTTGCTATTTTGGGACACTCACTTTTACAGCAACGCCAATCAATATTTAAAAAAAATCTTACAGGATTACCTAAATTAATTAGCTTGCAACCTCTAAGTCACAACGAGCAACGTTTCAAACAACAGAAGGAAATTGAGCAGAGCAGAGCACCAAGACAACTGGCTCCCTCGGGAGAACAAACTTTCACAAATCTAGCGCGAAACCATTAAAAAACAATTGAACGTGTCATTTTACAATATTTTTGTTCATGTGTTTTTGTCAAGCAATCACTGTTCCTCAAAATGTTCCTTAGAAAATGTTTTCCAAAAAAATTTCACGCAACGTGATATTATCAGCATGAATATTTTCATAAATACAAGATATTACGCAATAAGCATTTATGCACTGCAGTAATTATTGCGCTATTAAAGAACAAAAGAATGTTTGCTTCGCTCAACGCAAAATTTGCTAGACATGAGGTATGATTTTTCCTTCACAATTGCTATGTTAGTTAACCAGCATTAGACATTTGGCGGCCTACAGTTCATAATAAACTCCATATTCAAAACTCAAAATTTTCAGATTTGATTGAAGTCATCGTGAAAAATTAGCTCAAAAGAGTGTAGAAAATCAAATTGGTTTAATGGTCCAATTAACAATAACAAAATACATTAAATGTGTTTTTGTAATGCAATTATTGGTCTTCAAAATGATCCTAAGAAAAAATTTTAGGTGAAAATTGCACGCAACGTGACATTTTTCAGCAAAAATATATTCATAAATACAATATATTACGCAATACACATTTATGCACTGCAGGAAATGTTATCTCAGCGCCTGTTGAAAGAGCTCAGACAATTGGATTAATGCATCGATTCAAGCACACGGTCGGAAAGCTTTTGTGTCAAATTAACCAATGAGAATAAAATAAGTAATCATGTGTTAGAAGCTTATCATAAGTAAGAAAACAAAAAATCAAAAAATAGTATCTGCATTTGAGCCTCACTGTTTAATTATTCAAATTACTCTATTAAATGATATGAGTTTGGGCAAAATGAAAAAAAATCAAGATATTGTCAAATAATAAAGTTTTTTTGGATAAAGAGACAATCTTGTCAGAAGAGTATCTGGAAGTAGAGAGGTTGTATTAGGCCATGGTATTGTCGAAACAGAAACATTAAAGCTTGAGGAACCATTAAAAGCTGGAAGAAAAAGCTTTACTGGACAACAAGTCACGCTTAACTCTCCAAAGAAAACATACAACTCAATTATTGCTGAGTTGGACATTATCTAATGTAATTTTAACTAGCAATCTTTACCAAAAATTAAAGTCTCAGAGCAAAGTTTCACAAAATTTGAATTGCAGATTTTACAAGTCTGCTGAACTACCGACACTAAAGCATGGAAGTCAATTTTGTAGTCTGTCTTTATGTAGGCGATAAAAGAGAATTAGAAAGCAGAACTATCAGATTTCAAATTTAAACCAAATCACTGACCCAAAAATGACCAAAATGGATCAGGCTTCACTTGAAGCAAGGAAAAACCAAAACTGGCAAACAAACAAGACAGATTGTTTGTACTGGCAGCAAGTACCCTCGTTCGTAGTTTTAATGCAAATTTTTCTCCAATTAGAAACCCCTCAGAGCAATGATTATCATATAAAATTCCAGCTAAAAAAGTAACATTTCTGGAAAACAAGGTGCTTACTTGGCATTACCGCAACGCCAATCAACATTTAAAAAAACGTTTTCGGACTAAATGAAATAGCTTACAATTTTAACGTCACAACGAGCAACGTTTCAAACAACAAAATGAATTTGAGCAGAGCAGAGCGCAAGAAGAACAGGTTAACACGGGAGAAAAAAACTTTCGAAAGTCTAGCGAGAAACTATAAATAAAAATAAACCAAACTTTTTACAATATTTGATTATGCGTTCTGACATCAAAAGTCTTCTTCAGTGAAGAGGGCGCACAATATGCAATTATAGATGACGACAGTCATGAAACCAGAAAATCTCTACATCCAGAGTTACTGATGGGGTTAGCTTGTTAATTCCGAATATCATTGCGTCAAAAACGTACGATTATTCCGCCCTAATTGATCGAAAGGCTTTTTGCGTCACTCCACAGCTATAAAAGTGTCCAGACTGAATAAAAGCACTGTAGTTTGAGATGCTGACGAAAAATACCAATTATTGCTAAATTACTGAAAAACAAATGAAGATGCGATTTGTTTTTTTTTACTTGCTAGGCAAGCCGGTTGCTAACTTGGCACACCCATTTTCACTGCAACGCAAATCAATATTTAAAAAATCCTACTGGTTTAGCTGAACCCAGGTTGAGATGCCATCCGGAAGTGACCTCTGATCAGGCATAGTCCAACGGACACGGTGGGTTTCCAGACCAAAAATACAGGGTCTGAGATTTGGTTCAAGCACAAAATAGTTTGATCAGAGTTCACTTCGGTCTGGAGATGGTATGATCAGAATCAGAGGTCACTTCGGACTGGGGATTATAAGATCAGAGGTTACTTCGGTCTGGTGTGGTATGATCAGAGTTCACATGGTCTGAAGATGGCATGATCATAGGTCACTTCAGGATGGGAATGGTCTGATCAACGGCAGATTTAGGCGCAAATTAGTCTGATCAGAGAAGATTTTGAGCGCAACTGGGTTTGATCAGAGATCATTCCGGGCGGAAACATTTTCTTTTGATTTTTTTACTGCGAGATATTGACAGTGCCAAGTGGCAGCAAAAAGAAGCAAGCAGCACAAATACGTCCAGAATCTGATGATTTAAATCAGAACCAATGGGGTGCAGCTGACAAAAAACCCGGTCCTCTTAAAAGAAAATTTTTATTAATTGTAGAACACGACGTTTTATGTGGAAAGCTGCCTAAATTCATCCATTGTGTTCGAAATATGCACTATTAGTAAACTAAAAATTTTTGTTCAGCAGTTGCGTTTTCTTTTCTTTAGCAATACTTTTAGAATGGTCTTTTCCATAGATGAATTTAATAATGTAAAGATCAATTTTTTTGAAAGAAAATATTATAACAAAATTTAAAAAGTTTGTTTATAGTGAAAACTAATTCGAACGCAATTGAGTCTGATCAGAGAGGATTTTGAGCACACATTAGTCTGATCAGGTCCTCAGATTTGGTTCGAGCTCACAAAAGTATGATCAGAGGTCACTTCGGTCTGGGGATGATTTGCTCAGAGGTCACTTCGGACTGGGGATGGTATGATCAGAGGTCACTTCGGTCTGGAGTGGTATGATCAGAGATCATTTCGGTCTGAAGATGAGATGATCATAGGTCGCCTTAGGATGGGACTGGTCTAATCAGAGGCGGATTCAGGCGCAAATTAGTCTGATCAGAGAAGATTGTGAGCGCAACTGGGTCTCATCAGAGACCATTTCGAGCGGAAACTTTTTCTTTTATTTTTTTTTTGTTTATTTTTTTACCGAGAGATGTTATTTTTGCCAAGAGGCATCAAAAAACAGCATTCAGATAACAAACACATCTAGAGTCTGATGGTTTTGATCGAAACCAATAGGGTCCGGCTGGCAAAAAACCCGGTCCGTTTAAAAGGCAATTTTTATTAACTGTAGAACACGGCGTTTTATATGGAAAGCTGCCTAAATTCGTCCATTGGTTGGAGATATGCACTATTAGTATATAAATTTTTTCAGCAATTGTGTTTTCTTCTCTCTGGCAATACTTTTAGAATTGTCTTTTCTATAGATGGGCTTAATAATGCAAACTTTTTTTAAATGAATATTTATAACAAAATTAAAGAACTTTGTTCATAGTGAAAACCCTTCGCTGATCGGACTATTTCGAGAGCAATTGGGTCTGATCAGACAATTGGGTCTGACCCAATAATCAAGAATATATATAAAAAAAACGTACATCCAAAATTACTGGTGGGGTTAGTTTGTTAAGTCCGATTATCAGTGTGTGGAAAACGTGTGAATTTTCCGTCTTTATTGAACGAAAGGATGTTAGCTTCGCTCCACGCAAAATTTTCAAGAAATGAGCTATAATTTTTCCTGCACAATTGCTCTGTTTGTTAAACAGCAATAGACATTTGGTGGCCTACTGTTCATATTGAACTCCATGTTCAAAACTCATCTTTTTCGGATCTCATTGATGTCCGCCGAAAAAAATAGATCAAACAAGTGTAGAATGTCAAATTGGTTTAGGTGTCCAAATAACAATGACAAAATATGTTAAATAATTTTGTCCTGCAATTTTTAAATGGTATTCTAAATGATCCTGAGAAAAATTTTTCCAAAAGAAAATTGAACGCAACGTGACATTTTTTAGCTAGAATGTTTTCATAAAAACGAGGTATTACGCAATACACATTTATGAACTGCGGTGAATGTTATCACAGCGTCTATTGAAAGAGCTCAAGCAGTTGCATTAACCCATCGAATGAAGCAGATCTCATTGAGGTCTTCTTCAGAATATAACTCAAACAAGTGTAAAAAGTCAAATTGTTTTTGCGTTTTAATTACAAATGACAAAAAACAATAAAGTTGTTTTTGTCAAGAAATTTTTGATCTTCAAAATTTTGCCCAGAAAAAGTTTTCCAAAAAAATTGCACGCATTGTGACATTTTTCAGCAAGAATATTTATGAGATATTACGCAATAAACCTTTATGCCCTGCAGTAAATGTTTTAGCAGCGCCTATTGAATGACCTCAGGCAATTTGATTAATGCATCAAATAAAGCACACTATCAAAAAACTTTTGTGTCAATTTAAGAAATAACAAAAAAATTAATTCATCATAAGATAGAGGTTTATCATAAGTAAGAAGTAAACAATTAACCACCAAAAACTATCTGCACTTGAGCCTCACTGTTAAATTATTCAATTTAGTAGAAATAACTCTACATATTGTCTAATAAGGAAATTTTTTTGATTAGGAGACAATCTTGTTGGAATAGTATCTCATGGAAGTAGAAAGATATGTTGTATTACTCCATGGTAATTTCAAAAAAATTAAAGTGGGCCGCATAATTAAAAGCTGGAAGATAATGCTTTACTGGACAAAGCTTAACTCTCAGAAAACCTGCAACACTATTCTCGCTGATTTGCACATTTTCTAAATGCATAGTTTGCAAGACAGCTGAAAAACCTATACTCTTGTTTGGAAATCACTATTGTAGTCTGTCTATCTGTAGGCAGTAAAAGGAAGCTAGAAACCAGAACTATCTGCTCTATAATTTCTTTAATAACCGTCCACGTAGCAGTTTCTCTAATGTAACTTAAACCAAATCACTGACGCAAAAAAAACTTGAATGGATTACGCTTCAGGCGAAGCAAAAAAAACCAAAACGAACCAGACAGAGGGTTTGTACTGTCAACAAGTACCCTCAATCGAGATTTAAATGCAAGCCTTTCTCCGAACAGAAACCTTCTTCATAAAAATAATTAACATATAAAAGCCCAGCTACAAATGTATCATTTCTGAATAAAAGCATTGTAATTTCAGATGCTGACGAAAAACACAAATTCTTGCTAAATTACTGAAAAACAAAGCAAGAGATGATTTGTTTTCTACTTGCTATGCAAACCACTTGCTATTTTGGGACACTCACTTTTACAGCAACGCCAATCAATATTTAAAAAAAATCTTACAGGATTACCTAAATTAATTAGCTTGCAACCTCTAAGTCACAACGAGCAACGTTTCAAACAACAGAAGGAAATTGAGCAGAGCAGAGCACCAAGACAACTGGCTCCCTCGGGAGAACAAACTTTCACAAATCTAGCGCGAAACCATTAAAAAACAATTGAACGTGTCATTTTACAATATTTTTGTTCATGTGTTTTTGTCAAGCAATCACTGTTCCTCAAAATGTTCCTTAGAAAATGTTTTCCAAAAAAATTTCACGCAACGTGATATTATCAGCATGAATATTTTCATAAATACAAGATATTACGCAATAAGCATTTATGCACTGCAGTAATTATTGCGCTATTAAAGAACAAAAGAATGTTTGCTTCGCTCAACGCAAAATTTGCTAGACATGAGGTATGATTTTTCCTTCACAATTGCTATGTTAGTTAACCAGCATTAGACATTTGGCGGCCTACAGTTCATAATAAACTCCATATTCAAAACTCAAAATTTTCAGATTTGATTGAAGTCATCGTGAAAAATTAGCTCAAAAGAGTGTAGAAAATCAAATTGGTTTAATGGTCCAATTAACAATAACAAAATACATTAAATGTGTTTTTGTAATGCAATTATTGGTCTTCAAAATGATCCTAAGAAAAAATTTTAGGTGAAAATTGCACGCAACGTGACATTTTTCAGCAAAAATATATTCATAAATACAATATATTACGCAATACACATTTATGCACTGCAGGAAATGTTATCTCAGCGCCTGTTGAAAGAACTCAGACAATTGGATTAATGCATCGATTCAAGCACACGGTCGGAAAGCTTTTGTGTCAAATTAACCAATGAGAATAAAATAAGTAATCATGTGTTAGAAGCTTATCATAAGTAAGAAAACAAAAAATCAAAAAATAGTATCTGCATTTGAGCCTCACTGTTTAATTATTCAAATTACTCTATTAAATGATATGAGTTTGGGCAAAATGAAAAAAAATCAAGATATTGTCAAATAATAAAGTTTTTTTGGATAAAGAGACAATCTTGTCAGAAGAGTATCTGGAAGTAGAGAGGTTGTATTAGGCCATGGTATTGTCGAAACAGAAACATTAAAGCTTGAGGAACCATTAAAAGCTGGAAGAAAAAGCTTTACTGGACAACAAGTCACGCTTAACTCTCCAAAGAAAACATACAACTCAATTATTGCTGAGTTGGACATTATCTAATGTAATTTTAACTAGCAATCTTTACCAAAAATTAAAGTCTCAGAGCAAAGTTTCACAAAATTTGAATTGCAGATTTTACAAGTCTGCTGAACTACCGACACTAAAGCATGGAAGTCAATTTTGTAGTCTGTCTTTATGTAGGCGATAAAAGAGAATTAGAAAGCAGAACTATCAGATTTCAAATTTAAACCAAATCACTGACCCAAAAATGACCAAAATGGATCAGGCTTCACTTGAAGCAAGGAAAAACCAAAACTGGCAAACAAACAAGACAGATTGTTTGTACTGGCAGCAAGTACCCTCGTTCGTAGTTTTAATGCAAATTTTTCTCCAATTAGAAACCCCTCAGAGCAATGATTATCATATAAAATTCCAGCTAAAAAAGTAACATTTCTGGAAAACAAGGTGCTTACTTGGCATTACCGCAACGCCAATCAACATTTAAAAAAACGTTTTCGGACTAAATGAAATAGCTTACAATTTTAACGTCACAACGAGCAACGTTTCAAACAACAAAATGAATTTGAGCAGAGCAGAGCGCAAGAAGAACAGGTTAACACGGGAGAAAAAAACTTTCGAAAGTCTAGCGAGAAACTATAAATAAAAATAAACCAAACTTTTTACAATATTTGATTATGCGTTCTGACATCAAAAGTCTTCTTCAGTGAAGAGGGCGCACAATATGCAATTATAGATGACGACAGTCATGAAACCAGAAAATCTCTACATCCAGAGTTACTGATGGGGTTAGCTTGTTAATTCCGAATATCATTGCGTCAAAAACGTACGATTATTCCGCCCTAATTGATCGAAAGGCTTTTTGCGTCACTCCACAGCTATAAAAGTGTCCAGACTGAATAAAAGCACTGTAGTTTGAGATGCTGACGAAAAATACCAATTATTGCTAAATTACTGAAAAACAAATGAAGATGCGATTTGTTTTTTTTTACTTGCTAGGCAAGCCGGTTGCTAACTTGGCACACCCATTTTCACTGCAACGCAAATCAATATTTAAAAAATCCTACTGGTTTAGCTGAACCCAGGTTGAGATGCCATCCGGAAGTGACCTCTGATCAGGCATAGTCCAACGGACACGGTGGGTTTCCAGACCAAAAATACAGGGTCTGAGATTTGGTTCAAGCACAAAATAGTTTGATCAGAGTTCACTTCGGTCTGGAGATGGTATGATCAGAATCAGAGGTCACTTCGGACTGGGGATTATAAGATCAGAGGTTACTTCGGTCTGGTGTGGTATGATCAGAGTTCACTTGGTCTGAAGATGGCATGATCATAGGTCACTTCAGGATGGGAATGGTCTGATCAACGGCAGATTTAGGCGCAAATTAGTCTGATCAGAGAAGATTTTGAGCGCAACTGGGTTTGATCAGAGATCATTCCGGGCGGAAACATTTTCTT
This sequence comes from Convolutriloba macropyga, assembly GCF_964194025.1. NCBI lineage: Eukaryota > Metazoa > Xenacoelomorpha > Acoela > Convolutidae > Convolutriloba > Convolutriloba macropyga. The sequence continues at coordinate 17,123,743 of NC_134472.1, read as the reverse complement.
TTGATTTTTTTACTGCGAGATATTGACAGTGCCAAGTGGCAGCAAAAAGAAGCAAGCAGCACAAATACGTCCAGAATCTGATGATTTAAATCAGAACCAATGGGGTGCAGCTGACAAAAAACCCGGTCCTCTTAAAAGAAAATTTTTATTAATTGTAGAACACGACGTTTTATGTGGAAAGCTGCCTAAATTCATCCATTGTGTTCGAAATATGCACTATTAGTAAACTAAAAATTTTTGTTCAGCAGTTGCGTTTTCTTTTCTTTAGCAATACTTTTAGAATGGTCTTTTCTATAGATGAATTTAATAATGTAAAGATCAATTTTTTTGAAAGAATATATTATAACAAAATTTAAAAAGTTTGTTTATAGTGAAAACTAATTCGAACGCAATTGAGTCTGATCAGAGAGGATTTTGAGCACACATTAGTCTGATCAGGTCCTCAGATTTGGTTCGAGCTCACAAAAGTATGATCAGAGGTCACTTCGGTCTGGGGATGATTTGCTCAGAGGTCACTTCGGACTGGGGATGGTATGATCAGAGGTCACTTCGGTCTGGAGTGGTATGATCAGAGATCATTTCGGTCTGAAGATGAGATGGTCATAGGTCGCCTTAGGATGGGACTGGTCTAATCAGAGGCGGATTCAGGCGCAAATTAGTCTGATCAGAGAAGATTGTGAGCGCAACTGGGTCTCATCAGAGACCATTTCGAGCGGAAACTTTTTCTTTTATTTTTTTTTGTTTATTTTTTTTACCGAGAGATGTTATTTTTGCCAAGAGGCATCAAAAAACAGCATTCAGATAACAAACACATCTAGAGTCTGATGGTTTTGATCGAAACCAATAGGGTCCGGCTGGCAAAAAACCCGGTCCGTTTAAAAGGCAATTTTTATTAACTGTAGAACACGGCGTTTTATATGGAAAGCTGCCTAAATTCGTCCATTGGTTGGAGATATGCACTATTAGTATATAAATTTTTTCAGCAATTGTGTTTTCTTCTCTCTGGCAATACTTTTAGAATTGTCTTTTCTATAGATGGGCTTAATAATGCAAACTTTTTTTAAATGAATATTTATAACAAAATTAAAGAACTTTGTTCATAGTGAAAACCCTTCGCTGATCGGACTATTTCGAGAGCAATTGGGTCTGATCAGACAATTGGGTCTGACCCAATAATCAAGAATATATATAAAAAAAACGTACATCCAAAATTACTGGTGGGGTTAGTTTGTTAAGTCCGATTATCAGTGTGTGGAAAACGTGTGAATTTTCCGTCTTTATTGAACGAAAGGATGTTAGCTTCGCTCCACGCAAAATTTTCAAGAAATGAGTTATAATTTTTCCTGCACAATTGCTCTGTTTGTTAAACAGCAATAGACATTTGGTGGCCTACTGTTCATATTGAACTCCATGTTCAAAACTCATCTTTTTCGGATCTCATTGATGTCCGCCGAAAAAAATAGATCAAACAAGTGTAGAATGTCAAATTGGTTTAGGTGTCCAAATAACAATGACAAAATATGTTAAATAATTTTGTCCTGCAATTTTTAAATGGTATTCTAAATGATCCTGAGAAAAATTTTTCCAAAAGAAAATTGAACGCAACGTGACATTTTTTAGCTAGAATGTTTTCATAAAAACGAGGTATTACGCAATACACATTTATGAACTGCGGTGAATGTTATCACAGCGTCTATTGAAAGAGCTCAAGCAGTTGCATTAACCCATCGAATGAAGCATCTGTGTCACTATTTTTGTGTCAAATTACGAAATACCCTCTCCGTCGAATTACTTCTGTGTCAAATAATCAAACAACAATAAAAGTAAGTCTTCATATGATAGAAGTTTATCATAAGTAAGAATTAAACAACTAACCACCAAAAAGTATCAGCAATTGAGCGTCACTGTTAAATTAGTCAAATATATTGAAATTTTGTATGTTGGGTTCTGCTGTTTTTGACAAAACTTTTAGAATGGTCTTTTCTATAGGTGAATTTGATAAGGCAAACATCAATTCATTTAAATGAAAATATTATAACAAAATTAAAGAAAATCGTTCATAGTGAAAACAATTCACCGTTTTAGACGCAATTGGGTCTGATCAGAGAGGATTTCGAGCGCACAATAGTCTCATCAGGAGTGAGTTTTGAGCTCACAATAGTCTGATCAGAAGCGATTTTAAGCGCACAATTATCTGGACGATGGTCTGGGTTTTGTATGGTCCAAGGTTGCCCAATCGTTTGGAGAATGATCTGACTTCGATCTGATCAGAGGTCATTTCCCTCTGGAAAAGGTCTGATCAGAGAGAATTTTGAGCGCACTTCGAGTACACACTGTGTTTGTAGCGCACTTTAGTCTGATCAGAGGATACTTTGGTCTGGGATGGTCTTATCAAAGGTTAGTTTCGTCTGGCACGGTCTGATCAAAGGTCGCTTCCGGATGACACCTCAACCTGGGATTTAGCTTACAACTTTTACATCAAAACGAGCAACGTATCAAACAGAACAAGGAAACTGAGCAGAGCAGAGCACACGAATAACTGGTTCCCTCGGGAGAACAAACTTTCGAAAACCTAGCAAAAAACTATTATAAAAAATTGAACTGGTTTTTTTCAAATTTCTTATGCGTTCTGACACCAAAAACTGTCCTCCTCAGTGATGGTACGCAAAAAGTTTTTGCCAACAATCATGAAAGTGAAAAATTACTACATCAATAGTTGCTGGTGTTGTTAGCTTGTTAAGTCTGATTATCAGTGTGTAGAAACGGTGTAATTATTCCGCCTTTATTGAACGAGAGGATTTTTGCGTCACTCCACGCAAAATTTGCTAGACATGAGGTATCATTTTTCCTGCGCAAATGCTGTGTTATTTAAACAGCAGTGAACATTTGGCGACTTACTGTTCATAATGAACTCCATGTTCAGAAGTAATAATTTTCGGATTTGATTGAAGTCATCGTAAAAAACTAGCTCGACAAGCGCAGAAAGTCAAATTGATTCAGTTGTCCAATTAACAATGACAAAAACTTTAAATGTGTTTTTGTCATGCAATTATTGGTCTTCAAAAAGATCCTGAGAAAAAGTTTTCCATAAAAATTGCACGCAACGTGACATTTTTCAGCGAAAACATATTCATTAATACAAGATAATACGCTATACACATTTATGAACTGCAGTAAATGTTATCGCTACGCCTGTTGAAAGAACTCAAGCATTTGGATTATCGCATCGAATGAAGCAAACTGTCGAAAATTTTTTTTGACAAATTAACAAATAACAATAAAAGTAAGTAATCATATGTTAGAAGCTTATCATAAGTAAGAAAAAACAACCAATCCCAAAAAAGTATCTGTATTTGAGCTTCAATGTTAAATTAGTCAAATTACTCCATTAAATGCTATGAGTTTGCGCGAATAGACATAAAATTTTTTGGGATTACGAGACAAAATTGTTAGAAGAGTGTCTGGAAGTAGAGAGATAGGTTGTATTAGGTCATCGTATTGTTGGAAAAGAGAAATAATAGCGGGAGGCACAATTAAAAGCTGCAAAATTACGCTTTGCTGGACATCAAGTAACATTTAAATCTCCAGAGTAAATATACAACACTATTCTCGCTGGGTTGGAAATTACCTATTATAAAATTAACTAGCAATCTTTATCAAAGAATTCAGGTCCAAGAGAAATGCAGAGTTTATTTCGTTTTTAGAAATGCAGAGCTTATTTCGTTTTTTGAAATGCAGAGTTTATTTTGTTCTTAGAAAAATGTTGCTGATCTAAGCGTTGGTTACGGAATGCTCTTATCAAAACAGCACAACTGGTAACTTTTTGCTTATTCGACCATTTTCAGAAAATTTGCCAAATATCGAGAGTTTGCAGCACTCCTGCATTAAATATTGATGCAGCTAATGATGTGAAGCTAACCCATATGCAGAGTGCATTCAGTGAGAATCGAAACATGCATGCTTCCCAAACATTGCCAGAGCTAAGACATTGCCAGAAGTTGGTATCAAAGCTTTCGTTTTCACGCAGCCTTCTGAGACTTGTCCAGTTGCTGACATCAGCCTGTTCGGTGAAAGGACACAATATCTTGAAAGCGACCATTGAAGAAGAGTATCTGTAAGCGCATCCAAAAGCGGTGAACATTAAAAACATTTGTAAGCACTTTGGTTAGAAAAATTGAGAACAACGGTTGAACATTTTCATACAAGAGTCTTAGTCACTAGAAAGCTGTGATAAAAGAACAGAGAAAAATACAGTCAGCGAAGAGGATAAGTTATTCATCACAATAATTGGCAGTATTATTGAAGAAACATGTAAATGAAATAAAATGGGCAATCCATGGAAGGCATGTACGTATAATCCAAATAAATATTCTTCTGCACTCCACCAGCTAAAAAGTTTAAAAAATCCTTTTAGTGTTGATCCAAAACTAAGCTATATGTATCAGAAGACATTTTTTCACAGATCCCGTGAAAATCACGTCAAACCAATGGAAATGATAAAACCACCCCACAACAAAAATTGGTACTAGCCACATCAAACTGTACCAAAACAAAAACAAACTAAAGAAAGGTTGTCCTGACGTCAAAATTAGCATCAAAAATCAAATGCAAGTCGTTGAACTCTTTTTGCAAATTGTTAAACCGTCTTTTTGGAATATTGATCATACTCCATGGAAAACCAATTGCTGTCATTGCAGACTTTGAATATTCATGCAAAGTATCCAGAATGCAAATCAGTGTTGTATGGATGGTTGAATTTAGGCTCTGAGGCCCTTGAGAACGCACAGTGACTGTATTTGAGCTAAAGAGCTGTTTGAGAGCAGGCAGTTTCCGCCGCAAAAAATTCTTGTCAAAAAAGATTGGCGCTATTTAAATTAATGCCCTCAAAGACGTTGACGAGCTCAAAAAGTGAAACAAGATTCCCGGGACAAAAATGTTATCTTGAAAACCATATTTTTTCATAACCTCTAAAAAAACTTCCGGAAATGGTTGGTTTTTGAACCTAACTAAAAATTTTCAGTCTGCTATTATCAATTCTTGACCCAAAAAGGCTTCTTTACTACTTGACAACAAAATTCGAAGTTCTTCTTCAGCAATTTATGAGGTAGAAATTGAGACGAGCCCACACATTTTAACTTCTACATCCATTGCAGAAGCTTCTTAAAAGCTATCACTCTACACACCAAATTGGAATTCCACGACAGAAGACAGTACAAAATCTACAAGAAACGAAGAGAAAAACAGCATGTCTTTGCAGAGTTTTTGATTGTTGCAACGTTAACCGTTATCCGCCCTAAAACTTGAAGACCAGCAAGGAAAAGGAATTTTTTTAGTTATAGGAAAACTCAAAGAAGCAACCATTAAACAATTGTGCGTTCCAAAAATGGAACTAAAACTTTCTGTCATAGATGTTGGACTTCTGATTTTGTTCATTAAGATCTGTCAGTTGAAATCAGCAATGATTGATCGACTCATACTCAAATGGTTTTTGGCCGGATTGATTATGTCAGGGAATTGAGAAAAAAGTGTAAATTGAGCTGATAAAGTTACTCGTGGTTTGGAACCGTACCTAAAATTGGACAAAAATATCTTAAAACACCAGGTTTTCTCTCTGAAGTAATTTACTTTGTAAAACATTAAAACAACTAACGCCTGTTTATGCCACAAAAACGGGGTCCTGGTCGAGCGCTAAAAGACAAATAGTAGTAGTCAACAATAATAGTCTCTCAAAGTGGAGAAAAATTTTGTTAAAGGTAGCAACTATTGTAAGTCTAACCTAGAGAATGAAAAAGAGCGTGTGAATCAATGTCAATACAGCACAGAACACGCCACTGAACTGTCAAAATCTCATTTGATACAGATGTTCCAAGCCCCTCGAAAAAAATTAGCTCAAACAAGAGTAGAAAGTAAAATTGTTTTAGTGGTCCAAATACCAGCGACAAAATACATTAAATGCAAACATCATTTTTATAAGAAATATGTGACAACAAAATTGAAGAAATTCGCTCATAGTAAAAACCATTCACCAATCAGACTATTTTGGGCTCAATTGCGTCTAAACTGAGAAGATTTTGAGCGCAAAATAGTGTGATCAGGAGTGGGTTTTGATTGCACAATAGTCTGATCAGAAGCGATTTTAAGCTTACAATCGTCTGGACAATGGTCGCCCAATCATCAAGAGAATGGTCTGATTTCGATCTGATCAGAGGTCATTTCCGTCTGGAAAGGTCTGGTCAGGGAAAATTCCGAGCGTAAATCGAGCGCTTGGAGCGCACTTTAGTCTCATCAGAGCATACTTTGGTCTGAAATGGTTTGATCAAAGTTACTTTCGTCCGGCACAGTCTGATCAAAGGTCGCTTCCGGGTGGCACCTCAACCTGGGATTTTGCTTACAACTTCTACTTCAATACGAGCAACGTTTCAAACAAAACAAGGAAACTGAGCAGATCAGAGCACAAGGACAACTGTTTCCCTCGGGAGAGCAAACATTCGAAAATCTAGCAAAACACTATTTTAAAAAATTGAACTGGGTTCTTTTTACAAATTTGTTCATCCATTCTGAAATCAAAAACTGTCCTCCTCTGTGATGATACGCAAAATTCAGAAGTTTTTGCCGACAATCTTGAAAGTAAAAAATCCCTACATCCACAGTTACTGGCGGGGTTATTTTGTTATGTCCGATTATCAGTTTGTCGAAACCGTGTAATTATTCCGCTTTTATTGAACGAAAGGATTTTTGCGTCGCTCCACGCAAAATTTGTTAGACAAGAGGTATGATTTTTACTTCACAATTGCTTTGTTAGGTAAACAGCAATAGACATTTGGGAGCGTACTGTTCATTATGTACACGATGTTCAAAACTCATCATTTTCGGATTCAATTGAAGTCCTGGTAAACGTAGTTGTCCAATTAACAATGACAAAATACATTAAATTTGTTTTTGTCATGCCATTATTGATCTTCAAAATGATCCTGAGAAAAAGTTTTCCATAAAAATTGCACGCAACACAACACTTTTTGGCAAAAATATTTTCATAAATGCGAGATATAACACAATACTCAATTATGCACTGCAGTAAATGTTATAGCAGTGCCTGTTGAAAGAACTCAAGCAAATGGATTAGTACATCGAATGAAGCACACTGTTGAAGAATCTTTGTGTCAAATTAACAAATAGCCAAAAAGTAAGCAATCATATTTTAGAAGCTCATCATAAGTAAGAAGAAAACAACTAATCACCAAAAAGTTTCTAGCAACTATTGTAAGCCTAACCTAGAGAATGAAAAAGAGCGTGTGAATCAATGTCAATACACCGCAGAACACACCATTGAACTATCAAAATCTTATTTGATACAGATGTTCCAAGCCCCCCCAAAAAAAATTAGTTCAAAAAAGAGTAGAAAGTTAAATTGTTTTAGTGGTCCAAATAACAGTGACAAAATACATTAAATGCAAACATCAGTTTTTTTAAATAAAAACGTTATAACAAAATTAAAGAAATTCGCTCATAGTGAAAACCATTCACCAATCAGACTATTTTGGGCTCAGTTGGGTCTAACCTGAGAAGATTTCGAGCGCACAATAGTGTGATCAGGAGTGGGTTTTGATCGCACAATAGTCTGATCAGAAGCGATTTTAAGCTTACAATCGTCTGGACAATGGTCTGGGTTTTGTCTGGGCCAAGGTCGCCCAATCATCAGGAGAATGGTCAGATTTCGATCTGATCAGAGGTCATTTCCGTCTGGAAATGTCTGGTCAGGTAAAATTTCGAGCGTACATCGAGCGCTTGGAGCGCACTTTGGTCTCATCAGAGGATACTTTGGTCTGAGATGGTCTGATTAAACTTACTTTCGTCCGGCACGGTCTGATCAAAGGTCGCTTCCGGATGGCACCTCAACCTGGAAATATGCTTACAACTTCTATTTCAATACGAGCAACGTTTCAAACAAAACAGGGAAACTGAGCAGAGCAGAATACAAGGACAACTGTCTCCCTCGGGAGAACAAACCTTCGAAAATCTAGCAAAAAACTATTATAAAAAATTTAACTGGGTTCTTTTTACAAATTTGTTTATCCATTCTGACATCGAAAACTTTCCTCCTCAGTGATGATACGCAAAATTCAGAAGTAGTTGACGACAATCTTGAAAGTAAAAAATCCCTTCATCCACAGTTACTGGCGGGGTTAATTTGTTAAGTCCGATTATCAGTTTGTCGAAACCGTGTAATTATACCGCTTTTATTGAACGAGAGGATTTTTGCGTCGCTCCACGCAAAATTTGCTAGACAAGAGGTATGATTTTTACTTCACATTTGCTCTGTTAGGTAAACCGCAACAGACATTTGGGGGCGTACTGTTCATAATGAACACGATGTTCAAAACTCATCATTTTCAGATTCAATTGAAGTCCTGTTAAAAGTAGTGGTCCAAATAACAATGACAAACTACATTAAATGTGTTTTTTTCATGCAATTGTTGATCTTCAAAATGATCCTGAGAAAACGTTTTCCACAAAAATTGCACGCAACACAACATTTTTCAGCAAAAATATTTTCATAAATGCGAGATATTACACAATACTCATTTATGCACTGCAGTAAATGTTATAACAGTGCCTCTTGAAAGAACTCAAGCAGTTGGATTAATACATCGAATGAAGCACACTGTCGAAGAATGTTTGTGTCAAATTAACAAATAGCAAAAAAAAGTAAGCAATCATATTATAGAAGCTCATCATAAGTAAGAAGAAAACAACTAATCACCAAAAAGTTTCTAGCAACTATTGTAAGCCTAACCTAGAGAATGAAAAAGAGCGTGTGAATCAATGTCAATACACCACAGAACTTACCACTGAACTATCAAAATCTTATTTGATGCAGATGTTCCAAGCCCCCCGAAAAAAATTAGTTCAAAAAAGAGTAGAAAGTCAAATTGTTTTAGTGGTCCAAATAACAGTCACAAAATACATTAAAAGCAAACATCAGTTTTTTAAACAATAAGGTTATAACAAAATTAAAGTAATTCGCTCATAGTGAAAACCATTCACCAATCAGACTATTTTGGGCTCAATTGGTTCTAATCTGAGAAGAATTCGATCGCACAATAGTGTGATCAGGAGTGGGTTTTGATCGCACAATAGTCTGATCAGAAGCGATTTTAAGCTTAAAATTGTCTTGACAATGGTCAAGGTTTTGTCTGGGACAAGGTTGCCCAATCATCAAGAGAATGGTCAGATTTCGATCTGACCAGAGGTCATTTTCATCTGGAAAGGTCTGGTCAGAGAAAATTTCGAGCGTACTTTGAGCGCTTGGAGCGCACTTTAGTCTCATCAGAGGATACTTTGGTCTGAAATGGTCTGATCAAAGTTACTTTCGTACAGCACAGTCTGATCAAAGCTTACAACTTCCACATCAATACGAGCAACGTTTCAAACAAAACAAGGAAACTGAGCAGAGCAGAGCACAAGGACAACTGTTTCCCTCGGGAGAACAAACTTTCGAAAATCTAGCAAAAAACTATTAAAAAATTTAACCGGGTTCTTTTTACAAATTTGTTTATCCATTCTGACATCAAAAACTGTCCTCCTCAGTGATGAAACACAAAATTCAGTAATTTTTGCCAACAATCTTGAAAGTAAAAATTCCTTGCAACCAGAGTTACTGGCGGGGCTAGCTTGTTAAGTCCGATTATCAGTTTGCCGAAACCGTGTAATTGTTCCGCTTTTATTGAACGAAAGGATTTTCGCGTCGCTCCACGCAAAATTTGCTAGACAAGAGGTATGATTCTACTTCACAAATGCTCTGTTAGGTAAACAGCAATAGACATTTGGGGCGTAATGTTCATAATGAACACGATGTTCAAAACTCATCATTTTCGGATTCAATTGAAGTCCTGGTAAAAGTAGTGGTTCAATTAACAATGACAAAATACATTAAATGCAAACATCAGTTTTTTTTAATAATAATGTTGTAACAAAATTTAAAAAATTCGCTCATAGTGAAAACCATTCACCCTCAGACTATTTTGGGCTCAATTAGGTCTAATCTGAGAAGATTTCAAGCGCACAATAGTGTGATCAGGAGTGGGTTTTGATCGCACAATAGTCTGATCAGAAGCGATTTTAAGCTTACTATTGTCTGGACAATGGTCTGGGTTTTGTTTGGGCCAAGGTCGCCCAATCATCAGGAGAATGATCAGATTTTGATCTGATCAGAGATGACTTCCGTCTGGAAAGGTCTGGTCAGGGAGAGCTCCGAGCGTACTTCGAGCGCTTGGAGCGCACTTTAGTCTCATCAGAGGATACTTTGGTCTGAGATGGTCTGATCAAAGTTACTTTCGTCCGGCACGGTCTGATCAAAGGTCGCTTCCGGATGGCACCTCAACCTGGGAATATGCTTACAACTTTTACTTCAATACGAGCAACGTTTCAAACAAAACAAGGAAACTGAGCAGATTAGAGCACAAGGACAACTGTTTCCTTTCGGGAGAACAAACTTTCGAAAATCTAGCAAAAAAGTATTTAAAAAATTGAACTTGGTTCTTTTTACAAATTTGTTTATCCATTCTGACATCAAAAACTGTCCTCCTCAGTGATGATACCCAAAATTCAGAAGTTTTTGCCGAAAATCTTGGAAGTAAAAAATCCTTACATCCACAGTTACTGGCGGGGTTATTTTGTTAAGTCCGATTATCAGTTTGTCGAAACCGTGTAATTGTTCCACTTTTATTGAACGAAAGGATTTTCGCGTCGCTCCATGCAAAATTTGCTAGACAAGAGGTATGATTTTTACTTCACAATTGCTCTGTTAGGTAAACAGCAATAGACATTTGGGGCGTACTGTCCATAATGAACACGATGTTCAAAACTCATCATTTTCGGATTCAATTGAAGTCCTGGTAAACGTAGTTGTCCAATTAACAATGACAAAATACATTAAATTTGTTTTTGTCATGCCATTATTGATCTTCAAAATGATCCTGAGAAAAAGTTTTTCATAAAAATTGCACGCAACACAACACTTTTTGGCAAAAATATTTTCATAAATGCGGGATATAACACAATACTCATTCATGCACTGCAGTAAATGTTATAGCAGTGCCTGTTGAAAGAACTCAAGCAGTTGTATTAATAAATTGAATGAAGCACACTGTCAAAGAATCTTTGTGTCAAATTAACAAATAGTAAAAAAAGTAAGCAATCATATTATAGAAGCTTATCATAAGTAAGAAGAAAACAACTAATCGTTAAAAATTATCTGCATTTAAGCCTCACTGTTAAATTTAAAAAATTACTCCATTAACTGATATGAGCTTGGGCGAATAGAAACAAATCAACATAATGTCAAAATAATAAAACTTTTCGATTAGGAGAAAATCTTGTTGGAAGAGTATCTGAAAGTAGAGAGATAGATTTTATTAGGCCATCGTATTGATGGGAAAGAGAAGTTATAGCGGGAGGCACAATTAAAAGCAGAAAGATAACGCTTTGGTGGACAACAAGTTTCCAGAGTAAGCATACAACACTATTCTCGCCGGATTAGAAAATATCCATTGAAAAATTAACTAGCAATCATTATCAAAGAATTCAGGTCCAAGAGCAAAAATTCGTAAAATTCAAAATGCAGAGCTTGTACCGTTCTTAGAAAATTTTTAATAATCTAAGCGTTGGTTACGGAATGCTATTATCAAAACAGCACAACTGGTAACTTTTTGCTTATTCGACCATTTTCAGAAAATTTTCCAAATATCGAGAGTTTGCAGCTCTCCTGCATTCAATATTGATGCAGCTAATGATGTGAAGCTAAATTAGATGCAGAATGCATTCAGTGAGAATTGACATATGCATGCTTCCCAGACATTGCCAGAGCTAAGACATTGCCAGAAGTTGGTATCAATGCTTTCCCATTCGGGCAGCCTACTGAGATTTGTCCAGGTACTGACATCAGCTTGTTTGGTTAAAGGACACACTATTTTCACCGCAACAATTGCAAAAGAGTATCTGTATGACGAAAAAGTTCAAATTTCTTCTCCAGCAACTTATGAAGGAGGTCGAAAATGAGACGAGCCCTTCCATTTTAACTTCTGAATCCATTGCAGAAGTTTCTTAAAAGCTATCAGTCTGCACCCCAAATTGGAATTCGACGACAGAAGACATTACAAAATTTACTGGAAACGAAGAGAAAAATAGGAGGTCATTGAAGAGTTTTTGATTGTTGCAACGTTAACCGTTATCTACTCTAAATCTTGAAGACAAGAAAGAAAATGGAATTTTCTTAGTTAGAGGAAAATTCAAAGAAGCAACCATTAAACACTTGTGCGTTCCAAAATTGGAACTAAAAATTTCTGTCACAGATGTTGGACTGCTGAAATTTGTTCAATAAGATCTGTCAGTCGAAGTCAGCAATGCTTGTTCGACTCATACTCAAATTGTTCTCGGCAGGATTGGTTCTGTCAGGGAGTTCAGAAAAAAATCTGAAGTGAGCCGATAAAAATACTCGTGGTTTGGAACCGTACCTAAAATTGAACAATAAATCTTAAAACACCACGTTTTCTCTCTGAAGTAATTTAGTTTGAAGAACAACAAAAGAAATAATGCCTTTTTATGCCCCAAAAACGATGTCCTCGTCAAGCGCTAGAATAAAAATAGCAGTAGTCTATGCTAATCGTTTTTCAACATGGAAAAAGAAATAGTTAACGGTAGCAACTATTGTAAGTCAAATCAAGAGAATTAAAAAGAGCGTGGCAATCATTGTAACTACACCATAGAACACACCACTGAACTATCAAATATTTATTTGGTACAGATGTTCCAAGCAAAAAGTTTCCTGTCCCCCATAGAATTGCTAAAACATGGTCGTAATTTGGACTTCAAGTGCACTTACAGATCACTAAACCTAATCCTTGATAAAATGAGATACTACGCACCTGCGCAGGAAGAACTTTTGCTCTCAGTGAACTAGAGTTGGCCAGGAAGCCCCTATTACTTCATGCCAAAGAGCATATTTGCTATTTATATCTCGAACTTACTCCTTCTATCTGTGCGCATCTAGAATCAAAGGCAGCTTAAGCATTTGTGCAGCGGAAAAATTATGAGTCCAAAAGCGATATTTGCTCTTTTTTCTAACCTAAAACCATCCGGACTTTCAATGCAACGCTACCTGATTGGTGTTTTTAACTAAAAGCAAAAAATTTTCCTTCGCCAAACACAGACTGAAATTTTTCGGCCCCTACAATATTAAAGAGGGGTAAAGTTACCCAAGGAAACACAGCGGCCTGATATTTACCGGTCAAGTAACGCGAGCTGCTGATTTGGGAATATACCCGGATTTGAGCTTAGACCCCTTTTTGAACGCCAATTGCAGCTTCACTGCGCTCTGAAGACCAACCGTTACAGTGACAACGAATTGTAGTAAAGTTTTTGTTGGTGACAACGAAGAACTCAAAATGTCTTTGAAAGATCCTGACAATGAAAAATTTACAGGGAATTTGCAGCAGAGATCAACAAATGCACCAAGTGCAATTCAAACCAACGTAAGAGCGTTGATTTTGGTGGCGCTGGGGAGCAATTGATATTGAGCGTCAACTGGACACTGCCGATCTTTCGACTATCAAATAGATTCAATTTGAGTGTGTTTTTACAGCCGTAGTTGAAACTCCTACCGATTGCTTAACACTCCCTGGAAAACGATGAACCATTGGTGCTGAACTATGTTCTGATCCCATGTATTTGCAAATCACTTCCAGCAGGTTTTTCAACGTCAACAAAGTCGTTGAAAATGATGACTTCGAAGAACGCTCAACTATTCCTCAACAACACTAGAAAGAGACTGGCCCTGGAATACCTGTCCATTTAGGCAAAAAAGGCCAAAATGGACCTACAATAACAGGGGTTCTTTTAAGGTCGACGATGTGGTATGGTTTTTCGAAGTTTTCACCCACGAGGTTTTTGGCTTCGGAGAAGAGTGGAGGAAAAGATGAAGACAACAGAGAAGTTAAAGTGGAAATGGCTTGCGGTACTTTTGTTGGCCCTCTATCCGGTCTCATTCGTGTTTTGCTGATTAGCTAACTTTTGTTTAGGTATTTTGTTGCTCTAGTTTAGGCAGAAGGAGTTTCGTATAATTTTTTTTAAGTTTAATATTGGGTCTATGGATTTTACATGGAAAAGGAAACAGTTTTTGTTTTGTGGATTTCTTCTTAATGTATCAGTTTTAGTCCCCTTGGTGTTTGCTGCCGATGCAACCTGAAATAGCAATTTAATGAAGTTAATGATGAGTTACAACAAAGGAGTTTGTCTTTATGTCCCCCGATGCTAGCGTATGGTTACCTTAAACACTGAAATAAAAATCTTTACATTTGCTTCGCAATAAAAGTAATATGTCTTTGGAAGTAAAAAGATAGGTTGTATTAGGCCATCGTATTGTTGGGAACGAGAAATTATAATGGGAGGCACAATTAAAAGCTGAAAGATAACGCTTTGCTGGACAACAAGTCTCCAGAGTAAAAATACAACACTATTCTTGCTGGGCTAGAAATTATCTATTGTAAAGTTAACTAGCAATCTTTGTCAAAGAATTCAGGTCCAAGAGCAAAAGTTTGTAAAATTTGAAATTCAGAGCTTATTCCGTTTTTAGGAATGTGTTGCTGATCTAAGCGTTTATTACAGAATGCTCTTGTCAAAACAGCACAACCAGTAACCTTTTGCTTATTCGACAATATTCAGAAAATTTGCCAAATATCGAGAGTTTGCAGCACTCCTGCATTAAATATTGATGCAGTTAATGTTGTGAAGCTTACCCAAATGCAGAATGCATTCAGTGAGAATCGACATATGCATGCTTCCCAGACATTGCCAAAGCTAAGACATTGCCAGAAGTTGGTATCAATGCTTTCGTTTTCGGGCAGCCTACTGAGACGTGACCAGGTACTGACATCAGCCTGTTTGGTTAAAGGACACGCTATTGTGAGCGCAACAATTGCAAAAAGAGTATCTGTATGACGAAAAAGTTCAAATTTCTTCTCCAGCAACTTATGAAGGAGGTCGAAAATGAGACGAGCCCACCCATTTTAACTTCTGCATCCATTGCAGAAGTTTCTTAAAACCTATCAGTCTGCACCCCAAATTGGAATTCGACGACAGAAGACATTACAAAATTTACTGGAAACGAAGAGAAAAATAGCATGTCATTGTAGAGTTTTTGATTGTTGCAACGTTAACCGTTATCTACTCTAAATCTTGAAGACCAGAAAGAAAATGGAGTTTTCTTAGTTAGAGGAAAATTCAAAGAAGCAACCATTAAACACTTGTGCGTTCCAAAATTGGAATTAAAAATTTCTGTCACAGATGTTGGACTGCTGAAATTTGTTCAATAAGATCTGTCAGTCGAAGTCAGCAATGCTTGTTCGACTCATACTCAAATTGTTCTCGGCAGGATTGGTTCTGTCAGAGAATTCAGAAAAAGTCTGAAGTGAGCCGATAAAAATACTCGTAGTTTGGAACCGTACCTAAAATTGAACAAAACATCTTAAAACACCACGTTTTCTCTCTGAAGTAATTTACTTTGAAGAACAACAAAGAAATAATGCCTTTTTATGCCCCAAAAACAATGTCCTCGTCAAGCGCTAGAACAAAAATAGCAGTAGTCTACGCTAATCGTTTTTCAACATGGAAAAAGAAATAGTTAACGGTAGCAACTATTGTAAGTCAAATCAAGAGAATTAAAAAGAGCGTGGCAATCATTGTAACTACACCATAGAACACACCACTGAACTATCAAATATTTATTTGGTACAGATGTTCCAAGCCAAAAAATTCTGTCCCCCATAGAATCGCTAAAACATGGTCGTAATTTGGACTTGAAATGCACTTACAGGTCGCAAAACCTAATCCTTGATAAAATGGGATACTACGCACCTGTGCAGGAAGAACTTTTGCTCCCAGTGAACTAGAGTTGGCAAGGAAGCCCCTATTACTTCATGCCAAAAAACATATTTGCTATTGATATCTTGATCTTACTCCTTCTATCTGTGCGTATCTAGAATCAAAGGCAGCTTAAGCATTTGTGCAGCAGAAAAACTATGAGTGCAAAAGCTACCTTTGCTGTTTTTTCTAACCTAAAACCATCCAGACTTTCAATGCAACGCTTCCTGATGGTGTTTTTTAACTAAAAGCAAAACGTTTTCCTTCGCCAAACACAGACTCAAAAATTTCGGCCCCTACAATATTGAAGAGAGAAAAATTTACCCCAGAAAACACAGCGGCTTCATATTTACCTGTCAGGTAACGCGAGCTGATGATTTGGAAATATGCCGGGATTTGAGCATAGACCCCTTTTTGAACGCCAATTGCAGCTTCGCCGTGCTCAGAAGACCAACCGTTACAGTGACAACGAATTGTAGTAAAGTTTTTGTTGGTGACAACGAAGAAATCAAAATGTCTTTGAAATATCTTGACAATGAAAAATTTACAGGGAATTTGCAGCAGAGATCAACAAATGATTTTGAGCGTCAACCGGACACTGCCGATCTTTCGACTATCAGATAGATTCAATTTGAACGTGTTTTTACAGCCGTAGTTGAAACTCCTATCAAATGCTTAAGACTCTATGGAAAACGATGAACCATTGACGTTGAACTCTGTTCTGATCCAGCGTCTATGCAAATCACTTCCACCAATTTTTTCCTCGTCAACCAAGTCGTTGAAAATGATGTCTTGGAAGAACGCTCAACAATTCCTCAACAACACTAGAAGGAGACTGGTCCGGGAATACCTGTCGAGTTAGGCCGAAAAGGCCAAAATGGACCTACAATAACAGGGGTTCTTTTAAGGTCGACGATGTGGTATGGTTTTCGTAGTTTTCACCCACGAGGTTTTTGGCTTCGGGGAAGAGTGGAGGAAAAGATGGAGACCACAGAGCAGTTAAAGTGGAAATGGCTTGCGGTACTTTCGTTGGCCCTGTATCCGGTCTCGTTCGTGTTTTGCTGATTAGCTACCTTTTGTTTAGGTATTTTGTCGCTCGAGTTTAGGCAGAAGGAGTTTCGTATAATTTTTTTTTCAGTTTAATATTGGGTCTATGTATTTTACATGGGAATGGAAACAGTTTTTGTTTTGTGGATTTCTTCTTAATGTATCATTTTTAGACCCCTTGGAGTTTGCTGCCGTTGCAACCTAAAATAGCAATTTAAGGAAGTTAATGATGAGTTACCTCAAAGGAATTCGCCTTTATGGCCGAGGCTAGCGTATGGTTACCTAAAACAATGAAACAAAAATCTTTAAATTAATTTGCTGCGCAATGTAAGAAATATGTTTTTGTTACATGTGAAAACTTCTGTCGTACTTTTATAACATATAGATTCGAAAACGACAACATTTAAGATATCAATATGAGTTGAATTTTCAAATGGCTCTATGAACATGCGATGGAATACATGTAAATTGAACTAAATTTAATCAAACATCTGATCGTAAGAAAGTGTAACATAACAACACGTCTAAAGAACGTTATCATTTTTCCCTCAATTTCTTAAACTATTTTCAAAATAGTCTGTAAGCTTTAAATTGATGAAAAATGCAGGAGTTTATACTTCATTTGACATCGTAGCGTTGAAGCGCGCTTGGTCATGTTTCTAATGACCCCATGTCTCTAATTGAGGTTCAAAACCCTAAACGATATCGGACATCCTTGCGACATTGTGAATGTTGATCTAGTGAGAGCACTGTTTATATTCTGTCTCGCTTTTGGAGATTTGAACAGCTCGGTTTTAACAGATAGCATCGAGTTAAACTGAGAACCGTAACGTTATTATTCGTTATTCGTTATTAATCTTCATGTTTAGCATCATTGAACTGTAAAAGTTTAGTTTGTCCACTTTGCTCAAACGAACCAACTGAATATTGATATTGAAGTTAAAATTTGCTGGTGATATTGAATTGTTACACATTACCTAAATTATTGTTAACCCAGGTTGAGGTGCCATCCGGAAGTGACCTCTGATCAAACCGTAGTAACTTCTTATCAGACTAAAGTGAGCTCGAAACACCGTGTGCACTCGAAGTGCGCTCGATACTGTCTCTGATCAGACCTTGCCAGACAGAAATCACCTCTGATCAGACCCATATCAGACCATTGTCCAGACGATTGTGCGTTTGAGATGACCTCTGATGAGATCATCCCCAGACCACCAGAAAATCTCAAAAGTTTGTGTTTTTCAATTAATTTAGATAATTTTATATTATTATTATCACACCATCATCCCGAAATCTTGCGCTCAAATTCCCCTCTGATCAGACCATCCCCAGCCTGAAGTGACCTCTGATCATACTAGTGTGCGCTCGGAAAGGGGCCTATAATCAGACGAATAGCATCCAGAACAGACCTCTGATCAGACCAACCCCAAACCGAAATGAACTCTGATCATACTGGAGTGCGCTCGAAAGTGACCCCTGATCAGACCATTTCCACCCGGATGTGACCTCTGATCAGACCATCCCAAGACCGAAGTTACAACTGATCTTATTTAAGTGCGCCCGTGTTGAGAGTTTCGTGGGATTCAAACATAAGAAATCGTCGCCTTTTGTCGTTTTTACTTCGTCAATACCGATCGAAGCCCTTACGTTTTTTTCGTTGTTTTGATCGGTTTTCTTCAGTATTTAAACATAAGAGTCGTCGGTTTTCGTCAGTTTCGAAACGAAAGAAGCGTCGGTTTTTGTCGGTTTCAAAACGTAAGAAGCGTCGGTTTTCGTCGGTTTCGAAACTTAAGAAGCGTCGGTTTCGACGGTTTTAGAGGAACGATGCGTCGGTTTTTACCGGTTTTAAACCTATGAAGCATCGGTCTTTGTCGGTTCCAAAGGTACGAAACGTCGGTGGGGGTTATAATAAAAAAGACTCCCTTATTTTGTGCCAAAGAAACCGTTGGGAATATCCAAACGCGACAAGAAAAGCAAATTCATTGTAGTAGATAAAATTATCTGTGCGGTTTCAGTCAAAAAATAAGCTGTCGTTTTTCGGCAGACAAAAACGAAATCTCTTTAGCACATTCTAGAAATATAAAAGTTGTACAATTTGCAAGACACAGACACGAAGAAACCAAACAAACAAACAAACAAACACACACACACGCACATCCAACCACACCTTACACAACAAAGCACAATCAGACAAATTTTTTCGTTTACATTTAGAATTGACAGTTCCGATGACGCCGACGCTCCTTACAGCAATACTGACGATTTCAAAAAAACGACAAAAGCCGACACTTCTTACCAGCAAAACCAATGAGTCCGACAAAACCGACAGAAACTGACAAAAACCGTCAAAAACCAACACTTCTTACAAATAAAACCGACGAAAAACGACGCTTCGTACATCGTTTTCTCGGGTCTTTCTCAGCACGGGCGCTCGAACGCAATCCCAGACCCTGTAGTTTTGGTCTGGGAACACACCGTGTGCGTTGGACTTGGTCTGATCAGAGGTCACTTACGGATGGCACCACGACCCGGGAACGTACGTTGATATCTGATGAAACTAATCGTTAGTATTAGAATCTTTTCCCACATAGAGGACATCACGTGTCAGATAAGAAAATCAGTCCACCTAAACCAAAAATTAATTGTTTTGACATAGCTTTTTTTGGGGGGGGAGGGAGGAGGGAGATATAAATGTTTTTGTTCAGTCAATACTGTCCGATTGATATATTTTGAGTGGAAAGTTAGAGTTGTATGGGGAGCGGACCAAGCGTAGGTCATTTTAATGGAAAGGTTTTATCATTTTCATCTTTTCAAGGAGTTATTGAGGTAAGCACCATGAAACTTTAATTATCTTTGTTCACTTGCTCCGGTCTTTTGCGTGTTATTGCGGTCACCTGAGATGTCTGTTTCCTAAGGCGTTTATTATTGCTGAACTCTTCCGTATGACTTGACTTTATAATTTTTGGCTATAATTGCGCTAATTTTCAAAAAATTAATTATTTTGGCGGGAGTCAGCTGAATTTTGCTATTTATTTCACATTTACTGCACTTTGCAGGCGTGCTTTGAACTCAAATAATATTAGCAACTGCTGCAAAAGAAACAAAAAAACATAGCAAGACAAGTCTTGACGTACAATTCAAAGAATTTTCATTGATTAAACAAAAAACTAGACCTAGAACGGACTATGAATGAATTGAGAAAATCATTTAGAAAAAAAAACAATCCAAAAAATCGAAAAAACTGTAAAAAATCAAAGTGAATTTGCCGCATGTGAACAAAAAACCACTCCCGATAAAGCAAATTTTTGATCAAACACGGTATTCTCACTCTACTTTAAAATTAGAGCGACAAAATTTCAAGCCGCAAAACCACTCGTTTTTTCACTCCACTTCGTGTTGAACAAAATCACTACTCCAATTTGACTTCAAAAATCAGGAAAATGTGATAACAGATCTTAAAAAAAGACAGCGCGCCAATACACTTCAAATTCTTTGAATTGTAAAAACATAGCAGGACAAGTCCTGCATTACAATCCAAAGAATTGAATGAAGAACTTAGAAGTACTTTACCTGACCAGCAGATCAATTGAACAATGCCAGCCAAAACACAAACAAAATGATCTCAAAATTTGAGAAACTAAAACAATCAAACAAACTAACCAAGGATATACGCACTGCTAAAAAACTTGAAGCATTTACCCCGAAGGCAAAATTTGATCCTTTTTTAAAATATCTATTCCAAAAATAAGTTGAAAACTAACTTTCGTTTCTGAAATCAGTTGATGATTAAATCTGCAAGACCTGAAAAAACTTCATTGGCCCTCGAAGGTCGATTAACTCACATAATGACTGAAAAATTAATAAAAAACGAAATCAATCGCAAATTTTAATGAAATGTTGCTCAGAAATGTGATATTGATATGTTCAGAATCACTTCTGTGTCTCTAGAGGCTATTCAGTAGTGCAATTCCAAGCGTTAAAAATTCATTGGCTCAAAGATCGATAGGCAAAACGTTTTATAAAAAAATTCAATTTCAAAAAATAGAAATTCCTTCTATTAAAATCATTACGACCATTGCATTTACCCCTAGCAGCTAAGCAATAACAAACTATCAAATCCTGTAGGAGGTTACCTGGCTAATGAGGCAAGAAAAATTGAATAAAAGAGAAATAATTTCAAAAAACTTGAAAAAATTTCAAAATTTATCAAAAATTTCTAAATTTCGTAAGGTTTAGTTGTTGAAAGCAATTCCCCTGACAGTAAAAACCATAAAGTAACAATTTATCAGACCCTGGGATAGTTTTTCTGGCACTTGAGAATGGACAATTATCAGAAATTGAAAAAAAAATATTTGTCAAACCTTAAAAAATTGCAGTTTTATCAAAAATAAACTCAAAATACAAGAGATTAAAATGTTGAAAAAAATTCAATTAAAAAATAGAAAACATTTAGTGCCCTATTAAATTTTTTCAAAGGAGAATCTCTGGCCCCTACGGCTGGAAAAACCTAAACAAAACGCAAATTTTCGAAAACTTGAAAAAATTTTAAAGAATTGGTATCATTTTTCTTGTTTGTGTTTGTAATACGAAAACATATAGCTCACAAAATGGCCATAAACATTAATTTCGACCCGCAAAAAACCTTCAACAACTTCTAAAAACTTCAACTTGAGATCAATCAGATAATAAATCCAAAAAATCACAAAAAACACGCCAAATTGCACCATTTTGAGCCCAAAACTTCTGGGCCTCTAACGAAAATTAATGCCTGTTGAGCTATACCTGTTTGTGCCATTTTTAAAGATCAAAGTCATTGAAAAATGTGCGGAGACATCTTAAAAAAACACAGCACCCCTATACAATTCAAGTTCTCTGAATTGTAACATAAGTAACAAAATTTGACGTGGAATCTGTTTGCAATATAATCTGTTTCGGTATCTCTTTTCATTTTTATGCTTTTTCCTACTTTTTACTGTTTTTCACATTGTTTAAATTTATGTTGCAAAAACTACTGTTTAATTTTTTGTGCTACATAATCACCTTCATGTATTGAGACCACCGAAGAATTGATAAAATATCACACTGAAAAAAGGAGACTGCGAAACTCCTCAATATTATCCACAAGTTGCATTGCTTACGGACAATTTTCCGAAAAACTAAAACCAGATTGTCTGTTAGTTATTCCATGAAAAAAATGATAACCTTAAATCGACAACAATGCCATAATTTTTCAAATGTTGAGCAATTTTGGAAAAAATAAGATTGTTTGAAAAACTTGAAAGAAAAAAACTGTCAACAAAACAGGAGAAAACAGAACATGAGTCAATTTACACGAGTTGAAACTATTATTTTTTGTGGATATTGAAATTGTCCAGAAGTTGCACAAATTGCATTCTACTTTTTATTGTTATTTGCACTCTTTCACGTCGTGTTGAAAAATTACAGTGAAAAATCAGTTTTCCATTACTTTTATCAACCATTGAGAGCTCCATAACAAGCAAAACAAAGATATATTTGAGAATTTTTCTAAACCTTCTTCTTTGAAGTGCAATTTTTGCCATTCTTCTGTAGTTTTTTAGATAAAACTCTTTGGTTACAACAACTTCTCGTCGAAAATTCTAAGAGCCCATTTGATCTATGTAGACAACAAAAATTTTTCTTTCCTGCTCACAGCCAAAAAAGAAATTAGCGTCATTGATAGAAGCCTACTGTCGTTTTTTCTGTGCAATCTTCCATCACGGTAGTTGCAACGTCTTTGGAACGCTGAAGTCTAGATTCGATCAGATCAAAATTTTTTCAATTTCTATTGATTAAAGTTATTAATATTTAATTTTGTCAAACTCATTTTGAATTTGAGTCACAGTTAAGTTCAAATAATTTTTTTAAGTCAACTGTTTCTCTTAATTATCAACAAGTTGCATTGCTTACGGACAATTTTCTGAAAAACTAAAACCAGATTGTTCGTTAGTTATTCCATGAAAAACTGATAACCTTTAATGGACAACAATGACATATTTTTTCAGATATTATTCAATTTTCCTTCAAACAAGCCGGGTTGAAAAATTCGAAAAAAAACTGTCAACAAAACCAAGGTTTTCATAATGAGTCAAAGTTTTCTTAATGGGCGTAAGAACATAATATGCAAAAAAAACTCGTTTATATAATTTGTTTCTCTTAAGTCTATTGGTTTTGAGTGTTTTGTTAAAACACAAAAATCTGTCTGTTAAGACAAAAAACAAAATGAAATAAGTGCCCTATTGTGTAGTCCTCCTGAAATGAAATTCAACCTACTTTTTGATTCTAGGGGTGACCAGTTCGATTCCAATATTGTTGGATGACTTAAAATTTGAGCTCAAAACAAAAGCATATGAGAAAGCAAAGGAAAAAAGCTCACCTTGTTCTCTTCTTCCATCTCTTCGGAGTTGTCTTCCTGGATTTTTCTAATCCAACACTACACCAAAAGCGGCACTATCTCCACCTACAATTCTAACAAGCCAACCTATTACTACCACCATCACCACCGCCATCACCACCACCATCATAACCAGCCCCATTACCATCACCATAATCACTACCACCACCACATCCAACACAACCAACCACACCGCGACCACCGCCACCACAATAACCGACAAGACCACCACCACCACCAGCACCACCATCATCACAATCACCACCACAAAAACAACATCAACAGTAACCCCGGCCACCACCACCACCTCCACGACAACAACAACCGCAATCAACATCACCGCCGTCTCGGTCACCACCACCAACAACCCCACCATTGCCACTAGAGGTGGTTAGATATTTTTTTAAATTTTTTCAGCTTCTGTTGGTTAACGTTATCATTATTAAAATTTGACGTGATTCAAACTTAACAATGGAAATGATGCAAGCAACTAAAGAAAAAGGTACTCTCGATGCATTGGAAAAACATAAAGATAGACTCATTGTGAGCTGAATGCCACGTAATCACATTCATGTTTTGAAACTGCTGATATATGATAATATATGATAAAATATGATGTATCAAACCAAAAAAAAACAAAGAATGCGGCGTCAAATTGTGTTGACAGTATTTTAAGAATTTTTATGCAAATTTCCACCTTGATAAAAAATTTTCACATGAGGGCTTGTATAACCTTGTTTTTATTTTTTGTTTAATTGCATAATATAAAGTTTGTTTTTTTTTGTTTTTGCATATTAAAAAATAAGCAGTAGAGCAACTGAAGAATACGGCAAATGAAAAATGGATGACGTCCTGAGAGAAATTCCTCATCAGTTTTCTCAATTTGCGTTGCTTGCGAACAATTTATTGAAAAACCTAATTTTTGCGATGAGAACGAAAATATAATTTCAGGTGCCTTTACAAATGCAAAGTCAAAATTGAAACTCTAGTAAAAAATCCAATAATGATTGTTTCCAAAGAACACACATGTTCTATAGAAAACTGAAAACCTTCTAAAAGGACAATAAAGATATAAAATTGCAAAATTTTTATATTTTGGTGAAGAAAACACGAAAGAAAAAAAATAATCAACAAAATCAGAAAAAAAACAGCACATGCAACGATTTATCCCGTTTAACTCTAAAATCTCTGAGAAAAATAAAGGAAATAGCATTTACTATCGTCTAAAAAATTGTCAGGCCAAGTCATAGCTAAAAACATAATTTGAAAAAGCCGAAAACGAGCACAATCCCCTTCTCAGTTTTTGTTTGGGACAATATTCAGAAAAATGCGTCAACAAATTAGTCTTTGATCCTCAACATTTTCTTTGTTTTCTGCACATTTGTTTCACATATTCACCAAATAAATCTGAACCGCGTGATTTTTTTTCACTGCAATTCAATCGAAGAGAAACAAAACATGACAACAACTGCCCTCCGGTCGTGAAAATCAAAGTTGCTACGTAGCTGTTACTTTGCGGTTAAGAAAAAAAGTTTTTCCTCATTAGGTAAATCACAGTCGTGAAGGACACAAACAAACCATTCAAACAAATTTGTATTGCCTCAAAATATCTAGTTTCTGTTTCCAGCAAAATTTTGTTATTGAGTACTAACATAAATTGCGAAAAAATTACAAATGCATAAATCTAGTTTCTGATTGTTTTGGGAAAATCTAAAAAAACACAAAAATCTGTTTGATTGGAAAATATACAATTTACAATCAGAGCCCTAATGTGTAGTCATCCTGAACATAAATTGAATATAATTTATGATTCTATGGCTTACCATTTGGATTGAAATCTTGTTGAGTTACTCAAATTTTGAGCTCTTGAATTTTATAACTCACCTTGTTCCCTTTTTTGATGTCTTTTTAGTTGTCTTCTTGAATTTATTATCATCCGGTACTACCACAAGAGCCGCAGAACCACTGTTTACAAAAAAAACACATGCAGCGAACTACAACCAACGACGCCGCCGCCAACACCACCACCACAACCACCACTGCCATTTTTCTATTTTTTGGTTAGCATACTATAGAGTAGGGAGCAAAGCAACAGATAGCTATTAGGAAAACAGCAAGATATGGCAAAAGATATCGTCCAGAGAGAAATTTCTCTAATTTCTCAATAATTTTCTCAAAATGCATTGCTTGCGGACATTTTTGCTTTTCTGAAAAGCCTAATTCAGATTTTTGCGATTAGACCGAAAATACAATTTCAGTTTCCTTTCTGTATACAAAGCCAAACCGAAGCTGTAGTTAAGAAATCCCATAAAGATTGTTTCCAAAGAACACAATTGTTCTATGAAAAGCTGAAAACCTTCTAAAAGGACACAAATGACATCATATTGCAATTTTTTTTCTGTTTTGGAAGTCGTGTTTCGGTTCAGAAAAAATGAAAGAAAAACATAGTCAACAAAATCAGACGAAAAAACAGCACATGCAACGGTAAATCCCGGTTGAACAGAAAATTTCTTAAAAAACGGAAATTGTATTTCCTATCGTCTAAAAAGCATCCCACCAAAACAAAGTCAAAGCTGAAAACATACATTGAAAAAGCCGAACACGATCAAAAACGCCTTCAAGTTACTATAATAGATCATATTCAGAAAACTTTTTCGTCAAAAAATTCTATTCTCTGATCCTGAATTTTTTTCTGCACATTTGTTTTACATGTTGACCAAATAAATCTGAAACGCGTGATTTTTTTCACTGCAATTCAATCGAAAAGAAACAAAACATGACAACAACTGCCCTCCGGTCGTGAAAATCAAAGTTGCTACGTAGCTGTTACTTTGCGGTTAAGAAAAAAAAGTTTTTCCTCAGTAGGTAAATCACAGTCGAGAAGGACACAAACAAACCATTCAAACAAATTTGTATTGCCTCAAAATATCTAGTTTCTGTTTCCAGCAAAATTTTGTTATTGAGCATTAGAACATAAATTGCGGAAGAACTATAAATGCATAAATCTCGCTTCTAATTGTTTTAAGAAAATCTATAAAAACTCAAATTTTGAGCTCTAGAGTTTTATAACTCACTTTGTTCCCTTTTTTGATATCTTCTTAGTTGTCTTCTTGGATTTATTATCATCCGCTACTACCAAAAGATCCGCAGAACCACTGTCTACAAAAAAAAACACATCCAGCGAACTACAACCAACGGTGCCGCCACCACCACCACCACCACAACCACCACTGCCAATTTTCTATTTTTTGGTTTACCTACTATAATATAGGGAGCAAAGTAACAGACAGCTATTATGAAAACTGAAGGATATGGCAAATGAAAAGTGGATATTCTCTTGAGAGAAATTTCTCAAATTTTCAATAATCTTCTCAATTTGCATTGCTTGCTGACAATTTTCTGAAAAGCCTAATCCTGATTTTTGCGATGAAACGAAAATACAATTTCAGGTGCCTTTCTAAATAAAAAGCCAAAGCTGAAGCTCTAGTAAAAAAAAATCAATAGTGATTGTTTCCAAAGGACACAATTGTTCTATGAAAAGCTGAAAATCTTCTAAAAGGACAACAAAGACATAAAATTGCAATTTTTTTCTGTTTTGGAAGACGTATTTCGGTTCAAAAAACATGAAAGAAAAAATAGTCAACAAAATCAGACCACAAAAACAGCACATGCAACGATATGTCCCGGTTGACCCAAAAAATTCTTAAAAAATTGAAATTGTATTTCCTATCGTCCAAAAAGCATCCCACCAATACACAGTCAAGCTGAAAACATACTTTGAAAAAACCGAACGCAATCACAAACGACTTCAAGTTACTATAATAGACCATAATCAGAAAACTACGTCAACAAATACTATTCTTTGATCCTCAATTTTTTCTTTGTTTTCTGCACATTTGTTTCACATATTTACCAAAAAATTTTTCTAACTCGTGATATTTTTTCACTGCAATTTGGTCGAACACAAGCAAGACAACAACAATATCTGCTTTCTAACTCCAGCAAAAATTTGTTATTGAGAACTTAATATATGCAAAAGATTTACCCAAGCATAAAACTCGTTTCTTTTAATTTTCTAATTGTTTTGGAAAAACTTAAAAATAACATTAAAACTGTTCTTTGGACAATTACAATATACAATAGGAACCCTAATGTGTAGTAATCCTGAAAAAAAATTTGAAGCTATTTTATGATTCTATGGCAAACCTTTTGATTGAAATTTTGTTGAGTTACTCAAATTTTGAGCTCTTGAGTTTTGGTAACTCACCTTTTTCCCTTTTTAGTCTCTTTGTAATTGTCCCCTTGGGGTTTATTATTATCCGCTACTACCGCAAGAGCCGTAGAACCACCGTCTACAAAAAAATACATCCAGTGAACCACAACCAACGCCGCCAAAACCACCACAGCCGCCACCGTCATTTCTTTTATTGGTCAGCACACTATAAAACAGGGAGCAAAGCAACAGATAGCTATTAGGAAAACAGAAAGATATGGCAAATGAATAATGGATATCGTCCTGAGAGAAATTGCTCTAATTTCTCAACAATTTTCTCAAGTTGCATTGCTTGCGGACATTTTTGCTTTTCTGAAAAGCCTAATTCAGATTTTTGCGATTAGACCGAAAATACAATTTCAGTTTCCTTTCTGTATACAAAGCCAAACCGAAGCTGTAGTTAAGAAATCCCATAATGATTGTTTCCAAAGAACACAATTGTTCTATGAAAAGCAGAAAACCTTCTGAAAGCACAAGAATGACATAATATTGCAATTTTTTCTTTTTGGAAGACGTATTTCGGTTCAGAAAACATGAAAGAAAAAAATAGTCAACAAAATCAGACAAAAAAAACGATACATGCAACGATATATCCCGGTTGAACAGAAAATTTCTTAAAAAATGGTAATTGTATTTCCTGATCGTCTAAAAAGCATCCCACCAATACAAAGTCAAAGCTGAAAACATATATTGAAAAAGCCGAGCACGATCACAAACGCCTTCAAGTTACTATAATAGACCATATTCAGAAAACTTTTTCGTCAACAAACACTATTCTCTGATCCTGAATATTTTCTTTTTTTTCTCTGCACAATTGTTTCAGATATTCACCAAAAAAAATTTAAAACGTGTGATATTTTTTCACTGCAGTTCGGTCGAAAAAAATATGGCAACAACTGCCCTCCGTTCGTGACATTCAAAATTGCTTCGTGGCTGTTATTTTGCGGTAAAGAAAAAACTTTTTCTTCAGTAATTAAATCAAAGTCGTGAAGTACAGAAACAAACTATTCAAAAAAAACTGATCTGCCTCAAAATATCTATTTTCGATTTCCAGCAAAAATCTGTTATTGAGCATTATAAAATAATATGCCAAAACTTTACCCCAGCATAAAACTCGTTTCTTTTATTTTTCTGATTGTTTTGGGAAAGTTTTGAAAAAAACACAAAACTCTGTTTGATTGGACAATGTTTGATTCTTTGTTTCACCATTTTAAGAGAAGTCTTTTTGTGTGAATTCACCTTCAAAATTTTGAGTTTTATAACTCATCTTGTTCCCTTTTTTGACCGTTTTTGAATGATGATGAGAAAATTAGTTTAAATGGAAAATGAATTCAACGGAGAGAAAATCATTTTGACAAAAATGTAATCTTAATAAGTTTTTTTATTAGAAGCAAAACTTCGATCGCTAACCTCGACCTGAGGTTTGATCTGGCTTTGCTTTGTAAACCAGCCATCAGATGAGAACTTTGAATTAGATCATGTTGAATATGAATCATCTGAGAACACTTAAATCATAATTCCTTTTGTTTTGATATTGAGTGAAAAACAACTTCATTTGATGTCCTATGCAGGAAATTGTTAAGTAATAATTGGCGTTAAAATATCAATGGGTCTGAAAGACAATGAATCAACTGAATTGCAGAGAGCTACGGTAGAATTGAATGAGGCAACCAATGATTTAAATAACGCAACTGAGGAATTGAAATTGAAAACAGCAGATTTGTTGAACGCAACCGCCAAATTGAGGCAGACTACCGAAGAGGTAAATGGGAAAACAGCGGTGCTACGAAAAGCAACGGAGGATTTCAATGGGGCAAAGGAAGAGTTCAATCACGCAAACGGCGAGTGTGATCACGCAAGACTGGAGATTAACCAAAGGTCTTCTGAGTTGAAACAGTCCATGGTTCTGTTCAACAATTCAGCAACGGAACTGAACCAGGCAACAAATACATTGGAAACAGTGACCGCCAGACCAAACGTCACATCGGTTGATTTTGACAGAGCTTTGGAAATATTCGACAAATCAAGGTCTCCCTGGTCGAGGAATAAAAAAGTACTAAAATTGATCTAAAATTGGGCACAATCCAAGGGAACACTACGTCTAGAGCTCAAAGTGTTGCTATTTTTGAGCGTTGAGCTTTGAAATCTTTTTGAGAAGAAATGATGAACTGAATTTTTAACGGCCGCGAAATGAATTGGAGCAAAACCGCTATTGGCAAATTGATTGCGCTTTTTTGCGCCATCAGAATGGTTTCCAATGGTGCGCATTTCAGAGATAGGAGAATTCCACTTCCCTATAAAAACAATTCTATATTATTTTTGAAAGAGGCCTTCAGTTGACCACACTGACAACTTATCGAAAGAACAAATAGTGAACTACATAACTGTAGAATTGGTCATTCTTGCTGCACAAAAAATGTTTATCGCCGTTTCTGCAGAATATTTACACTATTTCTGAAGTAAGTGTTTTCACCAACCAAAAAATTTTCTTAGTTATCTTGTCTACCTATTTTTGGCTATGGTTCAGCCCTCTGTTCATCAATTGTTATTACTGTTTCCGAATTCAAACCTAAAACAACTGACTACTTTTGACATTTTTGGTTTGGCTGTATATTGAATTTGAAAAGCGTACTGATAATACACTATATTTTGTTTATAATACCGTTTTAGAGAGAGATCGAGAAACTGAAGAGTTACGGAATCTTCTCACAGCAACTACGAAAAATTTTCTCCGTGCGGATTTTTCAAGCAGTTTTTAAAAGTTGAATGAACGACTCTGCTGTCAAGTTTTCAAACTTCCAAATCAATCACAGTATTTAGAACACAAACTGTTTCTTAAATTATTAACGATTACTTCTCCTTTCTAATCATTTCATATTTTTTTCACTGCATTCAACCTGTTTTTGAAATTTTCTCAGCTTAAACACATCATTGTTTGTGCTTATGGTTGTTGTTTTGATTTATGTTGAATAAATATGTTTCGTTTCTCTTACTTTTGCTTTTCGTTTATCTTATAGCTTATTTTTTATATTAAATTTTACTTTTTTCCAACATCGTTGTACTGCTGAAGCCCAACTTTGGTCAATTGTGCCACGATTGATTACCACTTAGTCTGATTCGGCAATTGCGCTGCAATTGTAATATTAGTAGGATTGATTTTGAAATATTCTTTCAAGATTGGGAGATCGCGACGCGAATGATTAGTTTGATTTCTGAGATGGCTTTGAAAAACAAATTGCTAATGTTAACTGCAACTGATTTTGCGGAGCACATGCGAAATTATGCAATGAAAATTTACAAACTAGAATTAAAAGGAAGTTAAGAGCCCAGGAGGTGATCACGCAAAAGAAAAGGAAGTTGAAATTTGTTTACAGCGTGAATAGACAGTTTCCTGTCTAGAACACGAACAAACGGAAGCTGTGAAATTTTTGATGAATGAAATAAAGATGAAGGCAAATTGAACTAGATTACTGTCCTTGGAAAAAGAAAATAAATTTTAAATAAAAATGGTAATGGATATTTTGAAGTATCCAGTCCGTATGACGTTTCCCCCTGTGAAGAAAAATAATGGAAATTATGATAAACTAAAATGAGAAAAATAAAACTTATTCACCGGTTAAAGAGTAATAAAATATTAATTTCTTAGATAATTATACAGAGTTTGTCGAGTTTTAATATAGTTTTAATCTGAATTATATGATTGTTGTTGTTCCGTTTCCAATAAGGTCATTTCTTTTTCTGTGCGAATGTCAGAGATTGGATCCAATGTTCAACGTTCATTTGGGTTTCTGTGTGATGTCGTTTCAATGAATGTTGTGTCTGTGACAGATATTTCAGTCAAATAACCATGGGTTTGTTGAATTACCTGAATTTGAGTTCGTTGACTTGTCTCTTTTTGTTGTTGCTTCATCTGTCTTCTGCTTCCTCTGACTGAAGAATATTCCGAATCAGCCATATCACTGTTTTGCAGTGTACGCTTCTGTTTTTTGAGAAATGGTGTTAATTGGGGCCTGGAGGGTCCTGATGAGGACGATTAAGTCGATGATGCTGCAATTAGCTATATCGGGCAAAATTGTAATATTTGTGTGAGGTCAGGTCTCGTCTTGAATGCTTCATCATGTTTTGAGTTGCTCTTTGTAATGCGCATTTTGAGAGCTCTTGCCACGCTACTCGTTGTTGAGATGCAAGAATGAGTCGAGGAGACCACGCTAAAATAGTCGGATTGCGATGTCCTAGTTTCGCACACTCACTTTTGTTTTTTTTGGTTCCTATATTACACTTGTTGATGGCCTCATTTTGCCCACGTTACTGCCAGGTGCTAAAACATCATATATCCTATCTAAATGTTTTTTGTCTATGAGCAGCGTGTATTCTACGGGCTATTTTAAAATGAACGCTTCTTTTAGTGCGTGGGATGGGTCGCGAAATTCCATCTGACCACATGAGTCTGTTTTCTTTATCTTGCACCTGTTTTTTTTGCGTGAGCTCGAATATGGCGCAAATAACCTTCTCAATCTCAACATTTCAACACATTCACGTGTCTGTCTAATGTTCGCCAGGTAAATATGTGCGGCCTGGGATCATATCGTTTTCTGAATAAAATTTAATTATTTTGTCATATTTAAGATTTTTACTTTTTGATT
Organism: Convolutriloba macropyga; assembly: GCF_964194025.1. Taxonomy (NCBI): domain Eukaryota; kingdom Metazoa; phylum Xenacoelomorpha; order Acoela; family Convolutidae; genus Convolutriloba; species Convolutriloba macropyga. The sequence goes on along the minus strand of NC_134472.1, from coordinate 17,091,453 downwards.
GAGATCATAAATTAGATGCTGGCATTTGGAGCACATTTTTGCCAAAATGTGCTTCAAATGGTGTTATAATACTGGTTTTTTGATTGGTTGTTCTTATTTTATGAATAGATGCATGTAGTGCTTGTTGTAAATTACTTTTTATCTAATTGCGCTTTTAAAGATGATAATTGTGGTTCTATGGTTTAAATTAGACATTCAACAAGAATTATTGCTCTATGATCAAGGGCAGGAGCATATATTGGTTCAATATTACTTTCAGAATAAAGTTTTTTAAACTTTTACCTGTTAGGCACCTAGATTGATATAGTCTAATTGTTCTTGGCAGCCTGTGATTATATATATATTTATATATATATATATATATATATATAAATATATAAAAATTTATATATATATATATATATATATTTATAAATATTTAAAAATGTAATTACCATTGGACTGAAAGCAGTATTTACCGTTTCTATTGTAGGAGATTTGAAATATCTATCAATATCTGTTAAGAAATATTGTTCTATTCCCATTTTATTAGCAAAAAGGCCGCCAAAAAAATCTATTTGTAGTTTGTCATTCGGGACAACGCAATTAAGTAGTGGTGACCATTTGCTATTCGGAACTACTCGTTTTAAGTTCCTACCGATATCTGTTCAAACCTTGGACTCACTAGTTTTTGCTTGTATGTTGCGATGAGTTTATGGCCACCATATATTTTGCGCGGGCAATAGCATGGCAAAACTCCCCGGATGCAATAAAAGAATATCTTTTAAAATTGCACCTTTTGGGAAATGTTATCCGTTCATCGAGACAAAGCCATCTATGCTTGACATTAATGTCCTTCGAATAAGAGTGTAAAGGTTTATGTCTTTGAATTTCTCCTCTTCATTTTTTAAGACACAATCTCGGACTTCCTTCAAGATAGTGTCTATCGCCATCAGAATGGATAAGATTTTTTGTTTGAAAACTCTATTCGAGTATCATCGGCGGTGTCAAGAGAATTGAAGGAAGGGGTCGTTTCCGTTGTGGTGGAATTGTTGGTGCCAGTTGTCGTGTTTGTTGGAGAATTTTCCGAGAAAGTTAGAGGCAATTGATTTGAAATCGGTGAACTTATTCTCAAGAGAATTAAAGACAGAAAGCGAGGTATTTTTTGGTGCTTGGTATTTATAGATGGAATTTTTGAGATTCGCACCTAACTGAGAGAGATTTTATGATGAATAGTTGATTTGGTATCAAATGCGGGGCTAATTGGCCTAATTGTTCAGATTGTTCTTGTTCTTTACTGTCTGACCTCTGTAAAGCATTAGCAGCAAATTTTTTCTTGGAATTTGAATTATTTAATGGCCCGGTATGTCACGATGGACGTTTTTAAGTTGGGATTATTGGGTTTATGTGGTAGAGTAAATTGCGAAACAATTGACGTTGAAATATTAGAGTGTGGCAAATGCGATGCAATTGGCTTATTCTCTAAAAGTATTTTTTGTTTTTTAACATGGGTGTTTGCGGTGCCAATGGCTTGGTTAATTTCGGATTGGATGAATTCTGCTTTAGAATGCTAATTAATTTCTATAATTCTAATTTGCTTTGTTCAATGTATTTCTTTAAAGGAATCTCGGATTTTAGAAATTGTTGCCAACACAAAATGTTCGTCGTATGCTTAAACCTTCTTTGCTTTTGCAAAAAGATTTCTAGAGATTTAGACTACAAGGCCCTTTTTTGCTCCTGGCATATGTTCTATGACAAAATTTTAGGGAAGTAGTCGATCAATCCATCGGCAAGTAAACTATTGTAAGATTTATTTGAACAATGTACTTTAAGTATTGATAGTAGGGCTCTGTGATTTGTAATTTCTGTTAAATTTTTACGTTAAAGGTAATATTTGAAATAGTCAATTGACCATACGACTCCCAATAGTTCCAATTCACTTACGCTATATCGTTATTCTGTGGAATTTAGAAAATGCGATGCAAATGCCTTAGGTTTCCAACCGTCTGAAGTGCTTTTTTCGAGTGCTGCACCAAGTCCGGAACGTGAAATGGCGCATTTCACTCTAACATCTAGTTTGGGATTATAGGGACAATTATCAGTTCTTTGTGCTGTTTTATCTTTAATTATATTCAAATGTTTTGTATGTGACTCACTCCAAAAGTATATGGCGAAAGTTTTCAATAAAATCTGAGATGATGACAAAGTTGTGCTAGATGTGGTATAAATTTGCTAATGTAGTCTTCTGATCCAAGAATTGATCTTAAACCTTTAAGAATATTTGGTGATGGTATTGCTTAAATGGCTGAGGCTTTCTTTTCGAGTTGCAAATTGCATGTTTGTGTAAATTTATAAGCAAGCCATTCAATTTCCGTTTTAGCAAAATGACATATTTGGAGACTGATGCGCAAATTATCTTCATCTAACTTTTTGAGGCATTTGATAACATTAATATTGTGATTGGATTCTGATCCGGTACTAACTATGATGATGTCATCTAAGAGGAATATTTGTTTTGCAGGCCTATGAAGTTACAGTCCATTGATTTTTGAAGTTCAGCTGGCGTGTCAGTGAGGTCATAAAATCCAGTTTTGAATTTATATGTTCTTGTTTATTCACCGCAAATGATTTTGAAATTATAGTGTTTTGCAGCGCTTTTATGTAATTGTAATTGATTGTTTGCATATTTAAGATCTCTGATTGTTTTGTGTATTTGTTAGTTGATGTGAAATTGAGTCTATTAACATTTCTATGTTGGGCATTTGATATTTGTTTTTAAAAGATTTGAAGACTTTGAAATCTGTTGCTATTATTGAGGATTGATCTTTTTATATTGTAATTACTATAGACGAAACAAAAATTTCGTCAGAACAATCAGACAGATTTTGACAATTTCTTCTTTTTGTTAGCGGTTTATATCCTCATTAATTCTAGGTTGTAGGTTATTCGGAACGCGACAACATTTTGATGCTTTGCTTTAAACTTTTTACGAAATTTTGATTTAACGAAGTGTGTCTTTGACAGTTCAATTCTTGAAACTTGTTATGGAATTTGCAACGCGATAGCTTGTTTTACTTTGCATGTAGACTTATCAAAATTGTTAACACAATTACCCCTTTTTTGCTGTTGTTGTACCACTGCAAGTCCCAGTCTACTTAACAAGTCTCTTCCAATGCTAATTTTTTAGCCATTATCTACCACTGAACGGCATGTGTCCTCACACTTCCAATCATAGTATGAAATTGTAGTTGCTATCTTCCCGAGATCCCTGATTGGTTCGTTTGAGAATGCTTTGAGATCTTTCTCACATGCTGAGGCAATTCGTGCGTGCTGTTGGGGGTATTCTTTAGCATGTTATTTTTCACAATTTTGGTTATGATGCTACACCCACCACTGGCATGAATCGTGGATTTTTAGTTGTTTTTAAAAATTGAATTTTCGCATTGAGGAGTTCGAATTGATTTGCCGCTTCAGTGGAGATAGCTGCTACATTTATGTCGGAATCACTGTCATAATTTGAATCACATACTTGACAGAGTCTTCTCATCGCTTTTGGTAGTTGTTGCTTCGATTTGATTGTTGGGGCTGTGACGTTTGAGATAGCGACTTCTTAGTTTTCGACATTTTAAGGCCAAATTGTTTAGGATTCCGCAGTTGCCGCATTTCTTTTTTTTGTGGGGCACGTTTGACGGTGACCATAGGTCAAGCATTGACCACAAATTAGTTTATTGGCAATTGTTAGGGACAGTTGTGTTGCGATTTTAATCTTGTCTTTTTTGTTGGCATCTTTTAGTGAGATTCGGTTTTTGAAAGTTTTTGACTATATTCACAGATTGAGTGTTCGTAATAAGATTTTGATTAATCTTTTGATAATACTGACCTCCCATTTTTATGTGAATAGCTATTTTTAAGGTTTTTGATGGTGACATCGTTTCTTTATGGAGTTCTTTTTGCGTCTCCAAAATATTCAGCAGATTCAAGATGAAAGTATCACGTATTACCGTAGTTTCAACTTCCCCCAGGTTTCCAATCACCGATTGTTCGACGAGTCGCCCATAGAAATTCTCAACAGAATCTCTTTCTTGCTGCTGTGATGAGAAAAAGACATAGCGGTCATATGTTATGTTGCCGGTTTTTATGAAGGAATCTTCCATTACACGTCAAAGTTATTTCATCGGTTCCTTTTTAATGAAGAAATCTGAATGTTTGTCTTTGATGATCCTGCGACCTTCTATTCCAATGCAAAGATATAGAAGTGAAGGTGCTTTTTGATTGCAGATGTTACAAGGTTTGTCAGGATTGCCATTTTCATTGATCTTTTTACATCTGTTTCGCCACGTCACCTTTAGTTGCTGATTGCGAATATTTCTGTCGCGTTCGGTTGCTTGTGTGTGGTTTTTCACTGGTTTCTCACACACAGGTTTGGATGGGTATTTGACTCCTGGAGGTGATCCATGGAGAAGGACTTCTAGTTGTATTCCATCTTCTGCCAGCAAAGCAAGTTTCCATTGCTGACTCCATTTCTCCCATGAAAAGTGTGGTATGATAGTTGCTTTTTCCCAAAAAGCGTCGATATGCACGGGAGTTTTTGCACCATAATGTACTGCTGAAGCCTATCTTTGGTCAATTGTGCCACGATTGATTACCTATTAGTCAGAATGGGCAATTGCGTGCAATTGCAACTTTATTGAGTTTGATTTTGAAATTTACTTTCAAGATTGGGAATTTGCGACATGAATGACCAGTTTGATTTCTGAGATGGCTTTTGATAAGCAAATTGCTAATTTGAAATTGCAACTGATTTTGCGGAACACAAATGAATCTATGAAATGAAAATTTAAAAATCAGGTTGAAAAGGAAGTCAAGAGATCATAAGATGATCACGCGAAAAAAAAATCATGTTGAAATTTGTTTACAGCGTGAATAGACAGCTTCCTGTCTTGAACTTGAATAAAATGGAAGTTGCAACAGCTATGATGAATGAAATAAAGATGAAGGAAAATTGAACTGTATTACTGCCCTTGAAATTAAAAAAGATAAATTTAAACTAAATAAGGTAATGGATATTTTGAATAAATATCCAGTCCCTATGACAAACATATTTGCATCTTCAGCATTTCAGTAAATCTTCATGTTTTTCGAGCTCGTTTCTTAAAATTTTTTTCGGCTATTTCTTTTGCTACTTTAACAACTGCTGTCAGCTGAGTTCTTCATTTTTGACAACTTCTTCACTGCTTTCAACTAATTTACTATGTAAGTTTTCAGCTGATTGAATTCATTTCTCAAACTCATTTCAGCTCGTTTGGTTTGTTTCTTCAATTGTTTTCATTTCGGATCAGAGAGATTTCATTTTTGATATTTATTTCAACACATTCCGGTCAAGATTTGCCTGAGCTGATTAAGCTCATTTTTAATTAATCTAAAGTTTAATTGAGCTAGAAACAGCTGATAACTCGACTAGAGCCGATATGGACGAGGCCGCGCATAAATTGACACAAGCCAGAAACAATATGGACCAATCAAAGGAAAAATTAAAAAGATGCGAGGCAAACCTGGACATCAAAAAAGCAAATTTGAATTCGAGACGATCAGAGTCTGCTAACGCATCGACGGTGTTGAATCAGGCACTAACAGAACTAAATCAAGCAGAGAGCGACCAGGAGCAAGCCAAAGAGCGAATGAATGTCGCAAAAACGGAGCTGGAAGAGCGCAGGGCGAAGTTACATTGGGCAAAAGAGAAGTTAAACAATGTTATGAATGGGTAGAAAAGAAGAACATGATTGCAGGCAGCGTAATATACTGTCGCTACAAACAACTGCCGGTACTGAATTTAGTTTTACAAATAATAAAATTGACCGCGTCTCACAAAACAATCACTCACTGATGAAATGGATAACTCTGATTTTGTGTAGGTGGTTATGACAAATACAAGCAATTGAGAGACCAATTTAGAGAATTAAGTGAGCGCATGTCAATTCCAGAAATAAACAATTTGGTGCCGGCAGACGCCTGAAACGGCGAGCGAAACAAACAAGTGTTCTATATCAGTAGTTAAATGTAGCACAGTGCTCATTTGAATAGAGAAAATTGGAAAAACATAGTCTCCATTGTAGTTTTCAGATGTGTGTTTTGCTTGCCACTTTCACTGGAGTTCTACTCTTTAAAAAAATGTATACTTTGTTTTTTTAATAAACGTTATGATGTTACTGAATCATCGGATAGATATCACTTTATAGAGCCCCAAGTGTCACATTTCGGTTACAAGTGTCGCAAATGACAATTCATTTCGTTCATGATTTGAACTGTCAAATCATGAAAAAATTGGACTGTCATTTAGGAAACTTATGACAATCGGGTTTTCTATGTCAAAAAATGCTGGAGTACAATCCTCGTGACCAGGTTGATTTTGGAAATCTGTAGTTTTTTTCGACTTTTCCCGCTCATTGGTTGAAACGACGACCTGATTAAGTTACTGGGTGCTGGTCTAGGTTCAATCTCGCTTAACTTTGGATTAGTTTTCGTCAACGCAATTACTGATGACAGTCAGTGAAGACAGTAAGTATCGTGAGCGCAGTTCCTGAGAGAGTGACTGCGGCAACTGAAACGACCGAATTGTTGAGGTTAAGTGACAGAAACTCACAAGTGAAACGTCTATTGTCCTCAATAACAATCCTTCTTTCTCTTCAGAGATCTCTTGATTTTTTTGCCATAGAACCTCGATCACTTCAATATAGATCTCAATCAAAATTTGTGAAAGAAACATTTTAAAATATCAGAAAATGTCCCAAATAGTGTTCCCCAGTCATTTGTATTTTGGTCACCGTTTTCCGTCTTTTTTTCAAGGACCACAGAATTTGACAATGCTATTTTTGTCCATTTTCAGATGATGTTACAGCTCAGTATGCCACAAAGATAGAAACCAGCATATTTTGTACAACGAGGTCTTGTAACTGGTTTGCAAATGGACGAATCAAAGGAATTGAGCAAATGCTTAACCGATTGATAAATGTGCAACTGTACATAGTAAAAATTACTCGCAAAACTCTGCAAAACATAAAAAACCAAAATACTAAAAAAGTGAGCAAACTTGCTTAATAGTGAGTTATTATATATAGTGAGTTAGCTCAAAAATTTTTAAAAAGTTTCTACAGCTTATCAAAATTTATGGAGTTTTGTCTGAAGCCGGATGTTGATTTTCAGCAAAATAGTTGCCAATTGATCCCTGAAGCTACGCCATATCAGTACCAAGTTTCGGCCTCGTTGTTTATGGTCATATTATAAGAACCAATCCAAATGATCACTTATAATTACAGAGAAGAATAATCTTCGCGATGTCTTTCAATCAGAGAATTGATTCTCGTGACGTATAAAGAGAATATTCTATTTATTCTTGAACTCGAAATTTGAACTTGATGCTTTAAAAAGGTTAACTTTTTCGATAAATGTAGAAAAAGTAATATTATTTGTCTTACTAAAGAAGAAGTTTAAGGCGCATCAACTATAATATTTTTGTCAAAGAAAAACAATACGTTGACACCTTAGACTAGCTTTCAAATAGGTTGCAGAGACCAACGTAATACTTCAGAATTTCACTTTAATCGACTTTGGATCGTGAAATTTGCTGAAAACTCCAGTATACATTTAAAATAAAATTTACTGTATGGCGCTTTTGAATAAGCGTTAAGTCTCTTCCGGTATGTTTTCGGGTTTCTAACGTAATGAACTTTGCTCAAGTCTTTTGGGATGCCCGGGGGGAATTTCCCATAATTGTTGGTTGTTAAAACTCATAAACAGTTTTTAGAATTACATTTGCTTTTTTGTAATTGCAAATTTGCAAAGTTGCAATTTGCTTGTTGTTTTTTAAATCAATTCGTGGTAGCCACGATATAAGATTTTTTTTCTAAAAGGCCAATGACTAATGGTTCAATACCCTGACCCCATGAAGCGCTTTTGATTGGATAAGTTCTAATTTATATAGACATTCCGTACTATGACAAGTGCTGCTTTTTTGCTCCATGTGGACGTTTCAAACGCAAGAAAAGGAAAAAAGAATTAATTTTCTAAGAAAAAACGTTAAGAAATAAGGCAAAAAGCATAAAATGGCGGCCCAGATCAGGCGGTTGTGTCATAATTTTTTTTCGCCGCT
>NC_134472.1:17040828-17075828 GCF_964194025.1 Convolutriloba macropyga | reverse complement strand
CAATGGAAGAATAAATGGCTGATATGCAGAAGGTGAGATGTTCGAACCCGTGATAGGACGGTAATCTGTACTAAGCGTTTAAATGTGCTGAATTTTTTCTTGTATAATAATTCCACTGCACTTCACCTCAAAATTATGTACAAACTATGCGGTGAAAAAAAATAACTTTTCACCGCTTATCTTCCATATTTTATCAATTTTTCCTCGACCCGTGTATGTTCGTTTATCGTTATTGTGGGCTATATGTTATCTCTTCACAAAGGTTGCGGCAACAATGATGGGGAAAGACCCAAAAAATAGTTTTGAAAGTAATAAATATGATGCTGAAACTTTTCAGGGGATTTTAGCTACGCTTTGAATGACACGAAGAACAGTAGGCAGATATATTATGTAAAGCATATTCATTACGAGACCAAATTTAAAGGCTATCTACGAGATGGAGCGAATGTTGCATTTCTGGTCTTGAATGCTTCAATCCAATTTGATGACTACAGAGCAGAGATAGATCTCTGCACCACTGAAAAGGTCAAAGAGATTACTGAACTTGGTAAGTTACGCAATTCTTTGTTCAAAAAACTACCCAGGCCGAGGTGTCAACGCTAAAAAACGCAAAATTATGTAAGATTGGCGTTGAATGCGTTGAATTTATGTAAGATCTACGCTTGAGCGTAGATCTTACATAAATTCAACGCATTCAACGCCAATCTTACATAATTTTGCGTTGAATTTTGGCGTAGATCTTACATATTTAGCGTTGAATTTTAGCGTAGATCTTACATATTTAGCGTTGAATTTAGCGTAGATCTTACATAAATTCAACGCATTCAACGCCAATCTTACATATTTTGCGTTGAAATTTGGCGTAGATCTTACATATTTAGCGTTGAATTTTAGCGTAGATCCTACATATTTAGCGTTGAATTTAGCGTAGATCTTACATAAATTCAACGCATTCATCGCCAATCTTACATAATTTTCCGTTGAATTTTGGCGTAGATCTTACATATTTAGCGTTGAATTTAGCGTAGATCTTACCTAAATTCAACGCATTCGACGCCAATCTTACATATTTTGCATTAAAATTTGGCGTAGATCTTACATAATTAGCTTTGAATTTTAGCGTAGACCTTACATATTTAGCGTTGAATTTAGCGTAGATCTTACATAAATTTAGATTTCAAATTTTTCCATTTTTTTTTTCGAAAAATTAATTTTTTTACTGTTTCGACCCCTATACTGCACAATTGAGAAAAATGAAGTCAGCAAAAAATAACCATTTGCTCTCTTACGGTGCAAAAACCATTTCAGAACATTTTAGGAATTCAAATTTTTTTCAAAACTTAATAAAAATTTTAAATTTTTCCCAGTACTTCTCGCATGATAAATGCGTTGAATACGTTGAAATTATGTAAGATCCCGGCTAAATTCAACGAAAAATATGTAAAATCTAGGCTAATTTCAACGAAATATATGCAAGTTCTACGCTAAATTCAATGCAAAATATGTAAGGTCTACCCTAAAATCAACGCAAAATATGTAAGATCTACGCTAAATTCAACGCAAAATATGTAAGATCTACGCTTTATAAGGATTTCGGCTCTTAAGGAAACCAAGGTTCGGTGGCGCAATGGTAGAAGAGGCGACAAGTAAACAGGAGGTCAGTGGTTCGAGTCCTATACCCAGAGTTCTACGCGTTGATTTTTTGTAAGATCAACGCTAAATTCAACGCAAAAATATGTAAGATCTACGCTAAATTCAACGCTAAATATGTAAGATCTACGCTAAATTCAACGCTAAATATGTAAGATCAGCGTCAACTAGCGTTGACAAGTCGGAAAATTCACCGCCATTTGTTACATAATTTTGCGCTGAATGCGTTGAATTTTTGTCTTTAAATTCAACGCATTCAACGCAAAATTATGCAAGAAAATTGCGGTGAATTTTCCGACTTGTCAACGCTATTTGCCGCTGATCTTACATAATTTTGGCCAAATTCCTCAGCCCGGCTAGTGGGAAAAATCTAAAAATGTGAAAGAGTAGAGGAAGTCCTGATTTGGGAAGAGACTAGATTTGCCACCACTCATTTTTCGCCACATTGGATAAAAGTGGCTGTAAAAGATTGACATAAAGGCTGCTGCCTAGTGGTGAATATAGGCACATGGCTGTTATCGGCATCAAGAAGGTGTGTTATACTCGATTACGATGGGTGGACCCAATTGAGTTGCGAATGCTTTATAACAAATCGAAGTGGGCAATTGAGCCGCAAGTGGCAAGCCAATTTCTTATATCTGATTTACTAATATCTAGAATGGTCAATCGCGGTGCTATTGGCACTCGTCGAAGTTACTGAGCTTAATTGAAAAGCGTTTTGAAAGATTTAAATTAAACTGAGTTCTAGCGCTGCAAATGGGAGACTGAAATTAAAATGATTATAATTTAAGAAATAAGGTTTGTTCAACTCGATCACGAACAAGGGAGTAACTTATAAGATTTGTTTATAGTATGAACAAATGAATTTCCTGCATAGACAGTATGAACAGACTTTAGATTACCAAAAATGGGAGAAAGTAAAGTTAACCGAAATAAGAGTAGCACTTGCCCTTCAAATGGAACTATATAATGAAATTGAACTAAATACGGACATGGATATGTGAAGGGTATCCATTGCCGTATGACATTTTCCCCTCTTTGAGAGAAAAATAAAAAATTACTAATTAAAATCAAAAAATTAATAAATATTCACCGGTTACTAAATAATAAAATAATAAATAATAAATAAAATATAAGAGTTTATGAAGTTTGACGATGTTTATTCTCTATCAGAATTTTCCTCATTCTCTGCTTGGAGTACAGTCATCTCCCTTGGCAAATTTTGAGGGTCCTCTGTCCATTCACTTGAACTTCTTGCGGAAGCTTCTCCAATATCCAGATGCACATTCTCAGAAAAACCTTCAGTATTCCTGACTTTTTCTACAATAGTTTGAGACGTCTTCTTTTTCAGAGTTCGCTTACTCTTTCGTACCGAAGAGGTGTTCGAATCCGAAGTATCGCTAATCGTCAGCCTGTCTCTTGCTTGACTTTCTCAGAATAGGCGTGGGTGGTTTTGACGAAACCATTCGCGTCGTAGATGGTCCAGGTGCATCAGGGTTGGTCAGTTGTGGCGCGATTGGAGCAATTGGGTTTAATTGAAGAATTTGGGTTAAATCTGGCCGGTTAATGAAAGCTTCATCATGTTTAGGGTTTCTCTTCGGGATTCTCATTTTGAGGGATCTGGCTATATTACTCGCGGAGGACATACACGATCTGCTTGAAGAGACTACACTGACATCGTCAGCCTGCTTTCGGTTTCGCTTATTTTTTTATCTCCCGTATTTTTTTTCTAATCAGGTCCCGCTTTTGTTTATGAATCTTCTGTTCAATAGTTGTCTCGCTTATCTTTTTCGGTCATCTTTCGATTTACTGCGGTAGATCAGTGTCCCTTTCCGCACGCGTACCGAATTTTGCAACGTCAGAATTTCTGACTCTTACCTCTTGTCGTTCCTCTTCTGTTGCTCAGCTCTGGCTCGAGAACTCGCGGCACAAATGACGCGTTCAATTTCTGTGTCCGAACAGAGGGCCGTGTCTGCCCACTGCTCCTCTGACAGATATGATCGACCCGGAATCGTATCTTCGTCTAAATAATATTAAATTATTGCATTATAATTAAGATTTTTACTATTAAATTTAGTGGCGATATTCGATATAGGTGTGTTACATTTCCTAACAAAGTGTGCCTCAAATGGTGTGGTGTTTATTGTTTTTTGTTTTGATATTCTTAGTCGTTGTATTATTGCTTTAAGTGAATTTTCTAAGTTAATTTTTTTATTTAATTGTGATTTCATGCAAGATAATTGTCTTTTAAATGTTTGAATAATAGGTTCTACTAATCCAATTGCTCTGTGACCATTTGCTGGTGCATAAATAGGTGTAATGTTATTTTTTGTACAGAATATTTCAAACTTGTTTCCTGTAAAACATCTAGCTTGATCTAATCTAATAGCTCTAGGTACTCCGTGGTGATATATGTAATTATTTAAGAATTTGATTACAATTGGCCCTGAAGCGTTATTTACTATTTCTGCTGTGGGGTATTTTGAATATCTATCTATACTTGTAATAAAATATTGTTCTATGCCTTTTTCGTTCAAATTGGTCCGCCAAAGTCTATTTGTATTTCGTCATTTGGTTCAATGCATTTTGGTAGAGGTAGCCATTTGCGGTGCGAAATCACTGATTTAAGGTTTTTACCAATCTCCGTGCAGGCTTTGCACTCACTGGCTTTTGCCAGTGTATCTCTGTATATGCATGGCCACCAAATGTTTTGTACGAGAGATAGCATGGCGAAACTCCCGGGATGTGTAGAATGGATATCCTCCAATACTGCATCTTTGATCGACTTTGGAATGGCTATCCGCTCATCCAAACACACACAGCCATGCTTTACACTCAAGTCCCGCCAATAGGAAAAGAGATAAGGACTTATCTCTTGCAGCCTGTCTGGGTCATTCCGAATGCACAGTCCCTCACCTCCTTTAGGATTGCATCTTTACCTGTCAAGATGGCTAGGAACTTCTTGCTGAAAACTTTGTTGAGAGTCTCGGTGAACAACATATCATCTGTCTCCTCAATCGTGCTGCCAGTAGGTGTTTCAGCGTTTGAGGTAGTGTTGGTTCCGGGCGTAGATGGGGTGGTGTCCGAAAACGTCACCCTTGCTTTTGTTGGTGTTGTTTTGGATCGTGGAGCTTCGGCCTTCGACATTTTGCTAATATTTTTGACTGAATTATTCGAGATGATGAATTTATTCTGTTTATTTACTGTGGAGTGATTTGTAGCGAGTGATTCTTGCGCAAGTGGTATTTATACTTTGGAATTTGTGCTTTCGCTCTAAATTTAGCGTTATTAGGTGGATTATTTGACTTAATGCCATAATGGGCTTTATGGAGGATAATTGTTCAGAGTGTTCACATTCCATACTGTCTGACATTTGCACCTCTTTTGCAGCAAATTTGTTAATGGAACGTGAATTATTAACTTTACAGTTATTTGGTGCAAAATGTAATTTTGTAACTTTAAGTGGCATTTGCGATGCAAATGGATGTTTAAAATACTGATTATTTTTAGAATTAGTGAGTGTTAGTTCCGTCGCAAATGGTGCTTTCTGTGGTAAAGGGAGTGATTGTGATGCAAATGCTTTTTTGCGGATATGTCAATTAGTATTCAGTAATGTAGGTAAATGCGGCGCGAATGACGGTTTAAATTATGTGAAGGCAAATGTGACTTTATATGCTATTAAATTTTTTAGTTGCATTTTGTTTAAATGTAATCAGGTGTTTCATGGAATCACGGATTTTTGATATTGTTGCTAAAACAAATTGTTCGTCATATGTAGATATCTTTGTAGCTCTCGCAAATGGATTTCTTGAGATATAGTCAACGAGACCCATTTTTCACCTGGCATATGTTCAATTGTGAAATTGTACGGAAGTAGTCTGTCTATCCATCGTGATAGTCCGCGGTTAAACGATTTGCTCGTTGAGTATGGACAGTAGGGCTCTATGATCTGTCACTGCTGTAAAACTTTTCCCGTACAAATAGTATTTAAAATAGTCAATTGACCAAACTATTCCCAATAACTCCAATTCATTAACACTGTAGCGTTCCTCTGTTGAATTGAGAAATCGTGACGCGAATGCTATTGGTTTCCAACTGTCTGGTGTATTTTGCTCCAATGCTGCTCCCAATCCGGAATGTGAGGCATCACATTTGACACGAACGTCAAGTTTTGGGTTATAATGGCTATTTTCTGCTGTTGGCAATTTTTTCTTTAATCAAATTAAAATGTTTTGAGTGTTCTGCTGTCCAGATAAACTTTGCTGAGTTTTTTAGAAGTGGTCTAAGTGGGTGACATAATTGTGCAAGATGTGGTATGAATTTACTAATATAGTGTACTGACCCAAAGAATGATCTAAGGCGTTTTAGTGTTGTTGGTGGTGGTATTGTTAAAATTGCTGCAGTTTTACTTTCTAGGGGTGAAATTCCAGTTTGTGTAAACCTATAGCCTAGCCATTCAATTTCGGTTTTTGCGAAAAGACATTTCTGAAGATTAATTCATCTAGCTTTTTTAAACATGAGAAAACATATGCCAAGTGGTCTGCTTCAGTACCGGTACTGACGATTATGATATCGTACAAAACACAATACGTATTTTGTAGACATATAAGTGTATAGTCCATAGCTTTCTGGAATTGTGCCGGCATATCTGTAAGACCAAACAAAAACAGTTTTGAATCTATATGTACCACAGATGATGTTAAAAATTACAGTGTTTTGCTGTGTCGTGGTGTAATTTTAATTGGCTATATGCATACTTTAAGTCTAATGTGGTGAAATATGCTTGTTGACCGTTTTGTGTGTTGGTAAGGTGCTGTGATATTGTATTAATTAGCATGTCAATATTGGGCATTTGATATTTATTTTTATGTATTGCTTTAAATTGTACTTTAGAATCTAATGCGAGTTTTATTGTTTGATCTTTCTTTAGTGTGATTACGATCGGGGAGATGAAATGTTCGTTAGAGCAACTAGATTGTTTTCGATATAACCTTCAGTTTGTAATCTCTCTAATTTTTGCGACACTCTAGGTTGTAGATTTATCGGAACACGTCGACCTTTTTGTTGCTTTGCTGTAAACTTTTGATAAAATTTTGATTTCGCTACATGTGTTTTGGACGAACCATTTCTTGATACTAAATGAGGGAATTGCGTCGTGATTGTCTCTTTAATTTTACATGTAGAAGTATTAATGTTATTAACACATTTACCATTTTCTGGTTGTTGTTGTACCACCGCAAGTCCCCGGGTTGTTGAAAGATCCCTCCCGATTATGTTTTTGTGCCCATCTTCTACCACAGTCAACATTGCTGCTGTATCTTTCCACTGATTGTAGGTTAAGGTGGTTTCCAAATGCCCAAGAACTTTTATGGGTTCGTTTGAAAAAGTTTTCAAGTTCCTTCTTTCTTTCCTGTCCGTCCTCTTAGCAGATTTTCTGGTTCGGATGATTTGGTCTGCCAAAGTTTCCGTTATGATGCTAACTGCACTTCCAGAGTCGATCATTACGAGTGCTCTAGTCTCTCCCAGTTCTACCTCTACTTTTAGTGGTTCCAGTTGATGTCCCGAGTCAGACGAAATAAGCGCCACGTAATCATCCGAATCGCTGTCGTAGTTTGAATCATACACCTGCTAGTAGTAATAGGGTGAGCAAGTCTCCCCGGGGGGGTGTAGACCCCATGTATTAAGATAGGGTATAGGAGTAATTTTCGAGAGAGGGTCTACACTAATGTATTAAGATAGGGTATAGGCGGCGTACATGCATTAAGATTAGTAATAGCGGCCGCCACGTATTAAGATTAGTAATAGCGGCCGCCACGTATTAAGATTAGTAATAGCGGCCGCCACGTATTAAGATTAGTAATAGCGGCCGCCACGTATTAAGATTAGTTATAGCGGCCGCCACGTAATAAGATTAGGAATATCCTCCGCAATGTATTAAGATTGGGGATAAATCTAGGGGTGTTCCAGGGGGTGAGTAGTAAGGTGGGAGCAGATCAGGGTGATTTTTCGGAGCCACTTGTCACGTGATTTTAGAGGTCATTTAGGGATTAGCAGGGAATTATACATGCAGCGCGCAGGGAATTGCACAGTCAGCGCGTACGAACAGGCGGGGAATTATACATGCAGCGCGCAGGGAATTGTACAGTCAGCGCGTACGTACAGGCGGGGAATTGTACAGGCAGCGCGCATTAACGAATAATTTCCCTCGCAGTAAACTTCAACATTTTTTGGTTTAACCACAGCAATGTATTAAGATTAGGTATAGCCGCCGCAATGTATTAAGATTAGGTATAGCCGCCGCAATGTATTAAGATTAGGTATAGCCGCCGCAATGTATTAAGATTAGGTATAGCCGCCGCAATGTATTAAGATTAGGTATAGCCGCCGCAATGTATTAAGATTAGGTATAGCCGCCGCAATGTATTAAGATTAGGTATAGCCGCCGCAATGTATTAAGATAAGGTATAGCCGCCGCAATGTATTAAGGTCAGTTATATCCACTAAAAATGAGAAAATTGAAAATTTTTAAAAGAATGAATTATGAAGGTACAAAAAGACAGACACCGTATTAATCAAGTACATTATAAGTAATTTTAAACACAACAGAGAGCGCTCACAATACAAAAATTGATTCAATAAATTACAAGTTCAGGGGTACAGTATGAATTCCATCAGATAACACTTTTCGTTTAGGATAAAAATATGAGAGTCCTTTCTTTGTTTGTTCATAGGTAGCGACGCAGTGGTTGATTGTCCGAAATCCTCTATTTGTAGATGTTAAATTGATGATTTCTTCCATCACTCGCCGATATTTTTCCAATGGTCCATCTCCGGTCTCTTCCAATGTTCGTTTGTTCATTCCTTTGCTGCTGAATTTGTACTTATCTGATTTGGCATCGTAGCAACAATATGTTTTGCTACAGAGACAAATCATTTCAGTACATCTAAATTCTTCCTTGAACAGACCTGGTTCACGCTTATCGTACTTTTTATGTTTATCACAACAATTTCTAGGGAAGAAATTTTGTACAGCATCAGCTTTGAAAGAATCATCACAATCGTGTTCCCTCAGAGTTTCCCAATCTGCTTTTTTAGATGGACGAATGCAATCGTACAAATTATCGTGCGCTAGAGCTAAGTATAAGGAGTCAGTGTCCATTTCTAACTCTTCGAACGTGTCGACATCGCAAAATTTATCAAAAAAATTGTAATAAAGCTCCAACATACGTAATTTTGCGTACTGAAGTATAAAAAGCCGACTATTATCGGTTCACGGTGCTCAATTTTTGATTTTCCAAGTTCAACTTCGTATAGTTCTTTTGACACACTGTTAAGTCTCTTAAACAATTTCCCGTTGATAGCTTTGTGTGTCTTTTCATCGTTCAAGTATTTTGTCTCTGTATGTCTGCTTCTGTCCATGATTTGGTAACCATAGGAACTATTCCCTAACAATTTCATTGTTTCTGCTACAACGCTTGATTCAGGATTTTCATCTCCAACTCTTCTAGCATCAACAACCGATTGGACAAAATTGTTGAAGCATTTTTTGGGTGTGTACTGAACGAAGCGATAAATTTTGGTGCATTTTAGCCCAAGACTAAGGTAAAAATTGAGTAATGGTGTTATGACTGTTCCATTCTCCAACTTGAAGCTTGAAATTAACATGCGTTGCGGTTGCTTGAGTAAATCGTTATCAATTGCATAATCCCTCATATAATCACCAATATCTGCTCGACTAACATTATAGTTTTTAAAGATTGGTGGAAAGTTCGAGAATTTGTATTTCAACCCATCTGGAACTTCGAGATCACACTGAACGTAACCAAATAGTTTATCTTCTCTTATCTTTGTAAGTAGAGATTCTTGAGTCAGAGGTAGCTTGAATGGGAAATTGTTTCTCACGTGAATTTTTACAGATTCATCACCTTTGACAGTTTCCCACCAGTTACATTCCCATATCTCAACAACTTTATATCCTTTGTTTCGCAAATAGTCTCGTCTTAGTTCATCGTATTCCCTTTTCTTTAATCCTTTCTGAGTCTCTTCCTCTGACATGCTTGCTCTTGCTTCCTGACATGCACAAAAGTGAAAGTAACAACCCATTGCTTCAAAAATAGTTTTACAGTGAGCACAAAGTCCGTCTACATTAAAACAATCAATCTTTTTCTGAGTTCCAGTTGTGTAGTAGCTTTCAATAGTGCAGTTAGGACGTTGAGATTGTAGGTACGACATAACCATGTTCTCAAATTTCCTCGATTTCTTTTGTCTAGCTTTAAACTTCTGAGAGTCTGAATCAAACTCCCATCTAGTGTAAAGCCCAGTGGGCATTTCTTGACACATTGAGAAGGGGTAAAGTTGACTGGCGTCTATACCCACAATTGATTTGCAAATGTTTTCTGTGTTTCGAATGTAGGTTTGATCCACAATTGCTTTTCTAGTAAACACAATAGAGGGACCACCGGTCATATCTTCGCGTATTTTATCATGTAAATCTTTGTCTGCTTCAACGAAAGGATAGAATTTACTATTAGTTGATTTGTGTAGACAAATATTTGCTAAATTAGGTAGTGTGCAACCCAGTTTTAACATATCAATCCCTTTGTTATGATAGAATTCCATCATTTTCTGCATCGCTTCTAGTGTCGGGACAACATCTTTGTTATTATACCACCTGACAAAGTCTTGAAAAGTTGTCATTTGTTCGTGCTCCCACACACTTTCCAGGTAATTGTAGTTGTCGAATCCCGAGGGGGGCACTACCTTCAACCTAAGTTTTTTCAGAGCTTCCTGTTGGGAAAGTCCACTATTCAACAATTTTGTGAAATCCGTAAATTCTTTTTCCAAGGGATTGTGATCTCTCAACTTACTAAAGAAACATTCGTAAGGGGGTAGGAAAGTTGCATCCAATTTGTTTGGTGAGTCGAACCATTCATAAGGGGAAAACCCTTTGGTCTCATTTGTCTTGTAAGCTTTGAGGAACGAATCTAGTGATGTTGCTCCACCAAGAAAGTTTAGAATATCGAGAAACTGAACAACGCCAAATTTAAAGGATACAAAATGATTAGCTTTTTTAATAACCGTTGGTTGAATATCGCGCTCGTGAATGAGGTAGGGTAGTAAATAAGACTTGATAAGATTCAGATCATATTTCCCGCTGTTGAATCCAAATACAGGTAAAATGCTGACATAACGTTCAAAATGTTGTTGTAGTTCGAGAAGTTGATTTTTCTGAATTTGGAGGAATTGAGTCGACATACCAATTTCTTCTTCTTCGATATATTGAAATTCAAACATTGCAGTACTCTCATCTTTCCTTCCATTTAGCTTCTCGAAAATAGAACTTACTCTGTTTTTAATTGCATTTTCAATTGAGGAAAATTTTTGCAACATTTCTGCTTTACTTCTGCTAGCTAGTTCTTCTAATGCTTCAACAAAAGATACAATCAGTGTCTTGGGGTCTCTGTTGCAAAGGAAAATAGGTTCTTGTAATAAATTAGAGGAAATTGACACAGATATTGGTTCATGTTTTCCTATCCAAGTAGTTTTATTGGTATCTTTTAGTTCATTAGATGGAACGCAGATTGATTCGAAGTCAAATACAGCCAAGTTTTTGAACAGTTTTTGTTCTTCCTCATATCCAATTCCAAAACCGTCAAGTTTATCGAACAAAGTTTCTCTCAAAGTGTAAACACTCTTCGGATAAATGTGCTGTATCCTATCTTTACAAGATTTCACGTGACGGTGGAAATTACCAGCACGCTTAATAAAGGTATCACAATTAGGACAGCGGAATCGTTTGAAAAACGTGTTGATATCATCAACATAGCAAATGTGGTTGTTGTAGCGCAGTAGATTATTGTTGTTCTCGTACATCTCAATACTTCTTCTGGCAAGTTCACCTACAAAATCCCCGTCCTCAATGTCAATGTCATAAAGGAAAATGTTGTGTTTTATAGCATTTTCAACAAACACAAGGTGATCCATTGACACTCCTCTAAAGTTAATTGCGTCATGACCAGACTCGTGGAGAAAGTCACTGAACAACTTAGCTGCGTTTGTTTCCAGCTCAGCTGATCCATACAAGTGAACAGCCACAGCTCTAAACAAGCAAAGTTAGTCCTTGTAGGTTTCTCCGTATCCATTCGTAACAAGACAATTTACATCGTTTCTCCTCAACAACTGTTCAGGTATAACAGCATCTAAACATCCCATTGGGATATTGTTGAGAAGAGCACAGAAAACTGTTACATTCGTAGTTAGTGCATACCGCCATTTTGTGTTTGCCCTTTCTTGAGCACAAGTCTCAATCAAATCCAATTTCTCTACTCTATCCTGAAGTGAGACTAAGTCTCCCTTAGAACAAAGTAAATGAGACTTCTCAAAGAAGGTGTTGTTCTCATGAGCATAAAAGTATCGGTATTCGTCTGTGTCAACATTTCGTAAAATAAATCCCAGGGATAAATTTATTTTTGCAGCACAGTTAAGCTTTTCAAACACTTCCTTCAGTTTTTCATTAATTTCGCTGGGATCAAGTCTCGACAATTTAAAGTTGAATACTCTATGTCTCAGATTCTCCATCTCAGTATTGTCAAAGAAGTGTTGACAGGCACTAAGTTCCTGCTGTAACTGTTCGTTGTTCCTATCCAATTCTTCCGATTCTAGTACTTCTTTCAAGTTTTCGCTGGATTTGGTTCCAACTTTGGTCAATGTTCCGTGTTTCCGTCTCTTATGTTGTTGAAGAGAATAAAAACTTGGAAATTCCTCCAAGCATATAGTGCACACTGTACTAAGCTTCTTTTCTTGAGGAGCGTGATGATTAGCAAGGTGGTAGTTCAAGTCCTCTTTCCTCTTTGTGTAGAAATGTGGACACTTTGGACATTTTAAAGTCCCACTATCACACGATTTTTTGTGTCGAGCCATTTGCTGCTTGACAACCATTTTCTCGCACTTTGAGCATTTGACAGGTAGATTTCTATCAAGAGAAGGCATTGTATTGTTGTGATCTAAAATAAATTGAATAAATTTTAAGTAAATTGCCGAGCAACTGTATCTGATAACAAAGTAAGAATGAATACAATTTTTGGTTTTTTAGTTACAATAACTTTTATGACTAATTATTTCCATATAACGAAATGACGTAATTTCTATTTTTAGTAACATTACGCAATACGAAAGTTCAAGAACTTCCTACGAAGCAGTCTCAGTGTTACATTATACATTGTATTTAAATCCAGAAAACATCAAAAATGTGTAACCTTATTCCTTGGAGGAAAATCGGAAATCTTAAGTTATATTTATTTGTCATATTGCTGATTTGTGTTACTTTTTTACAAAACAATACTATTCATCCCAAAACAGACTTCTTAACAAAATCTATCTGTCAGATGCTTGCTCACTTAGAGAATACAAATATTATTGTAAACAAACTAATTTTGTAATTTCATCGATAAAACACTAAATGTGTTTTTACAATAATATTAAAACATTAGAGAAGAAAACTCCTACTTCAATTGAAGATAACTTATATACAATTGACGTTAACGTGATTATATTACAAACTACAAACCAATCAAATTTTAGTATTAAGAAACTTGTTGTAATAGTTAATGATATCGTTTTGCTCATCTCATTCTCTCTTTTAACATTTTCTTATGTTAATAGATTAATACGTGAAATTTTACTCATTTGTGAAACATGTTGATCAAAAACCACTTACAAATATTGGAGAAGATTTACAAGAGAAAAGAAGGTGTACCTGATTCATACAAAATTGACGAAATTGATGTAGATTCATACTTTTTTTACAATTTTTTGGACATTTTCACAAAATCCAACAGAATAATCCGATTTAGTAAAGGACTTGAGTATGCAACGTTCTC
Source organism: Convolutriloba macropyga (assembly GCF_964194025.1). Classification (NCBI taxonomy): domain Eukaryota; kingdom Metazoa; phylum Xenacoelomorpha; order Acoela; family Convolutidae; genus Convolutriloba; species Convolutriloba macropyga. Next base: position 17,062,299 of record NC_134472.1, on the reverse strand, counting down.
TATTAAAAAATTTGAATATGAGGAGTTTATTGCGAAACAGTCTTTCGATTTATCCTCAGAATTGCATGTAAGCAAAAACGAATTGTTGTTCATTTTGAACTCCGTCCCCGATATATTGGAACAGTACAGAAATATTTCACAAACAAACTTTGTTCCTCTCCCAGAACCAATGACAATAACTTCTTCACTACAGAGTGCTTTGTACTTCCATTATTACAACGACTACAATGCAGTGGGAGTACTGATCAGGTTCGGAATTCGTTTACCTAACGTATATATACAGAAATTTGATTCCAAAAATGGAACATTTTCCGAGATTGATCTGAAATTTGACGAATTGGAAAAAATTTATCAAAGCTTGACTTTTTTGGTAAATTATGTCACTTCATTTCAACTTAAATAGACCATTTTAGGTAAAAGCATAGTCGGAAACCTGTATGTATCCTTCACTTCCTACCTTGTTAGAAAATTTTACCCAAATTTGGATTTGAATTTCAGTTCGTCCAGAAATTTCAAGCTAAACATCACTTTTTCTCATAAAATCTTCCATCTTTGGTTACTGTTGTCTGATTGGACAGAGCACACTATATATAGAGGTTGTTGATTTTGACATTATCATTTGATCCAACTTCTCTGAAAACATCATCACTACTTTCTCACATTATACTAACTACTCCTCAACATTTTATCCTGCTATCGAGCTCCAACATTCACTTTCTTTTTGTTTAAAAATACTTACTTTAGTTCTAACTTTTGTTTAAATCTAATTTATATATCCTGTTCCCTTCCTAAAAAGGAAATTTGCTGCTTTATAACTTTCTCTCCACTGATTGCTTTTATCACGTTCTCGACAAGAACCTTTTCATCTATTCTCATCACTTTCTAACAAAAACCTCTTCTATCATTTATTCCAAAATGGAGTTCACCGTTCAAAATAATAACCTTCAGTACTCATTTTCTTTTACTGAGGTTATTGCTCGGATAGGAGTTCGAGATTTATCAAACGGACTGTATGAGTCTCTGATCACTTTACCCATTACTGTGTGGCACATTATTGAGCACCAGCGACAACAGTTTGATACATATCATCAGGGACAGGTCCCAATCACAGAGAATCAACTCGGAACTCACGCGATGGGACACGAAGTTGCTGTTGTCAGTGGACACCACTATCCTCACGTTAATGGATCTGATTTTCCTGCCAACTACGTAGCTGGAAATATTCAGTACACATTTCCTTGGGAGGAAGGGCAAATTCCAAACAGTTGGTTCACTACACCGGATGTAGGTGAGGTATCAGGCCCGGAGGTGGAAAATAATCTTCTCCAAATAGCTTCAAGAGCTCATAGAAGAGAACATAGCGAGTTGAGTATTGATACTAGTACCACCACGTCATTTAACGATCTGGAAAACTTTGGTCCAGCGCAGTACTATGGATCTACTGACATGTCAACTACACCCTCGATGACAACCCCAATCGATTGAGGAAGGAACAGCTCACAACCCTATCTTTTTGAGTGATGTACCTAATACCCCAGTCACTGTTCAAAGAGGTTTCGGTAATGAAATTCAGAACTTACCAGAATATATTATTGAAACTCTTTTTGAATGATTTCTATGTTCAATTTTGTAAACTATTTTGTATTTGTTCGTAAAAATAATAAAGTTTCTGAATACCTTTTGGGTGTTTCGTATTAAATTTACATTTTCAGTTTTATAATTTTTTTATAGTTTTCCAGAATAAAAGATTAACACGAAAGGTTACTTGATAATTTAGGTACTTGGTTATTATTGAAAATTTGTTTTTCGACAATTAAGAAAAATACCGAATTTAATTTTGATATTTAAGAAAATTGTCGAATTTATTTTCGATATTTAACAAAAAATGTCGAGAAAAAATTCGATTTTTAAGGAAAAATTACTGTTACAAATCCGATTTTTAAGCTGCAAGAACAGATTCAAAACTTGTCATTTTAAAAATTATTAAAATTTATGTTTTTTGCTTAAAATCATACCGTAAAACTAAGAAAAATGAGAAAAAAGTGCACATTTTGTACGCACAGTTTGGTAACATTTTTGATTTTTAATGAAAAATCTGAGGTTCTATTTTTGACTTTTAACAAAAAATGTTGTGTGAAAATTCGACATTTAACAAACAAATCGACTTCAAATTTCGACTTTTAGAATATACACTAATAATAAAACTTTTTAGTACAAACACTTTATTACTTTCTAACTTCAAAGTACAACATGGGGTTATCAATTATTCCATGACCATCTAGTAAACAATCAACAATTTTTATTAATTCACTCTCATACTTTGAGTTCTTAAGAGACTGAATTCGGTCGAAGAAGGATGATCTCAATGTTTGTGTGCTTGCATTTCTTTGCTCAGCTCTCAGTAGATGTCTCTTGAACTTTTTTCTACTCAATCTCTTCTTAGACACGCTGGGTAGTTTTTCAACAAATTTGTTTTCCGAATTATGTTGTACCGCTCTCTTCAATTGGGTGAAAACAAGTCCTGCTTCTTCGTTTGTGTGACCAAAAAACTGATGTTTATATAAGGTGTATAAGCAGTCCACTGTCTGATATTGAAAAGATAAATCATCCAATTTTTGGAGTAATTCATTAATGGAAGATGAAATGAGAATTATGTGATAAGAACAATTTTTCAGAGGACAAAAAGTGTAATTGTGAGACGCAACAGAGTATTCACTAGTAAGCAAGTAAGGTTTATAAGCCTTAACTGATACGCAAATGAACAAGGATTTCTCACAAAATTTTTTATAAAAGTCAGGTAAAACTTGACACATAACTGCTGCCATTCTGTAACCAAAGTGATTTTGGAGTGATTCTTTTAAACTACCGTATAAGGAAATAACGCAATTCAGTTCAAACGCAGCGAAAATTTCATTTGAAAAATGACACAGTTCAAGAGACAGCAACTCAGAAAAATCCGTTGTTTTACTTGTTCTAAATATTTCAAACACTATTACTCGCTAATGCAACACAGACGTGCTAAACATCAAGATAAATATGCTGCTCTAGTTCAAATGTTTGCTCAACTTAAAATTTCTGACTAAGTTTCCTTATAAGGAATTTTTGCAAAATGACGCAATTGAACTTTCCATATTTGGAAATGAAAGAAAGATAATGACATCATTACCAAATAAAGGTGATCGGAAACAATAGAGGAAGTAAAATTGCAAGTCAAATCATTCAATTAATTTCTCTCTGTCACATTAAGTTGATAAAATGTCTCTCTCTCAAGTCTCTCCGTTTTACTCGAGTGCTCCGTCTATGTTTACCGATTCTCAACCTAAAACTGGAACTGATTCGGTTCCATTTTATATAGACTTTGGTTCTAACCCAAAAAGATTTGGGAGATTTACTGTGTCCCAGATTTTTAAAAACGGACAAAATTATTCCGAACCAACTTTCCAAGTCTTCAAAAAAGATAATTCTGGAACATTTGAGAAGTACCAACAACTTCGAATAGGAGATTACGAATTCAAGAAATTCTGTTTCCTCAAGAACAATATCCTGGATGGGGAGTTGGAACTGAGTGAGCACCCGACTCAATTTGATAAGAACCCATGTATGGAGGATGTGCTGCAACGATGTCACAAAGTCAGAGAGGTCAGCATAGGACGAAATCGACGAATATATGTGACTTTCATTCAATACGTTCAGGAGAATCCAGCCTCCATTTATGTGCAGATTCGGCTCTTTTGTCGCAAGGAAAACAATGAGTTCAAGCAGGTGACTTATGTCAGCTACACTTTGGACGAGTTCAAGGAACTGATTCAAAATTTGAATGACTTTTCTAACATTGAACAATGTACATTTCAATAATAATTGTTGTGTGATTTTGTAATATGTCTTTGTCTTCTCTACAATAAATTTTTCATTTTAAAAATCTTTGATCTGAGAATGAGTTGGGATATTGGCTGCTCAAGAAACATTTTTTTGAGTCTCAGAGACAAGTCAAAGGTTTTTCACGTTAGACTTCATTACGAACTTAAAAGATATTCCTATACTGTTCTTGAAGCTCAAAATTTTCCCAAATTTCCCAAATTTGGACATAGAGTCCCAAATTTCAGAATTTAAGTGGGTTATTCACAACGGATTACGCAAAACAAGTCTTATATATCGTTCAGATAAACAACAAGTTACCATTTCACAACATCGTTGGAACGGATATCAGTGGAGTTTTCTGACAAATATTGAATTAAAAAAAGAAGAGTACGAGAACTTACTAGAGCATCTCCCTACACTTTTATCTTATATTGAAAAGTTTAAGAAAACTTGCATTGACATGGATGAAGGAACGCAAAGTTGATGGATATTGTCATTCTTGTCAACATATTCAATTGCTACGGAAGCATCCTTTCAATGTTTCCCGAAAATGAAAAACGCAAAAACTGATTTTTAGCGGCCTGTAAAATTTGGGACGAGAATATGAATTTGGAGGAAATTAACCAAAAATTTCCTCATGGAGGACTTATTGGTTATGGAAATTCCTTTTTAGATTTTTTCTTTGCTTGATTGAAAGTTTTTCGATTACATGCTATACTACACGATTCTGCTGGAGCGGTTAAAGCAACTACAAACAAGGGACCATGATACTGTTACATGTTACCAAATTTTCCAAGCTCATGTTTCTTGGGACATTTAACTGGGTTAATCTTTTGTGTCTTTATTAAATTTTATCATCCTCAAATTTTCAAAATGCTAGACTGCTAATCATCTTTGTAATAATTCAACCTAGAAAAAAGAATGTCTCTCGTTGTGTTTGATATTGAGTGCTTGGAAGGGAAAATTGTCAAGGAGTTGGGTGTTTTCAAGGATGGAATTGTATTGGGATACAGTTTCCTCCCACCCAAAGACTATAAAACTACTTTTCAAGCAAAATGGAACACTAAAAATTTACATGGGATTAATTGGAACAATGGAAAACTGGAATACACTGAGTTGTCATCAATCATTCACCAACATTGTTCACCTACAACAGAATACTTTGCAAAAGGGTTAGAGAAGTGTAATCTTCTCTCAAATTACTTGTGTAAAGATGTGAAGAATCTAGATGATCTTGGTTGTCCAAAAGTTTCCAAACTTCTCAATAACTTGGATCCTGACTGGGATTGTAGCAATTATCCGTATCGACACAAAAAGACATTTCACTGTGCAGAGAAGAAAGCTTATGCTTACGGAACTTGGATTCTGGATTTTTTTGATAACGTATAATATTTGTAATTTCTATTTGTAATTTCTATTTGTATTTGTGATCGTTTTGTAATTTATTAATTTTATTTTACTACTTTTGAAATCAGAGAGAAGTTGCATTCCCAGTTCAAAAAATTGATTTTCCCTTAAAAATAAGGTATAAATGACCGAGCATACAGATAACGGTTTAAATTTAGGTAATTTTGTCTTTGATGATAATAACCAGGAACGACAATCGTGGAAATGTTTTGGACAGACTTGTAATAGATCTCTGGTGGTTTTTTTGTCCCAATTTTTTGTTATTCTGTTAATATTAGCGTGCTGTATAGTAAGAATAACTCTTGCCGAAGCCTGTGAAGAAACAACAGTTTGGATTGCTATCTTATCTAGTACAGTCGGTTATATTTTACCTTCTCCTAAACTATGAACAAAATAATCTCTACTAAGGAACGCATTTTTATTTCATTGGTGGGACCAAGCGGGTCTGGAAAATCTCATCTTATCCATGATTGGCTAATTATTGGAACTTTTCAACCCGATTTTGATAAAATTTACTATTTTTATCAACATTATCAATCACTTTACGGTCTAATGTCCAAAAACATTAAAAACATTCAATTTATTCAAGGAGTTGACTTTGAGTTCATTCAGAGTCTACCCAAGAATGGAACAAAGTATTTGCTGATTTTTGATGATTCTTGTGAAGAAATCTCAAGCTCGAAAGAATTTGTTAATATCGCGACAGCTGGAAGACACAAAGGTCTTAGTACAATATATATAAAGCATAATCTTTTTCATCAGAGTAGGTTGGGAAGAGATATTGAGTTACAAAATACTCATATAGTTTTATTCAAGTCTCCTAGAGATGTTCTCCAGATTAACACTCTTAGTCAACAGCTCGGGTTAGGATCACAATTAAAAGATTGGTATACAAAAGCTACTTCAATCCCGTATGGTCACTTACTCATTGATTTAACTCCGAAAACAGTCGACTCTCTTAGATTTTGCAGAAACAGTGGTTCTATTCCCACTATTTTTTTTCTCCCTAAAACGAAACAAGAGATTACTTTTTTGAACGATGAACACACAACATCTCTCTACGCTGATAACGTTCCAAACGTATTCCCAGAACTTCAAGAAATTGTTCCTAAGAAATTGTCCAAAAGATTTCATTCAGTTTCTAAACGAATGCATAGTAAACCTTCTCGGGGGACAACTACAGGAAATACAAAAACAAGACGTAATAAAGTACAGAGACGAAATTCATCAACTCGTGCTAAAAAGAACCGGAATAAATAAAAGAAGAGCAATTTTAAGTTCACGAAAAGGAATAGAGCTCATATCAATTTTGACACCATCTATCATTAATGGATTGTCTTGAAATGGAACAGTTTGTTTTGATTCCTCAACACCTTTACGAACAAAAATTCAAATTAGAAGTTAAAAAGTTGGACACTTTTGAGCAGAAACCAGTTTCTGTCCCAACACATTTGAACTCTAATTACAAGGAAATCAGCAACAAAACCAGATCTTTAAAGAACGAATCAATTGTAGATCAAATTTTGAATTCACCGCGAGTCAAGCTATCTCTCAACGACACAATTTTATTAGATGGAAGAGATACAGAAGTAGCTTTTGCAGATTTTATTTTTGCATTAAAAAGAAAGAACGTTGATTTTCCCGACATATATTACACAATACTTGATGCTACCGGAATAAATCCGCAAAAAGTAATAAACAAAGATGCCAAAAGCAAAGACAGAGGGAGCTGGATTCCTTTCAAAATCTGAAAAAGCCAAGCTACAAAGGCTGTATAGAGATGGAAAAGCCGCATATGGATCAATTAAAAATCTAAAAAAGGCAAGTGGGTTATCCAAAAAGAAAGTTGCCTACTTTCTACACAGTAAAGATTCCTACACAAAGTATCGTCATGCAACACGACATTTCAAAAGATTACCAGCATTTGCTAAGCGAATCAATGAGATCTGGTGTCTCGATCTAGCTTTTATGGATAAATTATCGGATACTAATAATGGAGTGAAGTATTTATTAGTATGTGTTGACGTCTTTTCTCGCTTTGTTCGTGTGCAACCAATGAAGTCAAAGTACTCTACCGATGCAGTTGTAGCTTTCAAAAAAATGTTGCGTAAAAAAAGTATGCCCGCGAAAGTATGGGTTGACCAGGGAACAGAGTTTAGTGGTGAGTTTCGAAAGTTTTGTATGGACAAGAAAATTAAAATTTACTCTACTAGAAGTGAAACGAAAGCTGCTGTAGCAGAACGAGCCATTAAATCCCTGAAAAACATTATTTATCGCTATATGGAAGAAAATGGTGACAAATACATGAGAAAAATGGATTCCTTTGTCAAAACTATGAACACAAGAGTTAATCGCTCAACAGGTAAAGCTCCAAAAAATGTAACAAACAAAGACTTTTTGTCAATTTTTTACAGAAACCCAATTAACCAATATAAACGACCACGTTTTAAAGTTGGTGAAAATGTTCGTATATCAAAAAAAGATATTCCATTCAGAAAAGGTTATAAATCACAGTTCACAAATGAAATATTCAAAATTGTTAAAGTTGCTACTTTTAAACCGCCAACCTAAAACCTTTGTGGAGAACAAGGTGATGAAATTCTAGGTAAATTTTATGAACAAGAGCTTTCAAAGTGTATCATTTAAAGATGAGTTCTTTCACTGTTGAGTTGGTTTCCAATGCGTCGTTTGATTGTTACCCAAACAATACACTAAGTTCTTTCACGAATTTTCTACCTGAACAAATTAATCTTGATGGAGAATGGGAGGTAGCGATAACAGAACTGTCGTATCGTTCCTTGTACCAAAACATAACAGAGGGTAAATTCGTCTATCTAGATGAAGCAACACCAGATACAAAACCATCGGATTATTACACACTTGATCCAGGTCTATACCCCTCGATCTCTGATATTGTCAATGAAATGACTAGAAAAATTCAGGAACGTGAAAAATATGAAAAAACGCCCATCAAGTTACACGTTAACAAAATTACACAGCGAATTTCTTTGAGTCTTCCAAATCAGAACTCTTTACTTGTCATTTTTAGTGCCGATCTTTGTCATGTCTTTGGATGCGAAGAAGCTGTTTATGGTATGGGTGTTTTCATGAGTGGTGGTGGTCCACATTTTCCCAAGTTTCCTTATGACATTGTACGAATACACACCTTAATGATATATAGTGATATTGTTGAATACAATATTGTGGGTGATACAAAAGCTGCTCTTTTTCGATGCATTCCGTTTATATCAAAAGTTAAGAATGGAGATATCATCTCAACGGGACAATACATGAATTATCAAAATTTTCCAAACTTACAATTTAAAAAAGTTTCTAAAAAACTCATTCCACAGCATAAAAATCGAGCTCCGGGACTCTTATGGTGAAAAAGTTCCTTTCAACTCTGTTGGTGTGACAAGAGCGGTACTAATGTTTAGAAAAACTTCTCACAATCATTTTTAGATTTAAAGTTGTAGAAAATGGTTGCTGATAGTGATTTACCGTATTTTCGTGGTTATTCAAGACAGAGGGGAAGAGGATTCGGAGCGTTAGCACAAACAATTGGGAGGACAGCTATTCCATTCTTGAGGAGATATGTTGTCCCAGCAGCAAAAAGAGTTGGTGCTGATTTGCTTGATATAGCTGCACCAGAAATTGGAAATGTTCTAACTGGAAAGAAAAAACTCAAATCTATGGCTGCAGATGTTGGAAAGAAAACATTACGTAAACAGCTAGGTGGTGGAAAAATTAGGAAACGGCGCATAATTCGAAGAATTACCCCAAAAACCAGTCGACGTCGTCGAACTAGAAGAGATATTTTTTCTAAGCTAAAATGAATACTAGATCAACAAACGATAGCAACTTTCGTTATGGTCACTTTACGAACTCTTGCTTGGAGATTTTTGACAAAATTCCTGTTTTGGAACCAATTCAATCTTCTCACGTTCAAGAAGTTTATCCCAGTACTTCATTGGATGAAAGCAGCATTGAGTTCGAGTTTGAAACAGATAGAAGCATATATCTTGATATGAGAGATATCCACCTTCAAATCATAGTTGGATTACAAAAGGGAAGATTGTTTGATGACTTTATGAAAAAAGACGAGCATGGAAAAGCAGATATGGGAATGTCTTTCACAGATGATGATTTACATTATCTAACTCACGTCAACAATTTATTGCACTCGCTGTTTTCCAACTGTGAGGTGTATCTGAACAATCAACAGGTGTACAACTCAAATGGTCTCTATGGACACAAAGCTATAATTTCCAATGAATTTAACGCTTCCACAAGAAATAATGAAGGTATTTTGGCTTGTCATGGATATGAATTTGAAAAAGAAACCAGCGATTTTGAGAAAAGCCCTTTTATAGATCGAGAGGAAGAACTTTTGCTGAAAAATGGAACTACTTATTACGGTAAATTAGCAATTGATTTGTTCCAATGTGAAAAGTTACTGCTTCCAAATACAAAAGTTAGACTGAAATTGATTCGTGCAAGACCCAATTTTTACATGATCTCCTACAATCCTCACGTCTCCCTTAAAGTTCTTGACTGTTCCCTGTTTACAAGACGTGTTGTTGTTAACGAAGTGTATCACCAGACTATCAAATATCAATTAACTCATCAACCTGCTTGTTACAACTTTATGGAAACAATTGCACGCACATTTATTATTCCTTCAGGACAGAACCAGTTTATTCAGGAAAAAGTTTTTAACAATGCTCCAATCAGAAGAGTAGCTATTGCGATGAACACAAATTCAGCATTCACAGGACATTTTCAAGAAAATCCTTTCCATTATCAGAAATTTGGTTTACGAGAACTAAGAATTGTTCGAGGAGGTAGAGCTATAGTATCAGTTGATACAACCATTGACTGTAGGGCATATGTAACAACAATGAAAGCAATGAATTTTAAAGAAGAGATTCCCGCGTTACCACATAATCTATTTCAGAACCATTACGTGCTTGTATTTGATCTCACTTCACTTCAAGATGCTGGAGAAAGTATTCATTATCCTGAGCTCAGCGGTGAAAGTATCCGATTAGAAATGTTTTTCGACCGCCCGCTAAGAAGCGTGACAAAATTAATTGTTCTAGGAGAAAGGATGTCCACTGTTAAAATTGATCAGTTCGGAACGGTTGCTAAAAATGTCTGAAGATTTTTGCGTTAACGAAAATTTTTTCATATTTTTTTCAGTTTTTTATGGGTTTTACATCATTGCTTTCTGCATTGGAACATTTTTGGGTTATATATTATCGTCACCCAGTTGCCATTCTCTTCACCAAATAATTTCTTAAAATGGACGTTAACTGGGGGCGAACTAATTCGAACTTTTTTGTTTACGTTCCTCTCCTAATTTTTCTGGTACTTCTTTTTATAATTATTTTATTCTACCCCAAATCCCATAACAATTCTGTTGACAAAATTAAAAAGTCAAGCAACCTTTTATTAGAGCAAGAAAAAAAAGTCCAATGATTGTTGCTTTTATGAAGAGAATGAGTCTTTTCAGCTTGACTGTACAGTTCGAAATCCGTGTGTTAATGGTACTTGCGAAATAAAGCAGAGACAAATTGTTTGTCATGGATAACACTTCCCTGATACAGATTATTGAACGAATCCCAGAACTCAAATACCGCTATATTGGATCGTTTCAAGCAGATTGTGTTCCAAGGCTACCCACATTCAGTTTTGCTATCATCATTACTTCTCCGAGCAGTGAAGCTGGAGAGCGTTGGATAATGATTGCTCGACTCAATCGAACTTATTACTATGCTGATTCTTTGGCTCGTCCAATCACAAAATACAAATTTTTGAATAAAAAGTATCAGAAAATGATACAACAACCAGCTCAGAAAACTGATAATTTGTGTGGATTTTACACAATATTTGCAGCATTTCAACTATTTAAATTTTTTCAAACAAATCTGAACAAGGTTCATGACGTTCATGTTTTAAAATTTATAAGTAATTATATGTGAATTAGATAAATTTAATGTAAAATACGTCGAAGTGTAATAAAGTCGACAGTAATTTTTTTCTAAATTCCTTAATTCTTCGTTAGTTACTCAAATTTTTGTTGTCGACTTTATTAACTACTCGGCTAAATGTACTTTAATACTCTTTTCTTTTGTACTATCATCATGTAAACGTTTGATTAAATTTGTATTTGCATGTGCTTAATTTGTACTGTGTCTGTTATTTTGTACTTATTAATTCAATTTTTTTTCCTTTTATTTAACTTTTTTCCATGTTATGAGCGCGCAAAAGTCCACTAGTACTGTGACAATGCCAGATCAGCAAGAGGTAGTTTCGATCTACCGACCTCTGGGTTATGAGCCCAGCACGCTTCCACTGCGCCATCTTGCTATTTAGGGTCGGCTATACCTAATCTTAATACATTGCGGCGGCTATACCTAATCTTAATACATTGCGGCGGCTATACCTAATCTTAATACATTGCGGCGGCTATACCTAATCTTAATACATTGCGGCGGCTATACCTAATCTTAATACATTGCGGCGGCTATACCTAATCTTAATACATTGCGGCGGCTACACCTAATCTTAATACATTGCTGTGGTTAAACCAAAAAATGTTGAAGTTTACTGCGAGGGAAATTATCCGTTAATGCGCGCTGCCTGTACAATTCCCCGCCTGTACGTACGCGCTGACTGTACAATTCCCTGCGCGCTGCCTGTACAATTCCCCGCGTGTACGTACGCGCTGACTGTACAATTCCCTGCGCGCTGCATGTATAATTCCCCGCCTGTACGTACGCGCTGACTGTGCAATTCCCTGCGCGCTGCATGTATAATTCCCTAATAATCCCTAAATGACCTCTAAAATCACGTGACAAGTGGCTCCGAAAAATCACCCTGATCTGCTCCCACCTTACTACTCACCCCCTGGAACACCCCTAGATTTATCCCCAATCTTAATACATTGCGGAGGATATTCCTAATCTTAATACGTGGCGGCCGCTATAACTAATCTTAACACGTGGCGGCCGCTATTACTAGATTTAATACGTGGCGGCCGCTATTACTAATCTTAATACGTGGCGGCCGCTATTACTAATCTTAATACGTGGCGGCCGCTATTACTAATCCTAATACATGTACGCCGCCTATACCCTATCTTAATACATTAGTGTAGACCCTCTCTCAAAAATTACTCCTATACCCTATCTTAATACATGGGGTCTACACCCCCCCGGGGAGACTTTCTCACCCTATTACTACTCCTGCTCACACAGTTGTTGGTAGCTTGTTATGTAATTGACGGATTCTTCATCATCACTCTTTTCGTGAGACTGGTCAATTTGATTGACGTTCGTTTGTTGGGCTTTCTGTGTTTGTCCCTGTGACTTTTTCGGTTTGCGGCATTTTCTTGCGAAATGGCCAATAATGCCACAATTATTGAATTTCTTACCATTCGCGGGGAAATCTTCTTATGGTTATGACTTCAACGAAGGCCACAATTCTTTCAAGTGCTTGTGTATTGGTAATTCTGGGGCATAGTTGCGTATCGCGTGAAATCTCGCTTGGTTTGTTGAGCCTTCGCGTTGCGATTGCGTATTTGGTTACTGTTGATTGAATTCACAGAGTTTGTGCCCGACATCAAATTCTGGTTTATCTTTTTTTGATTCTGCGCTCCGATCTCCATTTGTATAGCTATCTCCAATGCTTTGGATGGCTCGACTGTTTCTTTCAACAGTTCTTTTTGAGTCTCGTGATCAATCATATTCAATATGAATGCATCGCAAAGCAAGGTAGTTTCTTCACTACCTAGGTTACAATTTTCCGCTAGTTCTATGAGACGAGCATAGAAACTTTCCACAGACTCTCCTTTGTGCTGCTTACAGGAATAGAAAACAAAACGATCGTAAGTTATGTTCCGAACTTTCGTGAAAGAATCCTCCATTGCCTGCCCCAATTCTTTGAAAGGTTGTTTCTCTATTTGGAAGTGGGGGTGCTAACTCTTGAAAATTCGTCGTCCCTCCGTTCCAATACTCAAATACAACAAAGATATAGTTTTTTACTCGCAAATTCCCCACGGTTTATCTCCATACAAAATCCCAATCTCCTCAACCTTTTTACAGCGATTTTGCCAGTTTGCCTTCAATTGTTGATTGCGGACTTTCCGATCTCTTTCCGTCGCTTGTGTATGGTTTTCTACTGGTTCTTCATAGATTGGTTCAGGTGGGTAAGTTACTGTTGAAGGAGGATCTTTTAACAGATTGTCTAATGGGATTCCCTCTTTAGCTAGTAGAGCCAGTTTCCACTGTTGTGTCCATTTGTCCCACGTCAGAGGAGGTGTTGCTGTCGGCTTTTCCCAAAATACCTCTATGTGAAGTGGTGTCTTCTTAGAGTCCGCTGCTGACTGCGCCATGTTATACTCGATTGCGATGGGTGGATCCAATTGAGTTGCGAATGTTTTATTACAAATCAAAGTGGGCAATTGCGCCGCAAGTGGCAAGCCAATTTCTTATATCTGATTTACTAATATCTAGAATGGTCAATCGCGGTGCGATTGGCACTCCTCGAAATTACTGAGCTTAATTGAAAAGCGTTTTGCAAGATTTAAATTAAACTGAGTTCTAGCGCTGCAAATGGGAGACTGAAATCAAAATGATTACTATTTAAGAAATAAGGTTTGTTCAACTCGATCACGAACAAGGAAGTAACTTATTTGTTTATAGTATGAACAAATGAATTTCCTGCATAGACAGTGTGAACAGACATTAGATTACTAAAAATGGGAGGAAGTAAAGTTGGGAGGAGTAAACTCTGAAATAAGAGTAGCACTTGCCCTTCAAATGGAACTAAATAATGAAATTGAGAACTAAATACGGACATGGATATGTGAAGGGCATCCATTGCCGTATGACAAGGTGTAAAGTTATCGAGGCCAAGCTCAGTTGTTTGAAAAACTTCGAGAATGCGATAAAAAATGTGATAAAAATTTCAATCAAATCTTTTTGCAACTGCAACAGTCACCACACTCGTTTCTACTCCTTCTTTGTGTAGCAACCCTAGCAAGAAACAGGTGATAAAAAAAGTCCAATCCGTTATTCAGACGGCATGTTTTAGGTACAATTTCTGTATTTAATGTGCGAGAACAGATTATTTCATCTGCTAGTAACACGGATCGAGGTTCCTACTGAAAAATATCAATGAGATGAGATGACAAACGCCGAAAGAAACGTTTTTTTTCAGCTGACAATTCCTACATAATTATCCACTTATTGTGATGAATTTCTAACGCATTCCTTACAAATTGTAAAGACGTTGAGCGCAAAATTATTGAGATTTTTCCACTAAAAGTTTTTACAGCGCTGGTCCCAGCCTGTCGAGCATGGTCTTTTCATGGGTGGAGCAAAGGATTTTTCATAAGTCTGCTTTTTGGAATTACGGAATTTAAAAGATGTTCTGCTTGAGTAAATGGAGAAGCAGCACCGGTGAAAGATTAAACAGCATTGCATCAGAGCACTCCAGCTATAAAATTAGTTGGAAAAATGCCAAGAGACTGCCAAGTTTTGTCAATTCTTAAAATGAAGCAGTTCTTGTAGGTGGAGTATATTGAATGACTTAAGATTACTTGATTGAATGAAAACAGGTAACTTAATTGTAATTGTTTTCCTCCGATTAGCTATGATGAAAGTTTGACGCTTATCATTTGTTCTCCTTCCCAAAAAATTTTCTGCATTTTCATAAAAACCAACGCTCATTTTGATTGGTTATTTGCTCTTCATAGCTGCAAAAGATGAACGTGCAAATATGCTGACTTCAATGTAATCAACAATTTTGCGCGTATGTAAAGAACGGTCTGACAGCACTGAAAATCTCTTTTTTCTGAAGTGCTGAAATTCTGTGAAAAACATTTGGAAATTTTGAAAAGTTGAATTTACCCATAGAAATTGCCAAAAATTATGCTGCATTTTTGTAAGAAGTGTCTTGACTGTTTATAGGGTATGTTTTTGGAAGTGGTGAAAAATATCCAACAGATATTTTGTAAAAGACTGTTAAATTTTTCGTAAGAAATGAGTCGACATTTGCCAAAAACAGAAGTTTTTCACCACGTTCAGCGCACTTTCGGCGTATGCTTTGCATAAATTCGACACATGCAGCGCATTTCTTATCTAATTTTCTCTTTACACGCCCTCACATCTCAACCCGAGTATTCAACAAGTGTCATCAAAGGAAGTGGTTTGTGAAGGAACAACAAGGATGTAAGAGTGTAAAAAGAGTGGATAGAGAGTGTAATATCAGTGTAATTTTGAAAAATCACACTCATACACTCTTTTCCCGGATAAGTAGGAGTGGAAAATGGATTACACCTCAATCCCCGCTAATTAGGGGTGAAATCGGAGTGAAACATCGGCCCGGGTCAGTACCAGATTTGTATAAAATTCTTTAAGTACACGGTTGATATCAATTGTTTTTCCCTTGTGATATCAACAGTTATATATCTACATGATGAAATAATGTGCTACCCACAGATAACTACGAAGTAAATCTGAAACTGTACCAAAACTCGGCCTCGTATTTTTGATTTCATCTTTTTTCTGCCTTCATGTCTCTTAATGATTGCTATGCCAAGAAGGGCGACAAAAATGGCCGAAATCCTAGTCTAATTAGCTAGCTACATATTAAAGTATGAGACTGTTATAAGCGCAAGAAAAAAGACTAACAAAGTATCCGCAAGTTTGTTATCGTCCTCCTGAAGTCCATCATCAACTTGGAATTGCTTTTGGATTTGAGCAACTTGCCAACTGTGATAAAGTAATAGCAATCATTATATCATGAAGGATATAAATAAATGTACAATCTCCTTCACGCGTGGAACTTTCAAGACCAAAAATGCTTCCCAGGGTGAGATCCCAGACCAAAAACTTTCATGTGTGGTCATAAGATGCTGCACAAGGGGGATGGCTAGGCGTATCAAAATTAAACATAGATGAATATAGATGAACGAATGAAGAACTGGATTTGAACGCACTACAGTTTCTCCTGGGAGGCTGAATGTGAATAGATAAAACTCTAAAACTCTGCACATGAGCAGAAAAAACTGGGTATGGACAAAAAAATTTTTTGTACGTTCGCAATCAGATATTCGCAATTGTGCTCATGTGTTAGCAAAGCGAGTTTGAAATCAGATACTACTAAGAACACTGATTTTTGTTATACATAATTGTCGTGAAATGGGTATTAAAAACTATTGAAAATGGCAAAATTGATAAGATTCATAAAATACATGTTGATAATTGTAATTAAATTAATTTTAACTAAAAACCTTGAGGGGAAACAAAATAATATCAGATTTAAAATAATAACAATTTCTTTCAACAACGAGATCTCTAAGAACAACAATGTAAATCTCTATCATTTGAAATAAAGCCGTGTACAAAATGTTTAAGAGGAACAGCATTAAGGACATAGAAAGATAATAAATTTAGTGAAGCTAATAATGAATGGCAATTGTAGTAATTGCAAAATTAGGTTTAATAAACGATCTGATTGCAATATTATTATTGGCAACATAATTTAGAATAGAATTACCCTTTGTAACGAGAACGGAGAACCAATTATCTTTAAGGTCATACTACAAAAAACTGATTAATAACATTCTGATTACTGACATCAGATTAAACGATTTTAGCAGTCCCGAAATTATTGAAAAAAATAAGAATAGTGGACAAAATTTAAATAAAAACAATACTTTTGATATTTAACGAACGTGTCAGTAAGAAAATGCTTCTAATGTGAGTACTAACATTGACTGACTCTGCTATCCTGAAAAAATTAAAATCCCTAAAAGGAAAAAAATCCAGCAGTAAGCATCATGGGAAAGAGTGAGAGTAAAATAATTACGAAGGTAAGAATGGTATTATTTTCAAAAATGATGAGAGTAACATAGTTGGTATCAAAAGTTATGACGAAAAGAATAATAGCAAAAGAAAAAATTGCAAAAAAAATAAACTACAGAAATTAAAATTTTACTAAAAGAAATAGTATTACTAATAATTGCATGGCAAGCTTCAGTTTTAGAAGAACTTACGATTTTAGAAGAAATTACAGTTTTAGATTACGATTTTCAGTTTTAGAAATTATGATTTTCAGATCAGTTTCAACTACCAAAAGGAACTTATGCAAAAACAATAGATATCCTAAAGTCCTACAAATTTTAAAAATTAGAAGTATTGAAACTTATTTGAGAATCAGAGAAGCAAGCCCAATGAAGTATAATGGTGGGGTAACTTTATAGAATAGGATGAAAAGTTGTTTCAAGCTAGAAGTAGATTTGAAAAAGATTGAGAACAAAAAGAGTAAAAACATTTTCGGTGACAAAAATGAATGATGATAATAAGAACAAAAAATAAAAACGATAACAAAAAAATTACAAAAAAAAATTTGAAAAAACTTTTGTCACAGTAATTCAGGTAGTTCTTGATTTTCATTAGTATGAAAAAAAATGTTGAAATGTGTAATATTACTGAGTTTATCGAGAAAGCAGGAAAATTGTGGGAAGTTTGTTTTGTTGAAAAAATGCAAGATACGTGCTGTAGAGTTCTATAGGTGTCGGAGACAAATTTTGACTATTTGTCAGGTAAAACTGCTGGAACTGTACGAATAAAATTTTGAAAATGTTTACATTGAGATCCGGACGAAGTTATAGTTGAGTTGCTTAAGCTAATAAGAAAAGTGCTGAAAATTAGTTATATCGTGTCAGGAAAGTTAAAATTATGTTTGAAATGTCCTGAAAACTGTTTTGAAGTGCAGAACTTAAGTAAGAGAAAACCTGAATTTTTCTATTTAATTTAGGACGGCGTCAAATGTTTTTGGTTAAACGCTAAATCTATAGAAAAATTCGACAAGTGTGATTTAAAAATTTATACTCCTTGGATTTCATTTTGGAAGAGAAATAGATAACATGGCGATAAAGTCGTGGACAAAATCCGCAGTGTGCGAATGCGTGAAGAGTAGACTAGAGTTATGAAGACCGGGAATCAAGAATGAGAGTAGGTTTTAAATTTATTTAGAAAACATCTTTAAGCTGTGGAAACAGCGTAAAGAATGTGTGACTACTTCAAATGTATGAAATATTGTATGATTTGTTCTTCAAAAACAGGAAATATTAGCGCTTAAAGCTGCTGAATGGAACTCTGTTTGATTAAAAAACCGGGCAGGAGCTTTACTTTTTAATTAAAAGGCGTTGAATGTTCAGAACCTTAAGCGTTTATTTTTATAAAAAAAATATTGCTTGGGAAAATTATTTAATCACCGATCCAAATCAAAGTATTTGTCACAAAATTCTACAAAGAAAATTTTAAATTGATTTTAAAAGAAGCTTAGTGGGTTTTAACCAGCTTAACCAGCTTTAACCAGTTTAACCAATTTAACCAGCTTAGTGGGCTTTAGCTAAAGCTATTTTTTGTCAATTTTATATTGGACTTATTTCAGTTTGCTCGGAGTACAAGAATTCATAAAAAATCTGTTGTATAACACAGTGGACAAGTTGTTGACCAAGTGAAACATTTAAGAAGTTGGGTTGGGGAGGGGGACGAAAGTTGTCAACTTGAATTATTCGCTCGAGTATACTACTATAAAGTGAATCCGAGTGCTCAGAACTCTAACCATAATTTAACGGAGTTGACTCCGACGTTTATGAAACTCGGTGGACGCAAAGTCTTGTCATACAAGAAAACGCCTGTTGTTTTTTCGTAAGTCGATTCACTTTTTTCTGTAGCTAAAGTGGTCAACATAAAATTTCTCTCATGAATTTTGTCAAAAAACTGCGCCATCTTGAAAGTTTTTCGCTAATTGGTCAACAAGAAAGCCTCAAAGAAAACATTTAGGTTCAACCGCTGCAACAAAGCTGGTGGTCTGTATTGTTTAAAGATTTGAAAAAAGAAATTCAGGGATATGTACGTTTAGAGTAGCTTTTCAATAAGTTGTCTGTTGATATAGTTTACCAAATCCTTTCTTCAAAAGCTAATGTTTGAGGAGTCTATCTATATAGGTCTAATTGCCGCCGTGATCGGTTACATTCACAGCCTGTTTTCTTACTGAACCGGGGGTAGGGTTTCATACCAGATCTAAATTGGTAGCTAGTAATGATTGTGTGTTGAAGTTCAAAAAATAATTGAAAATTTCTCAAAGTTAGCGTATCAATTTAATTGGTATATTAGATAAAATAGTCAAATAGATCTTTTATTTCCACAATGTTTAAATTTTAAGTTAAAAATTTTCATCAAATGCTGTAAAAAAAAGTAAACTTTTTTGACTGGAACGCTCATGAAAACACGTTTGATTGAGCGTATATCTTTTCTGGAGATCCAGGCTCTCCCAGGTTGAGGTCGCGCTCGAAATCGCCTCTGATCAGACCATCCCAGACAAGTGTGACCTCTGATCAGACCGTCCCAGACCGAAGTGATCTCTGATCACACGAGTGTGCGCTCGAAGATCGTTGTGTGCTCGAAGTGCGCTCGAATCGGCCTCTGATCAGACTGAAGTGCGCACGAAATAGCCTATAATCAGACTAAAGTGCGCTCGAAATCACCTCTGATCAGACAAAAGTGCGCTCGAAATCTCCTCTGATCAGACAAAAGTGCGCTCCAAGTTGGCTCTGTTTGGAAGTGCTAAAGTGCGTTCAAAATAGTACGATAAGAGAATGATTTTGAACTTGAACAAATCTCTCAATATCGTTATAATATATTCATTTCATGAAAATCCATATTATCAATCTTATATTCAACTAACAAAAAACCGATCAAAAAAAATTGCTAATGAAATTAAAACCAAAAAAATGCTCAAAAAGTTATTGAAAATGCCATTTATTTATGTTTTTAACTGAATAAATGAATTTAGACAGCTTTGCATAAAAACGTCTTGATCGATTTTGATTCAAAATCTTTTCTTGAGGGGACCGGCAGTTGTTATCAGCTGGACCCCTTGATTCTGATCAAACCCATCTGATTTTCAGATGGAGTTCGGATCAGAATGGTGCTTTATTATTAACTATTACGAGAGACAACAAATGTCAGTAAAAAAAAACAAAAGAAATCTTGAAAAATATTCGCTCGACTTGGTCTCTGGTCAGACTAGTGTGCGCTCGAATCGGCCTCTGATCAGACTAGTGCGCGCTTGAAACTGCCTCTGATCAGACCGTCCCAGACCAAAGTGACCTCTGATCAGACCGTACCAGACCAAAGTGGCCTCTGATCAGGCAAGTTCCAGACCATTGTCCAGACAAAAGTGCGCTCGAAGCCTTTTCCAGACCATGTAATTCGAGCGCACCGAGAACATGTGTGCGCTCGAAGATGGTCTGATCAGAGCTCAATTCAGTCTGGCCACCTCGACCTGGGCTGTGCTATACTCAACTAAACTCATAATTCTCCCATGCGATATTTTTTGCTGCAACGGTTGCCCAATTTTTCAGAAACAAGAATATTTTTGAGTGATTCGGCGCTCTTTTTTGTAGTTTTTTTTTTCTTTTGCTTGAAATTTTGTATTGCTGGAAAAATGAGTTTGTTAGGAAAAATTGAGCTCGGACAGAGCGAACTGATCAAAATGTCACAAAGAGTACATTTTTAGATCACCGCTACACTTTTGTTGGAGTTGGAGACACAAATGAAGATGGGGAGCATTCAACCGAGCTCAAGGTAAGTTTGTTTACCGTCATTTTAGGCGCATTGAGAATTAGGAAAGTGTTAGAAAAAAATGCACAAAAACTGAAAATAAAGACCATTCGATATTTTGTTACATGCTGTAAAGTGTTATTTATTTATTTGTCTAGAGCTGAGAAATTTTTTGTTTTTCTTTTCCCGGAAAATCCTTTAATTAAGCAACGTTGCTAGAGCACTTTAATTCTGCTTTATTGTCGCACACCACCCAGATATTCTCATTCGTTTACTCTAATTAGACAGATATTTCTTGTAAAAAAAAATCAGCAAACCGAAATGCGTCTGTATTTGCAAAACATGTTAGCAACAGAGCTCATACGAAAAAAGAGAGATGGGAAGGAGATGGGCAAAAATTGGTAAGAGGACTTCCTCTCCTTGTGATTGAGAAAACAAAATCTAAAGGAGATCAAAAACTTTTGAAAGATTTGAAATCAGTTTTTCAGTTTTTGAAAAATCTAATTTATTGACTGTTTCATTAGATTTTACATGGAGCTACAAAATAAATTAAGTAAAC